>NC_056736.1:528235530-528535530 GCF_019279795.1 Protopterus annectens
TCATGTAATCTTATTTTCCATGACTTTGCATGTAAGATTAGACAAAACTTATGGGTCTGTAGTTCTCTGTGGGTCTGTAGTTCTCTGGGTCTGTAGTTCTCTATGGAGAACATCGATGTCTGTGCTGTAACTGAAACCTGGTTCAAGGCTCCTGAGAGCACCCCGGCACTATTAGGTTTTACCTCATATCATGCGTTCCGGCCCCAAAACCTGGACCACACCACAAAAGGAGGGGGTGTATCCATATTCATAAAGGATACCCACACCTCCAGGTTGGTGGCAACGCATACAAGCCGGAAACCATCCAGGTGCAACTAACCATAGGCAAAACTGCTCTACAAATTGTAGCATGCTACAGGCCACCCTCTCAAACTCAGGAACCCCACACAGCCTTCCTGAAGACACTGGAGGGTATAAATGTATCTCCAAACACCATCATATTGGGTGACTTCAACTACCCGAATATAGACTGGGAACATTACTCAAGCCCTAACTTTCTAGCCCAACGGTTCCTGGAGTTCATAAATTCAAATGCCATGGAACAGCTAGTCACTGTTCCCATGAGAGGAGAAAATATACTAGATCTCATTATCACAAACATGGGGACAAAATGCTCCACACGGAAGTATATCCCTCATTGGTGAGATCTGATCATAAACTAATCTCACTGGAAATCCACATCCGCCCCACCCCAAACAAAAAGACCACAGTGAAGAACTTCTCTAAAGCAAACTTCACACTACTCAAGACTGGTGTGGTATCCTTCAAGGCCCCTGAGCCAGTGGAAACCACAACCCAAGCTGTGAAAGCCCTTACAAATGCCTTCTATGAACACCTCCAGGACTGCATGGATCAGGCAATCCCAAATAAAACCAAGACTCTTTCCACAAAGGGCAAACGTCCAGTCTGGTGGACCCCAGCCATTAACAAACTTTACAATAAGAGGAGAAAGCTATTACATGATAGAACAAAATCCATAAAAGGGAAGTCACCCCTGATCATTATTAGTAAAAAAATCTGAGCACTCATAAAATCAACTAAGGCCAATTTTGAGAGAAAAATTGCCATGGATTCAAAGGACAATCATAAGGCCTTTTTCAGCTATGTTAGGAACCTGGGTGGAAACTCCCAGATATGCTCAGAATTAGTCCAAAATGATACAAAATCACTGAACCCACAGACATTGCCAACATACTGGCAGACAGGTTCAGTGCAAACTCACCCCTCTCCCCTAAATGAGAGATAACTATCCCAGCAGAGTGTAGCCTCCCAGACATCTCAAATGCGCGGGTGAAAGCTGCTCTCTCTAAAGCTAAAAACACAGCATCAATGGGACCGGATGGTGTCCCCGGCTGTGTGCTACACGAGCTAAATGAGGAATTAAACCCGCACATAAGGCAGCTGTTTAATCTCAGCCTTACCACAGGATCGTGCCCAAGGGTGGCGTCACGGCAACTGTGGTCCCACTCCACAAAGGCGGTGCCTCTCGGACCCTGGTAATTACCGCCCCATAAGCAACAAGTCTAGTCTGCAAAGCTATGGAGAGGATCATAATGGAGCTCATAAACAAAGATATAGGGGACTTGCAGACATTGGACCCGACCCAGTTTAACCGTCAAGGGCAGATCATGCCTTTTGAACTTGGTCGACTTCTTGAAACAGTCACCAAGGCCATTGATGAGGAAAGGCAGTCCATACAGCCTACCTTGACCTTGCAAAGGCCTTCGACACAATACCAACTTCGGGTATTGTAGAAAAACTTACCAGCTTAAATGTAAACCCATATGTCACAAGATGGGTTGCAAACTGGCTTAAGGACAGAACCCACAGGGTTAGAGTTGCTGGCGCTATGTCAGACTCTAAGCCGGTCACAAGTGTGTCCCACAGGGCTCGGTCCTTGGCCCCCTATTGTTCGGCATCTACTTCTCAGAAGTACAGGCCAACATGGGAGGACTTTGGCTGACAAAGTTTGCAGACGACTGCAAACTGGGCGCCATAGTGGAAAGTGCATCGGACACGGATATCCTTCAGAAGGGACTCACGGAAACAGATAGCTGGTGCCAGAGCCATGGCCTGAAGTTAAACACCAAAAAATGTATAGTCATACCCTTTGGGAAAAACAAGGTAACCCCAAGCTACCATATAGGTGGCAATCCACTAAGCACAGAAGAGGTTATCAGGGACCTGGGGACCCAGGTTGACAGTGGCCTTTCTTTTGACACTCACGTTGCTAAAGTGGTTAGAAAGACCTTCTACATTGCCCACCTGATCATGAAGGGATTCACATCCAGATCTAGTGAGGTCATTGTTCCCCTGTACTCTTCACTTATCAGACCAATGATCGAGTACAATGCCCCATTCGGGATGTATCGCACCGACATCTGCAGCAATTGGAGAGACCCCAAAGTTCCTCACCAAAAGGATAAAGGGACTCCAAAATCTGTCATATGCTGCCAGATTGAAGAAACTCCAGCTCTATTCAGTCGCATACCGTCTGCTCAGAGGTGACATGTGCCTGACATACAAGGCCATGTCCAACCCGGAATTAATGGACATGCTCCACCTCAAAAAATCCAAATCCACCAAAACCACTAGAGCAAGCGACTTAAACCTTAGCACGGATATAAATAGGACGTGCTGGAGGGATAGAGTTATCACTCAGAGACTCCCTATGCTGTGGAATAAAATCCTGCTCCATGTGAGGCAGAGCACCTCGCTGGCTCTGTTCAAGAGAAATCTTGACCTGTGGATGGGAGATCGTAGGTTTATCCCGGGAATCATCTCTGTGTCACTGCTGGACAGAGGCACAACAAACTAATGGGCACAGTATTTTTTCATATAAGGGGTGGCGTAAGCCACAAAAATTTGGGCTAGGCTTATAAATGCCTTAGGGCAGATAGCCTAGTATAAACCTATGAACCTATGGATCAGTTGATGGTCCACCTTTGTGTAGTAGGTTGACAGTTGCAGTCTAATTCCCTAGCAGCTGTACTGCCTAGAAGCTGTAGCTTTATTGGCCATTTTGGGTCAATTCCAAACTCCTTGATCTCTCTCTCTTAAAACCCTGCAACTCTCTTTTTGCGCGGTCTTGCACAAAGAGCAGCGTCGGGCAGCGCCGCTTAAACAGGTTTAAAGTATTCCCGGCTCCAGAAAGTCTGCTCTTCACTTTTTCCGTTAGAACTGCTCTAAATCTCAAAATAAGCACTCTATTTTCATTCTAAAAGCCCTGCACTTGCTTATACAAGTAATCTCATAGGTAAACACTAATAAATTTAAGAACTACGTCCTCTTATACTCCTCTTAAGCACTTGCGCCCTATTAGTTCTTTCTGATCAGTCAATAAGTAGTTCCCTATATTATTCAGGCATGTCCAAAGGTCAGTTTCGGGTTTACTCTCCAGTCCAGCTGGTGAATCTGGGAATCTTGAAGCAATGCTACAACTGCCTTATGTATACAGACCACCCTCTCCTCCTCCCAACAAGCTCAAATATATGTGAGAGATGCAACTATATAGCCAAACTGGAGGCTAAGCTCTCTCAACCCAGTACTGGCACAGTCTGTCAGGAGGAGAAGGTAACCACACATACCACAAATCCAGTCTCACATAGACCTATCGCATCAGCAAACCAAACACATAAACACACAAAAACATACTCGGAGGCTCTAAATAAAAATCTGCCTAAGCAGCAGAGACCTCCAAAGTAGACATCCAAGCAACCCCTACCACGAAACAATACCCACATAGCACATAGCTCACAAAGTCAGTGTGTCACACAGTCACAGTCCTTAAGGATAAACAACACACCTAATACACTTGTAATAGGTGACTCTATTGTCAGACACACTGACGTCCCACTCACCAGGCTGAACAAGGAGAAGGTCACTGTAAGCTGCCTGTCGGGTGCCAGGATCCACCACATAACACAAGCACTCAGGTCACTCCAAAGCAAGTACAAATATGACTCCGTCATTGTCCATGCTGGTGTGAATGACCTGAGACATACCTCCCTGGACTACATGAAAAAAGACATAGAGGAGCTCTTTGATCATGTAGCCCAGGCCAGTATGACCCTGACCTTGAGCAGCATCTTACCCTCACCAAGACACAGTATAAAGACAAAATGATCAATTTTAACAATTAGCTAAAGTATTGGTGTCATTCAAAGGGGATCCAGTGTCTGTCAGCCTGGGATGACATGCTCGACAAGCCACGTTGCTTCGCTAGGGACGGCTTGCACCTGTCACCCCTGAGTTTTCGAATACTGGCAAAGGCTCTTGCCTCCCCCATAGTGCCTTTTTTAGGCAAGGCTCAAAAGACAAACCCACCTCCATAGACAACACAAAGAAAAAAAACTAAGGGTAATGCTGCTCAACGTCAGAAGTCTAAACCTCAAGATGCATGCACTCGAGACTCTCCTCAGTATAGAGAATATCGATATCTGTGCAGTAACAGAAACCTGGTTCAAGGCTCCCGAGAGCACCCCAGCACTAACAGGTTATACTTCATACCATGCTTTCCGGCCCCAAAACTTGGACCGAACCACAAAAGGAGGGAGAGTATCCATATTTATCAAAGATACCCACACCTCCAGGTTAGTGGCACTGCACGAAGCATCGGAGACTATCCATGTGCAACTAACAGTGGGCAAAACTGCCTTTCAGTTTGTGGCCTACTACAGACCACCCTCCCAAACACAGGAACCTCACTTGGCTTTCCTGAGAACACTGGAGAATATGAAGGCCTCTCCAAACACCATTATATTGGGTGACTTCAACTACCCAAACATTGATTGGGAAAACTACTCAAGCCCAAACACCCTCGCCCAACGGTTCCTAGAATTTATAAACTCAAATGCTATGGAACAACTGGTCACCACTCCCACAAGAGGGAAAAACATATTGGATCTGGTCGTCACCAACATGGGGTTTCTATGTTCCACACCAGAGGTATACCCCTCATTGGTAAGATCAGACCATAAACTAATCTCACTGGATATCCATATTCCATCCCCACCCTAGCCAAGGAAACCACAGTGAAGAACTTCTCAAAAGCAAACTTCACACTTCTCAAAACTGAGGTGGAATCCTTCAAAGCCCCCGAGCCAGTGGAAAATATGACCCAAAATGCAGAATCCTTTACAAAAGCATTCTATGGACACCTACAGGAATGCATGGAGCATGCTATCCCAAATAAAACAAAGACTCACTCCTCCAAAGGCAGGAGACCTGTCTGGTGGACCCCGGCCATAAATAAGCTATACAACAGAAGGAGAAAGCTACTACATGATAGAGCAAAATCCCAAAAAGGGAAGGCATCTCTGATCAGTACTAGCAAGAAACTACGATCCCTCATAAAATCATCTAAGGCCAGCTTCGAAAGAAAAATTGCACAAGACACTAAAGATAATCACAAGGCCTTCTTTAGTTATGTCAGAAACCTGGGAGGCAACTCCCAGATATGCTCGGAGTTAGTGCAAAATGACAAAAAATACACTGAACCCACAGACATTGCCAACATCCTGGCAGAAAGGTTCAGTGCAAACTTCTCCCCACTTCCCCCCCAAAAGAGCAAATGTCTATCCCAACAGAGTGTAGCCTTCCTGAGATCACAGATGCACAGGTGAGAGCTGCCCTCTCCAAAGCAAAAAACACAGCAACAATGGGACCAGACAGTGTCCTGGGCTGCGTCTTACATGAGCTCCAAGAAGAACTAAACCCTCATATAAAGTCACTGTTCAATCTCAGCCTTACTACAGGATATGTACCCAAGGAATGGCGTACAGCAACAGTGGTCCCACTCCACAAAGGTGGTCCCACAACAGACCCTGGAAACTATCGCCCTATAAGCCTGACTAGCCTGGTCTGCAAAGCTATGGAGCGTATCATCAATGAAATCATAAACAAAGACATTGGGAACCTCCAGACACTGGATCCTACCCAATTCGGCATTGTTAAGGGCAGATCTTGCCTCTTGAACCTGGTCGACTTCTTTGAAACAGTTACCAAATCCATAGATGAAGGGGAAGGTAGTCCACACAGCCTACCTGGACCTCACAAAAGCCTTTGACACAATACCTCACTCGGGCATCATAAATAAGCTCACCAGCTTAAATATCAACCCTTATGTCACAAGATGGGTTGCAAACTGGCTCAGGGATAGAACCCACATGGTCAGAATAGCAGGTGCCATGTCAGACTCTAAACCAGTTACAAGTGGCGTCACACAAGGCTCAGTCCTGGGACCTCTCTTGTTCGGTATATATTTCTCAGAGGTACAGGCTAACACGGGTGGACTATGGATGACCAAGTTCACAGATGACTGCAAACTGGGTGCCGTAATCGACTCTCTGGCTGACACAAGCATCCTCCAAAAGGGTCTCACAGAGACGGATAACTGGTGCCAGAGCCATTGCCTAAAACTAAATGCCAAAATGTGCATAGTCATCCCCTTTGGGAAAAACAAAGTGCCCACAAATTACCACATAGGTGGCAATCCATTATGTACGGAAGAAGTAATTAGGGACTTGGGGACCCAAGTAGATAGCAATCTCTCCTTTGACAATCACATTGCCAAAGTGGTTAGAAAGACCTTCTACATAGCCCACCTTATCATGAAAGAATTCACATCTAAATCAAGAGAGGTCACTGTGCCCCTCTACTCATCACTTATCAGGCCCATAATTGAATACAATGCCCCATTTGGGATGTACCTTACCCGACACCTACAGCAACTGGAAAGACCCCAAAAGTACCTCACCAAGAGGATCAAGGGGCTCAAACAGATGCCCTATGCAGCTCAGCTAAAGAAACTCCAGCTCTACTCAAGTTGCATACCGCCTACTCTGAGGCGATCTGTGTCTGACATATAAAGCCATGTCCAACCCAGAATTAATGGACATGCTTCACCTCAGGAAATCCAAATCCCTTAGAGCTACACGTTCCAGGGACTTGAACCTCAGCACAGAAATAAATAGGACATGCTGGAGGGACAGATTCATATCCCAGAGGCTCCTCTCACTCTGGAACAAAATCCCAATCCATGTTAGGCAGAGCCCCTCACTGACCCTCTTCAAGAGAAATCTTGACAAGTGGATGGGAGATCGTAAGTTTACCCCTGGGATCTCTTCTGTGTCCCTGCTTGACAGAGGTACAGTAAACTAACCTTAAAAGGGCTACCTTCTGTGACCTACTATACAGAGGCACAGTCAACTAATCTAAAAGGGTGGCGAAGGCCAAACACATTCTGGCTAGGCTTATAAATGCCCTAGGGCAGATAGCCTAGTATGAACCTATGGAACAAAGCTGTTTGGAGGCTGTGGTTGAACACAGTCGCTAGTGGGCCTGACAGGTCATGTTTGAAGCTGTTTAGGAGGCATCCATAGATATTATCAGGGTCCACTGATACACTGTTTTTAAATGTGGAAAGTGTGGTGAGGACCTGTTCTTTAGTAAGAATTGGAAGAGAAATGGTGCAAGGTATTTGATGGGGAGTACCCAGTCATCTCAGAGACACATGGACTCTGTCTTCTGCTTTGCACCTTATTGTTCTTGTTAGCACTTTTGAGTAAAGGTACCACTGACTACTTTCTTATCTTGGACTTGGGTAACTACTTTAGCCAATTAAATGTTTCTGTCAATTCTTTTGTCTCTATACTTACAGGCTGAGAGGTATGCCTTCAGTTATAACTGAAGTGTCATGAAATCACAAAAAATGATTTTTTTTGCATGTATATTCATATTGACTAGGCAGTCATTTTTTTTCTAATTACAGTAAACTCAGTTAACTGGAACTCAAGCAACCGACAAAAAAATACTGGAGAAATACAGTACAATTTTCATGCGTTTCATTTTCTGTTTTCCCCCCACAGAAACATAACTTACATTTTTAGAGTTTTAAAAAGGAAGATAGGAATAAAGTCCCTCTCTCCCCAACCTGAGAACAAGTCAAACCAAATAAACAGTATAGGGTACAGTACTAACCATACCTGTTTTTAACAGTAACTGTCAAGCAAACAGAAACTACAGATGTTCTTCGTATTTCACTGTTGCCGTTATTACATTTGGGTAATCCTGCTGGCAGGTTGCCCTCAGTTGGCCTGAATTTCAAAGTCCTGGGTCCTGCGTTGGCTGCTGTCACCCCTTCCCTGACGTCAGGTCATCAGGGGTATAAAAGAAACAGCCGACGCCATTTTCTTTAGTCTTTCTTGCCGCGAGGTGCCCGAAGCAGAAGCAGTTCGCAAGTGCCAGTCGGCTGACTCCTGAGATTTTCGTGTTTGTGTTTCAGATCCGAAGTCTTCAATAAAGCTAAGTACCCCGTTGGAGAAACTTTTTTCTTGCTCCAGACCGATGTCAGAAAAAGTAAATAATTGTATTGCTTGTGGAAAGCAAATACCTCATAAGGACTTTCATTCTTACTGTATTCCTTGCCTAGGCCCTGATCACAATGTTTCTGGCTGTCGGTTTTGTGCTAGATTTAACCAATGCACTACTAAGCGCCGGTATGATTTTGCCTTAAACTATTTTGGACGCCGGTTTAATTATCCAGAAATGTCGTCGGATAGCCATCCGACTACTGGAGTTCACAAAAAACACAAAGACAAGGAGAGAGCTAGACAACCAAGGCCCAAAACCGACTATGAAGCTTCTCCTAAGCCAGTCGCCGGTTCTCAGTGAGGCGCTTTCGCAGCCTCTGACACCCGCTACTTTATAGTCGCAGGCCGCAACCGACTCCCACGTGGAGTCGGCCATGCCACTGGAAACTCAAGGTATTGGAGCCTCGAATACTATTCCTTCAGATGGGTCTGGAGCCGCTGAGCAAGCACCGGCTTCTGAGGGTGTATTCAGACCTAAACAACTCTACATTAAACCGACTTCAGCTTCAAAGGCAAAGGCTAAAACACCTTCTAAGGCAAAGAAACAAACTCAAGAACCACGTGGACAGGCCTCTATGCCCAAAAAACAGATGCTCAAAATGGCTGAAGACTTGATTACCTTGATCAGGGGTTCCCATCCCCCTCCTGATAAGAGGCCTAGGCAAGAGACTGACTGAATCTTCAGATCAGGTTTCTATTTCTTCTGAATCCTCTTCTGATCAGGAATATTCTCTTCCCCCCTATGAGGATTCTGATGCTGAAGAATCTATACCTTCAGCTTCACTTCCAGAGGACTATTCTTTTGGGGAAACATTGCATAGCATGAGGGAGCATTTCCACTGGGAGAGCCAAGATTTTTCAGAATCTAAAAAGAGGCTCAGGGATTTCCTTTTGCTACCTCAACACAGGCCACTAGTCATTCCACCTGTGTTAGACATTGTAGATGATGTGTTTTCGGAGTCTAGACTTACCCCTGACTCCTTACCTCCAGCTCCTGTTAAGCCTGATAGATATTACAGGGTTCCTGACTCTCATAAATTAATTTTTAAAAACCCTGCTGCAGACGCAGAAACTATTTCACAGGGTTCCAAAGGAGTTAAGGCTTCCGCTGCAAAAAACCCTACCCCCTCTGACAGAGATTCTAGGGCACTAGACAGATGGGTAAAAAAGGTTTATACATCTGCTACCTTGGCTATAAGGGCCTTAAACTGTCAGTTTCATATGCTCAAATATCAGCAACATGTTATGGCATTGCTTAAACAGAAAATGTTATTAAACTCTGAATATGCAGAAAACAAGGAAATGCATGATTTATTGCATGCAGCTGAACAAGTTGGAAAGCATACTTTGCAATGTGGTTTTGATTCTTTGGAGGCCTCCTGCAGGGCCGCAGTTACGGGTTCTGTAATTAGGAGGCATGCTTGGTTACAGATACAAAATCTGCCTGATCATGTCAAAGTTAAATTATTAGATGCACCTTTACAGCATGATACTTTGTTTGGTGTTAAGGCAGAAGAGGTGTTAAAGAAAATGGAGGACAAAGCTAAATCTATGCAAACTGTCAAAGATTTTTTTTACAAGTACAGCCACCTAGGTTTAGTAACTGTGGTGGTGGTGCTGCGGTAGCATTATCACCTCACAGTAAGACAGTGTCCTGTTCGATTCTCAGCTAGAGCGTCTTCTGTGTGGAGACATGCGTGAATGGGGGTACCTTCGTTGAAGGTTGTGCGTCAGGGCTGGAAACTCGGCACGTAAAAATCTACTGCAAATCATTAGCGGACCAGAGTTCCGCTGTGGCGACCCCTAACAGGGAAAAGCTGAAAGACAAGACAAGACAGCCACCTAGGTTTAGTAGACACAGGTCTACAAAGAATTGGTCCTTTCCTGTGTCAGACAGACCTCAAAGGGGCAGATCCAGACACCCTAGAGGCAGATCCCAGGCGCAAGGTTCATACAGGTCAAAGCAATGGGGTGCTTCTACCTCCAAAGTTGGAGAAGACAAATCACAACCATACAGGAAACAGTCCCAATGACTTCCCCCTGCCTGCACCAAGCACTTATCTCCTGGCAGCACCCTTAGGGGAAAATTAGCACTTTTTTCTCAAAACTGGCACATTATAACCCAGGACAAGTGGGTTCTAAATATCGTGTCACAAGGCTACAAGTTCCATTTCCATACACTGCCAAAGGCAAACGGATGGCCAGATCTGCCAAAAAATCAGTGGGCAGAGGCACAAAAACAAGTCTCATCCCTCATGGACATGGGGGCCATTCAACAAGTACCAGAGCAACAGCAGGGACAAGGATTTTACTCAAGACTGTTCTTGGTACCCAGAAAGGACAAGGTCTGGAGACCAATACTGGACTTACCTATTCTGAACACATTCCTGGACATACCAAAATTCAAGATGTTGACATTGCAGCAGCTTCTGCCCATGCTGGGCAAGAACGCTTGGCTTGTGACTCTAGACCTAAAAGAGGTATACCTGCATGTCCCAGTCAGACAGTTATGCAGAAGATATCTCAGATTCAAGGCTGGTTCAATGCATTACCAATTCTCTGCACTGCCCTTTGGCTTATCTACTGCACCCAGGGTCTTTACAAATTGCCTGGCACCAGTAATTGCATTCTGCAGACAAAGAGGAATACAAATATATCCTTACTTGGACGACTGTCTAATTCAAGCAGAGAATAAAGACATTCTTCTATAGCATCTGGTGTTTGTGAAAAGACTTCTAACATGCCTAGGGTACACAGTCAACGAAAAGAAATCAAAACTAGTACCCTCTCAAGAGATAATATTCCTGGGTGCAAGCTTAAATACAACTGCCCAGATGGCTTATCTCACGCCAGACAAAGGCAACTGGCTACCTATTTCAAAATGTTGGCAACAAAGGCCCAGTTATCTGCAAGAAAAATTCTGCGGGCTTTGGGCTTCATGGCATCCTGCATCCTTCTAATTCCATATGCAACACTGCATATGAGGAAACTTCAATGGTACCTAAAAAGTGTTTGGACTCAATATTGCCACAGCCTGGAAACAATGATTACTCTCATTCCCTGCCTGCAACAGGAGTTCCGATGGTGGGCAAAGGCTTGTCACCAGAACAAGGGACAGCCATTCACATTACCCCCAGCCAGGCAGACACTAACAACGGATGCATCAGATTATGCCTGGGGGGCCCACATGGCAGGAAGATGCATTCAGGGCACATAGTCCTCAAACCAAATGCATCTACATATCAATCAAAAAGAGATGCTAGCTGTTCAAAATGCTCTGACAGCCTTCAAGGACCTACTTCATCAGGGACAACTACTGATAAAGACAGACAACACCACGGTCATGTGGTATATAAACAAGCAGGGGGGCACACATTCTTACCCCCCTTTGCAGACTAGCCATGACTTTGTGGGACACAGCATTGACTTACCAAGTACATCTGCGGGCACAATTCCTGCCAGGAAAGAAAAATACTCTGGCAGACGAACTAAGCAGAAACCTCATGGATCCCCATGAGTGGCAGCTGGATCCACAAGTCTTCAGCATGATAACAAGGAAATGAGGATGCCCGGACATAGATCTATTTGCCTCCCCTCACAACTACCAACTAAAAAGATTCTGCAAAAGGACTCATCACAGACAAGCATGGAAAGTGGACGCCCTATCTTTCAGCTGGAAAAACCTATCATTATATGCCTTTCACCCACTGCCTCTCCTCCCCCAAGGTACTCCTAAAGGTCAGACAGGAGAAGCCAAAGATGATACTGATTGCCCCAGACTGGCCCCACCAGTACTGGTAATCCAATCCTAAGGAACTTGTCTCAATGCCCAGCTTGGACCTTACCTCAAGTACCTCATCTACTGTCCCAGCAAAACAATCAGATCCTGCACAGCCAACTCAGGACTTTAGACCTAGCTGCATGGCGGATAATGTAGTCATACAAAACACACCTCTCAGTAAAGCTGTGATGGATGTCATTTTGGAAGCCAGAAGGCCTAGTACTAGAAAATCTTATGTTGGAAAATGGAAGAAATTCTGTGCTTGGAACCAGGCACAAGGAACTGATACAGCTGTGCCAATATTCCTCAGATTTTGCAATACTTAACAGAGATGCTGGACAAAGGCCTATCTTTTTCATCTATAAAAATTCATGCCTCTGCCATTTCGGCTCATTACAATACAGAGCCACCAATCTTTTCTCATCCCTTATTAAAGCCGTACCTCAGAGGAGCCAAATTTTTATGGCCTCCAAGGAGATCACCAATGCCTACATGGGACCTCAACTATGTCTTGGAAAAACTCACCCTGCCTCCTTTTGAGCCAGCTGCTACTGCTGATATAAAGTTTTTATCTTGGAAAACAGCTCTGCTCCTAGCAATAATGTCTGCAAGACGAGTTTCAGAGCTACAGGCACTCATGGCTGTGGAACTTTTTATCATTTTTTATCCAGACAGGGTCTCTCTGAGGACAAACCCAACATTTATGCCTAAGGTGGTTTCCAGTGTGGCTCTTAACCAAACTATTCATCTGCCAACTTTTTATCCAAATCCACAGAACAAGGGGGAGAGAATTCTGCATTCTTTGGACGTACACAGACAGCTTAGATTCTACTTGGACAGAACCAAAGTTTTCAGAAAGACAGAGCAATTACTAGTGACATATGCTGCAGGATCACTAGGAAAGGCTATCTCAAAGCAGACTATTTCAAAGTGGATAGGCCACTGCATTCATTTCTGCTGCTTACCCCATGGCAAGCCAGTGCCTAAGGGCATTAGGCCACATTCAACCAGAGCTGCAGCCACTTCAGCAGCCTTTCTCAGGGGAGTACCAACCAAGGATATTTTAGAAGGCTGCTACTTGGAGTTCAGTGCACACTTTTACAAAGCACTATCATCTGCCACTCTACTCTAAATCCAGGGAAGGCTTTGCCACTGCAGTTCTGCAGGGCCTCATAGCCGCTCCTAATGCTGTTTAGCTCCAGCCTCCCAACCATAGCTTTGGGATTCTATCCAAATGTAATGACTGCAACAGCGAAACACGAAGAACATAGTACAGTTGTGTACACTTACCATAAGTGTAGATGTTCAAGTGTATTCACTAGTGCAGTCCAGGTTACCCACCTGCCATCCCCCTTTCTTCTGATGGAACCTATTTTTCCTTCTCCGATTTATACAACCTATGTGGTGTATTTGCTTGTAGATGAAGGTAAAGTTTATATTGGTGCATGTATTTTTATATATATAAATTTTGGCTACCCTTTTAGGGGGCACCTGACATCTGGGACAAGAAAAACTAAAGAAAATGGCGTCGGCTTCTTCTTTTATACCCCTGACGACCTGACGTCAGGGAAGGGGCAACAGCAGCCGATGCAGGACCCAGGACTTTGGAATTCAGAACGACTGAGGGCAACCTGCCAGCAGGATTACCCAAATTTAATGACTGCAACAGTGAATACACTCAAACATCTACATTTATGGTAAGTGTACACAACTGTACTTTATCCAGCATATACCAATCCCCATGGGTGCCGGTTAACTGAGAGTTTACTGTAGAACTAGCCAGTACAATTTTAACTGACATCCAAACATACATACATAAGTAAACAGACACACACATTCTATGTGAAATTGTGATTTTATTTATTTAAAAAATAAACAAGCAAGCAGACACACAGGTCTCATGTGAAGACATGGTTTTATTTATTTGACTATTTCGCAACTAATGACTTATCTAGATATACACCTCTATTTTGATATAATGCAACAGTTGTACAGTGAAACAGTGTAAATTGCAACTGAGCAAATGTGATACTTGGTTGCAAACAGAGAATTTGCTGGTCAATCACAATAATGTAAGATGTCTGTAATATACACTCATTGGTTTAAAGAGCATCACTGGGCGGCCACAGTGGTGCAGCGGTTAGCATTGTCACCTCACAGCAAGAGGTTCTCCGGTTCGATTCTCAGCTGGAGTGCCTTCTGTGCGGAGTCTGCATGTCCTCCCTGTGGTCATGTGGGTTTCCTCCGGGTGCTCCAGTTTCCTCCCACGTCCCAATGACATGCAGTAGGTGGATTGGGCACTCTAAATTGGCCCTAGGTGTGAGTGTGTGCATGTGTGTGCCTTCTGTGGAAGGTTGGGCACTGGGCTGGCAACTTGACACTGTAAAACTCCACTGTCAATCATGAGCGGACAGATGATCCGCTGTGGCGACCCTTATCCGGGAAAAAGCCGAAAGAAGAAGAAGAAGTTTAGAGAGTATCATTATACTTAAAAATAAAACATAAATAAAAAATGAAGGCATCCTTCTATATGTGACATAGCCAGTCAATTAAACAGCTTATTTATATTTACACACTTTAGAAATGTTATTCCATGTGTCAGCTACCTTACAGAGAACAAGTTACTACATATCTCGTTCCTGTATCGTCTCCTACACAAATTGTCTGATTCTTTACTACTTTTAGATAACTGTAAACATTCTTAGAGGTAGTTGTCTGTAATTACTGTTTTCTTAATTTCTCCACTTAAATATCAACATTAAATGGAGGAAAAAGTTCAAATATTTTAATCTTTCGTAATAACTGAAACTTTCAGATCCATGCATGTCCTTGGTATATTTTGGTAGTGCTCTTTCCAATATACTTATGCTAATTTTATTATAAGATTTTTAATTATTATTCCATACTCTAATTTGTGTCTCGCAGTGGTGCAGCGGTAGCGTTGTTGCCTCACAGTAAGAGGTTCTCCCATTAGATTCTCGGCTGGAGCGCTTTCTGTGTGGAGTCTGCATGTCCCCCCTGTGGTCGAGTGGCATTCAAAAGACCTGCATAGGGTGTGCCTTCGTTGAAGGTTGGGCGTCGAGCTGGCACCTCGGCACCGTAAAAATCTACTGCCAATCATTAGCGGACCGAAGTTCCGCTGTGGCGACCCCTAACCGGGAAAAGCCAAAAGAAGAAAGACAACAACTCTAATTTGGGTCTAGTGTTACTTACAGTCCACAACTTCATCATTTCTGAGTTCCTAGACTTTATAAATGTTTTATTTTGTATTATGTTTTGTTTTTACAGCCTGTAATTTTAAAAATGATCATTATTCAATTTACTGGTATGATCATTAAAAAAACCCTCAAAGGTGGATCTACCCATAAACCCTGGTTATTAAATGAATCCACATTTTAAATCACAGTCTGCTGTATTAAATACTCATTCTTCAATCTATCTTTCTGAAATTTCATAGGCTTTGCTGTTGACACATTTATCAAATATTATTCTCCTGTGTCCAAATAGTTTGAAGTACTCAAGTTATTTTGTCCTATGTGTGACAGATATAACATGTTTATCTATTTAAAGTTACCTGCATGCAGACAAAAGAGCACCACAAATGAAAAAGATAGAATAGAAAGACATGATGTAAAAAGTTATGGGCCTGAGTGAGCACTCTATAGGACATCCTGACTGTAACCTAGAGATTGACCTGTCCAGTTAATGTGTCTTTGTCATGTCCTATTTGTAAGCCATGCAGCTATCCATCTTATCGAAATTACATCAGCAAATAGTTGCTCTAATGTATTCACCATTGTTTTGGGTACAATTTTATCAAAGGCTGACATTAAGTCTGTATAAATTATACCACAGCACCACTTGCCGTTTGTAACTGTTATTGTATTATTACAGAACATCATGTTGTGCGTAGTTCTAGATCTATTTACAACGTATTTTATTTTTATTTATTTATTTTATTTTACATTTGTTGACCGGGCTAGTCCAGCTGGATATATGTCCATTTTCAGTGGAGGCCTGGGGAGAAAAGCTCCACATACATCAAAATGTTTACAAACACAATGGTATTTACAAAGACATTGGTACATTACAAAGCTTAGGCATACATTACATTTCATAGGATTTAGCATTTGAATATGAAAATCCTAGTGCAAACAGTTTTGGATATTCCTGATAAAATATTTCAAAGACACTATTAATTATAAAGTCACACACACAAATGTCACACAAAAATGCAAGGGGGTAACAGCAATGGATAGTCATACAAAATATGTTATTCAAAACACTTTTGGTTGCAGAAAGGTGGTGAAAATTTGTGGTAATAATATCCTTTTAACTTCGATGCTGAATATGCATATGCATGCTTATATGTAGTTTCAAGTCCTAGTCTTCTAAATTTGGATGATACATTATACAAATAACCTTCTCTATTGTTTTTCTACAAAAATAAAGTTATGGGTCTCTGTGACTCTGTGTCTGTCCTGTTCTGCTATCCCTTAAATATGGGTTGAACAAGTGCATGCCTCCAATCTTAAGTTATTAGTCTCTGTGACTTTGGGTTTGTCCTGTCCCTTAAATATGGGTTGAACAAATGCATGATTCGGGTCTCTGTGACTCTGGGTTTGTCCCATTTAACCTGTCCTTTAAATATGAGTTGAACAAGTGCATATCTCCAATCTTAAGTTATGTGTGACTCTGGGTTTGTCCCGTTCACCTGTCCTTTAAATACGAGTTGAACAAGTGCATGTCTCCAGTCTTAAGTTATGTGTGACTCTGGATTTGTCCTGTTCTCCTGTCCCTTAAATATGGATTGAACAAGTGCATGTCTCCAATCTTAAATTATGGGTGACTCTACTTCTGCGTTTGTCCTGTTTCCCTCTCCCTTAAATATGGGTTGAACAAAAGTATGTCTCCAATCTTAAGTTATAGGTCTCTGTGACTCTGGGTTTGTGCTGTTCCCCTGTCCCTTAAATATGGGTTGCACACGTGGACATTTCCAGTCTTGAGGAATCTCCTCCTACTTTAATGACCTGGTGAATAACAAATACAATGATACTGTAATTTCATGCCAAAGTGTTCTCAGGTCATTGTTTTTGATTCTATTTCATCCCTGTACTTTGTGTCCAATGTGCATATTTATTTTCCAATATCATTTAATTTAATCTCAGCATCGAAGTTAATGGGATATTATTAGCACAGTTTTTCACCACCTTTCTGCAACCAAATCTGTTTTGAATAACACTTCGCAAATGTATTTAATGGATTTATAATGTGCTGTGTTGGGGAATACATTTTACACAGTTTGTTAGCTTGTAGGTTTTCAGTCCTACTATATATATATATATATATATATATATATATATATATATATATATAAATATATATATAAAAATATATATATATATATATATATATATATATATATATATATATATATATATATATATATATATATATATAGAGAGAGAGAGAGAGAGAGAGAGAGAAAAATAGATGTATGTATATAATGATTTTCTATTATGCGCAATGTCTTTATATAAGTTTTGTCCCAAATTTTCCAGATCTTGTCTTACACTTGTTTAATTTGTCTGTCCAGTTTTACTAGTTTGGTCTTCAAAGCTATACTTGTAGTTTGCTCTAGCTTCCATTTCTTATTTATCTATCATCGTGCTTGAATTCCACTTCTACATTTTGCCAAACTGTTTGACATTCCTTCAGAAGGTGGTATAATACTTTATTCTATTTTCTGGTTGTATCTCGTACCATGGAGGTCAGGTTGTGACTGAAAACAGTCCGTCAGCCAGTGCACTTACACGGTTACCAAACTTGAAATTAATATGTAAACAAACAAATAAACAAATAGCTGAATAACGGGAATAAATTAAATTATTTCATACAGAGATTAAGTTTAATTCATTGTACCTTAGAGAGTACAGTACAAATCTATTTGTTGTTTTACTCTTTTATTAAAATGCACAATTAAATGTTTGCTTACAGGTACCATGTAGTCTGTGTACACTGTTCATAGGTGTGTACTAGGCTAATGGCCCTGGAGCCTTTACAAGCCCAGCCCATAGGATTATCCTGGTGTTGTGCCACCCAACCTTAGTTCCCAGTGCCTCTATCGAGTACAGCCACTGGAGTGATCTCTGGGGTGAATTTTCTATTTCCCATCCACTCATCAAATTTCTCTTAAAGAGGGCCAGTGAGGTGCTCTGTTTGACATGTATGGGAAGTCTATTGCATAGCATGGGCAGTCTCTGGGTTATGAACCTGTTCCTCCAGCATGTTCTGTTGATTGTGGTAATGAGGTTGAGGTCTCTAGACCGTGTGGTGTGGAGGGATTGGGATTTTTTCAGATGTAGCGTTTCTAACAGGGCTGCATCGGACATGGCTTTTTTAGTCAAACAGAGATTGCCTCTAAGTAGGTGATATGAGAAAGAGAATAGTTGGAATTTTTTGTCTGTCCATGTAGGACAAGTGTTTAAGGCCTAGGATCCTCTTTGTGAGGTACTTTTGTGGCCTCTCCAGTTGTTGCAGGTGTCTAGTGAGGTACATGCCAAATGGGGCATTGTACTTGATGATTGGCCTAATGAGGGAAGAGTAGAGGGAGACAATGACCTCTTTCTTCCTGGATGCAAAACCCTTAGTAATGAGATGTGCCACATAGAAGGACTTTCTGACTACAGTGGTAATGTGGTGGTCAAAAGAGAGGTTGCTGTCAACTTGTGTTCCCAGATCTCTTATAACGCCTTCTGTGTTTAGTGAACTACCATTGATGTGATGACACATTTTTTGGCAATGAGCTTAAGGCCATGGTTCTGACACCAGTCGTTGGTCTCAATGTGGCCTTTCTGTAGGATGTCAACATCACTTGGGGAGTTAATAATAGTTCACAACTTGCAATTGTCTGCAAACTTTGTCAGCCAGAGTCCCTTCGTGTTAGCCTGGCCTTCAGAGAAGTAGATACCAAACAGGAGAGGACCCAGGACCGAACCCTGTAGGATTCC
Organism: Protopterus annectens; assembly: GCF_019279795.1. Taxonomy (NCBI): domain Eukaryota; kingdom Metazoa; phylum Chordata; order Ceratodontiformes; family Protopteridae; genus Protopterus; species Protopterus annectens. The sequence continues at coordinate 528,254,694 of NC_056736.1, forward strand.
ACCTGTGATTGGTTGGCAGTCTGACTTGGAGTCAGCTACTTTCACACTGTGGGTTCTATCTGTGATCCAGTTTGCAACTAGTGATATAGGGTTTGATGCCTAGTTTACTGAGTGGGGAATGGTATCAAAGCCCTTGGCCAGATCAAGGTAGGCTGTATGAACCACCTTACCTTCATCCACAGCTCTGGTGACTGATTCAAAGAAGTCAACCAAGTTGAGCAGGCATGATCTACCCTTCACAAAACCAAACTGTGTGGGATCCAGAGGTTGGAGATTCCCTATATCCTTGTTTATTACGTCCATAATGATGCATTCCATAGCTTTGCATATCAGACTCGCCAGGTTAATGGGGCAATAGTTCCCAGGGTCTGTACTCACTCCTCCTTTGTGGAGAGGGATGACTATAGCAGTGTGTCATTCGGTAGGGACAAAGCCTGAGATGAGGCTGTGACTGAACAGGGCACACAGGTGAGGTATCAGTTCACTCTGTAGTTCATATAGAACACAGCCAGGGATATTGTCAGGTCCCACAGAAGCTGTATTCTTGGCCTTGGACAGTGCTGTTTTAACCTGTGCAGCTGCAACAGTAATACTGGGTGCCTGGCAATCTCCTGTTAATATGATAGGTCTTTTGGGGGGGGGGGGGTAAAGTTAGCACTGAATCTGTTGGCCAGTATATTGGCAATATCTGTTGGCTCGGTATAGCAGGTACCATTGTGCAGTAGCTCAGAGCCAATCTGGGTATTGACGTGGAGATTCTTTACATAACTATAGAAGGCCTTGTGGTTGTCTTTACTATCTGCTGCTATTCTGTTTTCATAGCTAGCTTTAGAGGAGTTGATGAGGGTTCTCAACTTTTTGTTGAAGTTAAGGGAGTTTTTCCAGTCTTGGGACTTCACCTTATTCCACATCAGTTTCCTCCTTCTGTTGTAAAGTTTGTTTATGGCAGGGGACCACCAGATCAGCTTCCTTTTTATTGGAGGAGAGCGTCTTGGTCCTATTGGGTACGGCGAGATCCATGCATTTGTGTAAGTATTCATACAGTGCATTGGTGTATGACTCAGTGGTCATGCAACTATTCTCCATTTGCATGGGTGGCGAGAAGTTAGCCGCCTCTGTTTTTAGGAGCCCAAAGTTAGCTTTGGAAAAGTTTTTCACGGTGGTTACCTTTGCAGGGGGGGTGGGTGGGAGGGATGTGGATTTCCAAGGTGATTAGTTTGTGGTGGGATCTAACCAGGGAGGAGTTGACTATTGATGTAGAGCAACGGTCGCCCATGTTGGTTATGACCAGGTCAAGGATGTTGCTACCTATAGTGGGGGTAATAACGAGCTTGTCCAGGCCACTGGAATTAATGAATTCCAGGAAATGTTGGGCAAGTGTACTGGTACATGAGTAGTTTTCCCAGTTAATGGAGAGGTAGTTGAAGTCGGCCAGTATGAGAGTGTTAAGTTGGACCCTAATATTCTCCAGGGTGCTTAGGAACATGGAGTGTGAGTCTTGGGACATGGTTGGGGACCTATAGCGGGCTACTCCCTCAATTGCTGGCTTACCCAATGGTAGCTGCACCTGTAGTATCTCTGATGCATTCTGTTGGTCTACCATTCTGGAGGTGTGCGCATCCTTTATGAATATGGAAACACCACTGCCTTTGGAGCTTCAGTCCAAGTTCTGGGGCCAAAAGGTGTGGAATGAAGTTATAACCTGGTAGTGCAGGGGTGCTTTCTGCTGCCTTGAACCAGGTCTCTGTTACAGCACAAATGTTGATGTTCTCCATTTTAAGGAGCGCTTCGAGAGAGTGTATTTTGAGATTTTAGACTTCTAGCATTAAGTAGCATCACCCTCAGATTGCATTTGTTTGTAGCTGTTATGGTGGTAATTTGGTCTTTGGAGCACCGCCTTAAAAAGGCACTATAGGGGTGGCAAGAGTCTTGGCCAGTGTCTGTAAGCCCAGGGGTGAAAGATGCAGGTCATCTCTGACAAAGCATCGAGGTCTGTCAATCATGTCATCCCAGGCAGACAGATAATGGATCCCCTTAGAATGACACCAGAAAATTAGCCAATTGTTGAAATCAGCCATTTTCTGCTTGTACTGTGGTATCATTCTGGGTGATGGTAGGATGCTGCTCAGGGCTAGGATCATACCCACCTAGGCTACATAATCCGAGAGCTCTTCCATGTCTCTTTTCATGTAGACCAGGGAGGTACATCTCAGGTCATTCACACCCACATGTACAATGACAGAGTCATATTTGTACCTGTTGTTGAGGGACCTGAGTGCATGCATTATGTGACGAATCCTGGCACCTGACAGGCAGCTGACTGTTACATTCTCCTTATTCAACCTAGTGAGTAGGACATCAGTGTGCCTCACTATCTAGTCACCTACGGCTAGTGTGTTGGTCATGCTGTTTTGCCTTAGTTCTGGGGCCAAAAGGTGTGGAAAGAAGTTATAACCTGGTAGTGCAGGGGTGCTTTCTGCTGCCTTGAACCAGGTCTCTGTTACAGCACAAATGTTGATGTTCTCCATTTTAAGGAGCGCTTCGAGAGAGTGCATTTTGAGATTTTAGACTTCTAGCATTAAGTAGCATCACCCTCAGATTGCATTTGTTTGTAGCTGTTATGGTGGTAATTTGGTCTTTGGAGCACCGCCTTAAAAAGGCACTATAGGGGTGGCAAGAGTCTTGGCCAGTGTCTGTAAGCCCAGGGGTGAAAGATGCAGGTCATCTCTGACAAAGCATCGAGGTCTGTCAATCATGTCATCCCAGGCAGACAGATAATGGATCCCCTTAGAATGACACCAGAAAATTAGCCAATTGTTGAAATCAGCCATTTTCTGCTTGTACTGTGGTATCATTCTGGGTGATGGTAGGATGCTGCTCAGGGCTAGGATCATACCCGCCTAGGCTACATAATCCGAGAGCTCTTCCATGTCTCTTTTCATGTAGACCAGGGAGGTACATCTCAGGTCATTCACACCCACATGTACAATGACAGAGTCATATTTGTACCTGTTGTTGAGGGACCTGAGTGCATGCATTATGTGACGAATCCTGGCACCTGACAGGCAGCTGACTGTTACATTCTCCTTATTCAACCTAGTGAGTAGGACATCAGTGTGCCTCACTATCTAGTCACCTACGGCTAGTGTGTTGGTCATGCTGTTTTGCCTTAGGGGCTTTGGTTGAGTGGCACACTGCTTAGGAGAGTTATGTTTTTTGTGATTAGTGTTGTGTTGTGGTGGTCGAGTGCATTTCTGCCTTGGAGGTCTCTGCTGTTTGGGTAGATTTTTATTGACAGCCTCCACGAAGGTGGGTGTGTGGTTTGTGTTTTAATGCGAAGACAGTACTGGTGTGTGTTCTGGAGGGCTATGTGTTCCATGTGGTGTGGTGCAAGTGTTGACCTCCTCCTCTTGACCAGCTATTCTGGTCTTGGCTGGAGAGTGAGTGGCTTCCATTTTGGATATATAAGTGCATCTCTCGCAAGTCTGAGAGTTGGGAGGTAAGAGGAGAGGGTTGTCGGTGTACATGAGGCAGTTGCTACATTGTCTCAGGATGCCCAAGTTCACCAGGCTAATAGGAGAAAGCACAGGAAATTAACCTTTAGATATGCCTGGGGGGGTGGGCATTAATAATAAGTACTGGAGCTGTTTCCTTGCAGAACATTTAGTGCTGGTAGCACTTTTGTGTGCTACAATAATTGCTGCAAGAAGTCTGGTAAAGTGCTAGACTAATAAGCTATTAAAAGTACAGAAGAGGAGAGAACTAGCAGATCTAAGGGAATAATTGAAGAGCAGAGTTTGTCGCCGCTCAAAAGCTTACAAACAGTCCTGAATACAGCAAATCTGTATCTGGACTAGACTAGTTACAGGAAAGGCGGGAAACAAGTGCAAATACAGGTTTTTAAACCAGAAAGTTGAAAGAGATGGAAAGACTGCCCAAACGGCCAATAAACTGCAATTTCTGGGCCAGAATCCACTCTTCTTGTGGTAGACAGGCTATCTAGTGCTTACCACTACCACTGATAAGCTAGAAGGCTTCCATCCAACACAGAAAGGCTTGGGTGGTTCAGAAGCTTACATATACTCCTGGATATAACAAATCTGTATCTGAACTAGACTACTTACAGGAAAAGGCAGGAAAAGCCTAAACGCAGGCTTTTAGACCAGAAAGTTGAAAGAGATGGAAAACTGCCCAAACGGCCAATAAACTACAATTTCTGGGCCAGAAACCACTCCTCTTGTGGTAGATAGGCTACATAGTGCTTACCACTCTCACTGACAAGCTAGAACGCTTCCCTCCGACACAGAAAGCCTTGGGGGGCTCTGAAGCTTACAAACAGTCCTGGATACAGCAAATCTGTATCTGCACAAGACTAGTTATAGGAAAGGTGGGAAACAAGTGCAAATGCAGGCTTTTAAATCAGAAAGTTGAAAGAGATGGAAAAAACTGCCCAAACGGCCAATGATCTACAATGTCTGGACCAGAAATCACTCCTCCTTTGGTAGATAGGCTACCTAGTGCTTACCACTCCCACTGATATGCTAGAAGGCTTCCCTTTAACACAGAAAGGCTTGAGGGGCTCAGAAGCTTACAAACAGTCCTGGATACAACAAATCTGTATCTGGACTAGACTAGTTACAGGAAAGGCGGGAAAGAGGAGAGCAAATATGGGCTTTCAAATCAGAAAGTTGAAAGAGATGGAAAAACTGCCCAGCCAATAAACTACAATTTCTGTGCCAGAAACCACTCTTGTGGTAGATAGGCTACCTAGTGCTTACCATTCTCACCAATAAGCTAAAAGGCTTCCCTCCAACACTGAAAGGCTTGGGTCGGCTCAGGAGCTTACAAACAGTTGGTACTCTTACAGGACATAAAACACAGTAAACGGGTATTCAGAAATTAAAAATAGCACACTGTGTAAAGCTAAACTTTGCAGTAAGTGTTATGCAGGCATACGCCTCAACGTCTTAGATCAAGAAATCTGGAGAAAGCCATAAATAATGGGGGATAAAGGCCCAAAAAATAGGGACACATTTTAAATATTGCTTTTACAAACTTAGAAAATTGGTAGAATAACAGATTTTGCATTAGCATGGATTTTCTGAAGGGTATAGAGTGTGAAACTCAAATGTCTGTCATTATTTCCGGACTTCAGTCCTCAATGATTTGCCAGAAATCCACAGTTTTATGAGAAACATACCAAAAGTATGAGACAAAAATAAGGATATTCTGCAAAAATCTATATAGTTGAGAGGTATACATGCAGGGCATATCCAGTTCAAAGATATTTGCAGCAGAATCACGAGTATGAAAAGTTGTGTGGTCATTAGTATACACTTTCATAAGCACCATATTTGTGGGTGAACATGAAAATATCTTATTTTGGTATGTGTGAATGTGGATGTTAGTATCAACCATGTCTGTTAATTATAACATGTAATGAATAAAATGCTTATATGCATGCATACTTAGCATGGAGAACATCGATATATGTGCAGTAACAGAAACCTGGTTCAAGGCTACCGAGAGCACCCCAGCACTACCAGGTTATACCTCATACCATGCTTTTCGACCCCAAAACTTGGACTGAACCACAAAAGGAGGGGGAGTATCAATATTCGTCAAAGATACCCACACCTCCAGGTTGGTGGCACAGCACGAAGCATCACAGACTATCTATGTGCAACTAACAGTGGGTAAAACTGCCTTCCAGTTTATAGCCTGCTACAGACCACCCTCCCAAACCCAGGAACCCCACTCGGCCTTCCTGAGAACACTGGAAATATGAAGGTCTCTCCAAACACCATTATATTGGGCGACTTCAACTACCCAAACATAGACTGGGAGCATTACTCTAGCTCCAACACCCTAGCCCAAAGGTTCCTAGAATTTATAAACTCAAATGCTATGGAACAACTTGTTACCACTCCCACAAGAGGGGAAAACATACTGGACCTGATCATCACCAACATGGGGACTCTATGCTCCAGACCAGAAGTGTATCCCTCACTGGTAAGAGCAGACCATAAACTAATCTCACTGGATATTCACATCCCGACCCCAACCTCTGCCCAGAAAACCACAGTGAAAAACTTCTCTAAAGCAAATTTCACACTCCTCAAAACCGAGGTGGAATCCTTCAAAGCCCCCGGGCCTGTGGAAAATACGGCCCAGACCGCAGAATCCTTTATAAATGCATTCTATGAACACCTTCAGGAATGCATGGATCATGCAATCCCAAATAAAACCAAGACCCAATCCTCCAAAGGCAGACGTCCTGTCTGGTGGACCCTAGCCATAAACAAACTATAGAATAGAAGGAGGAAGCTACTACATGATAGAGCAAAATCCCAAAAAGGGAAGGCATCTCTGATCAGTATTAGCAAAAAACTACGGGCACTCATAAAATCATCTAAGGCCAGCTTCGAGAGAAAAATTGCACAGGACACTAAGGATAATCACAAGGCTTTCTTTAGTTATGTTAGGAACCTGGGTAGGAATTCCCAGATATGCTCAGAATTAGTCCAAAATGACAAAAAATACACCGAACCCACAGACATTGCCAACATCCTAGCTGACAGGTTCAGTGCAAATTTCTCCCCCCACCCCCCACCAAAAGGGCAAATATCTATCCCAGCAGAGTGCTGCCCCCCTGACATCTCAGATGCTCAGGTAAGAGCCGCCCTCTCCAAAGCAAAAAACACAGCATCAATGGGACCAGACGGTGTCCCGGGCTGCATCCTACATGAACTCCAAGAACAGCTTAACCCAAACATAAAACTACTGTTCAATCTCAGCCTTACTACAGGATATGTACCCAAAGAGTGGCGTACAGCAACAGTGGTCCCTCTCCACAAAGGTGGTGCCTCAACGGATCCTGGAAACTATCGCCCCATAAGCCTGACTAGCTTGGTCTGCAAAGCTATGGAAAGGATCATCATGGACCTCATAAATAAAGATATTGGGGACCTACAGACACTGGATCCTACCCAGTTCGGCTTTGTTAAGGGCAGATCCTGCCTCTTAAACCTGGTCGATTTCTTTGAAACAGTCACCAAGGCCATTGACGAGGGGAAGGTGGTCCACACAGCCTACCTGGACCTCGCAAAAGCCTTCAATACAATACCCCACTCGGGCATTATAGATAAGCTCACCAGCTTAAATATAAACCCCTAAGTCACTAGATGGGTTGCAAACTGGCTCAAGGACAGAACCCACATGGTTAGAATTGCTGGAGCCATGTCAGACTCCAAACCAGTTACAAGCGGTGTCCCACAAGGCTCAGTCCTGGGACCCCTCTTGTTCGGTATATATTTCTCGGAGGTACAGGCCAACACGGAAGGACTGTGGCTGACCAAGTTCGCAGATGACTGCAAACTGGGCGTCATAATCGACTCTCCAGCCGACACAAGCATCCTCCAAAAGGGCCTCATAGAAACAGACAACTGGTGCCAGAGCCATGGCCTCAAGCTAAACGCCAAAAAGTGTATAGTCATCCCCTTTGGCAAAAACAAAGTGCCCACAAATTACCACATAGGTGGTAATCCATTAAGTACAGAAGAAGTAATTAGGGACCTGGAGACCCAAGTTGATAGCAATCTCTCATTTGACAACCACGTGGCCAAAGTGATTAGAAAAACATTTTATATAGCCCACCTAATCATGAAGGGATTCACATCTGGATCAGGGGAGGTCATTGTGCTTCTTTACTCATCCCTCATCAGGCCCATAATTGAGTACAATGCCCCTTTTGGGATGTACCTTACCAGAAACCTGCAGCAACTGGAAAGACCCCAAATGTACCTCACCAAGAGGATCAAAGGGCTCAAACAGACGCCATATGCTGCCCGGTTAAAGAAACTCCAGCTCTATTCAGTGGCATACCGCTTGCTCAGAGGCGATCTGTGCCTGACGTATAAAGCAATGTCCAACCCGGAATTAATGGACATGCTGCACCTCAGAAAATCCAAATCCCATCGAGAGACTTGAACCACAGCACTGAAATAAATAGGACATGCTGGAGGGACAGATTCATAACCCAGAGGCTCCCTTCACTCTGGAATAAAATCCCAGTCCAGGTTAGGCAGAGTCCCTCACTGACTCTCTTCAAGAGGAATCTTGATGAGTGGATGGGAGATCATAGGTTTACCCCGGGTATCACTTCTGTGTCACTGTTAGACAGAGGCACAGTATACTAACCTCGAAAAAGGGCATAGCAAAATTAATTTAAAATGGGTGGCGAAAGCCAAACACACTCTGGCTAGGCTTATAAATGCCCTAGGGCAGATAGCCTAGTATGAACCTATGAACCATACATATAGGCATACGCATGCACATTACTCAGGCAAAAAAGCATAAAGATTGGCATATATCCATGCATGTATACATACACATATGTATGTATGTATGTGTATCTAATTATATACTGAGATACATATGTAAATATGCAAGTACAAACGGAGTCACAGATCATGTTTTACATTTGCCATTACTATTTTAGATGATGTAGGTGGTGATAATGATAATCACCAATGAATTGGATGTTTTGTGTTTTCAACAACTTCATTGATGATTATTCATTGTACACACACACACACACATATATATATATATATATATATATATATATATATATATATATATCTCAGAACATGTTATTGATTAAATTTAGAGGTAGTTACACAAATATAGGTGTGGAAAACAAGGACAGTACAGTAATGTCATGCAGGCTACTCAGCACCCAGATGTACTAAAAGTATAATTCCACATTGTAGGATAACAGCAGAACTGTTTGTGTTGTTGGGAAAGTGAATTGACAGAAAACTATGTATACAGTGTATGAATTTTGTACTACCTGGCATAATATTACTGTATTCCATAACAAGTCATTATGGCTACATTGACCTTTAATGTTTTACTGACCCTCAGCATTATGTCAGACATTTGCATAGACCTAAAATGTGACAGCAACACACTGGCCATACCTTGTGTGTACTGTTGAGGACATTTGACAAGGTAATGGCAGTCCTATACTTGGACTGACACATGTCCTTGTTTTCGTTTAATGCATCCAGGTATAGGGTGTAGCACTTTATGGCTTATCATCAGTGCATAGAAATTGCAGCAATCACCAGATGGTGACATATTGAGTGGGAACACTGTTCTGTCACTGGCATGATATAGTACAGTTGTGTACACTTACCATAAATGTAGATGTTCGAGTGTATTCATTGTTGCAGTCATTACACTTGGTTTATCCTGCTGGCAGGCTACCCTCAGTCGGCCTGAATTCCAAAGTCTAGGTCCGGCGTTGGTTGCTGTCACCTCTTCCCTGATGTCAGTGCGCCAGGGGTACAAAAGATGCAGCCAACGCCATTTTCTTCAGTTTTTCTTGCCCCAGATGTCAGGTGCCCCCAAAAGGGTAGGCTAAAAATATGCCAATAAAACATGCATGCACCAAAATAAATAATACCTTCATCTACAAGCAAATACACCACATAGGTTGTATAGATTAGAGAAGTGCAGATAAGTTGCAGCAAAGATATGGGGGATGGTGGGTGGGTAACCTGGACTGCAACAGTGAATACACTCGAGCATCTACATTTATGGTAAGTGTACACAACTGTACTATGTTCTTCATGTTTCACTGTTGGTCATTACACTTGGGTTGAATCCCAAAGCTATGGTTGGGAGGCTGGAGCTAAATAGCATTAGGAGCAGCTAAGAGGCCCTGCAGAACTGCAGTGGCAAAGCCTGCCCTGCATTTAGAGTAGAGTGGTAAATGATAGTGCTTTGTAAAGGTGTGCGCTAAACTCCAGGTAGCAGCCTCTAAAATGTCTTTGGTTGGTACTCCCCTGAGGAAGGCTGCTGAAGTGGCTGCTGCTCTGGTTGAATGTGGCCTAATGCCCTTAGGCACTGGCATGCCATGTTGTGAATAGCAGAAACGAATGCAGTGGCCTGTCAACTTGGAAATATTCTGCTTTGAGATAGCCTTTCCTTGTGATCCTGCAGCATACACCACTAGTAGTTGCTCTGTTTTTCAGAAAGCTTTGGTTCTGTTAAAGTAGAAGTGCAGCTGTCTGTGTATGTCCAAAGAATGCAGAATTCTCTCCCCCTTATTCTGTGGGTTTGGATAAAAAGTAGGCAGATGAATAGTTTGGTTAAGGGCCACACTGGACACTACCTTAGGCATAAATGTCAGGTTTGTCCTCAGTGAAACCCTGTCTGGATAAAAAATGATAAGAGGTTCCATAGCCATGAGTGCCTGTAGCTCTGAGACTTGTCTTGCAGAGGTTATTGCTAGGAGCAGACCTCTTTTCCAAGATAAAAATTTTATATCAGCTGTAGCGGCTGGCTCAAAAGGAGGCAGGGTGAGTTTTTCCAAAACATAATTGAGGTCCCATGAAGGTATTGGTGATCTCCTTGGAGGCCTTAAGTTTTTGGCTCCTCTGAGGTACTGCCTTAACAAGGGATGAGAAAAGATTGGTGGCTCTGTATTGTAATGAGCTGAAATGGCAGAGGCATGAATTTTAATTGCTGAAAAGGATAGGCCTTTGTCCAGCATCTCAGTAAGTACTGCAAAATCTGAGGAATATTTGGTACAGCCGTGTCAATTTCTTGTGCCTGGTTCCAAGCACAGAATCTCTTCCATTTTCCAGCGTATAATTTTCTGGTACTAGGCCTTCTGGCTTCCAAAATGACATCCATTACAGCTCTAGTGAGAGGCGTGTTTTGTATCACTAAAAACACTACATTATCCGCCATGCTGCCAGATTTAAGGTTTTTAGTTGGCTGTGCATGATCTGATTGTTTTGTTGGGATAGCAGATGAGGTATTTGAGGCAAGATCCAAGCCGGGCATTGAGACAAGTTCCTTAGGATTGGGTACCAGTGCTGGCGGGGCCAGTCTGGCGCAATCAGTATCATCTTTGGCTTCTCTTGTCTGACGTTTAGGAGTACCTTGGGGAGGAGAGGCAGTGGAGGAAAGGCATATACTGCTAAGCTTTTCCAGCTGAAAGATAGGGCATCCACTTTCCATGCTTGTCTGTGATAAGTCCTTGTGCAGAATCTTTTTAGTTGATAGTTGTGAGGAGAGGCAAATAGATCTATATCCGGGCATCCCCATTTCCTTGTTATCATGCTGAAGACTTGTGGATCCAATTTCCACTCGTGGGGATCCATGAGGTTTCTGCTTAGTTCGTCTGACAAGAGTATTTATCTTTCCTGGCAGGAATTGTGCCTGCAGATGTACTTGGTAAGTCAATGCTGTGTCCCACAAAGTCATGGCTAGTCTGCAAAGGGGTACGAATGAGTGCCTCCCTGCTTGTTTATATTCCACATGACCGTGGTGTTGTCTGTCTTTATCAGTAGTTGTCCCGGGTGAAGTAGGTCCTTGAAGGCTGTCAGGGCATTCTGAACAGCTAGCATCTCTTTTTGATTGATATGTAGATGCATTTGGTTTGCGGACCATGTGCCTTGAATACATCTTCCTGCCATGTGGGTCCCCCAGGCATAATCTGATGCATCTGTTGTTAAAGTCTGCCTGGCTGGGGGGTAAAGCGAATGACTGTCCCTTGTTCTGGTGACAAGCCTTCGCCCACCAACGAAACTCCTGTTGCAGGCAGGGAATGAGGGTAATTATTGTTTCCAGGCCGTGGCAATGTTGAGTCCAAACATTTTTTAGGTACCATTGAAGTTTCCTCATATGCAGTCTCGCATATGGAATTAGTAGAATGCAGGATGCCATGAAGCCCAAAGCCTGCAGAATTTTTCTTGCAGATAACTGGGCCTTTCTTGCCAACAGGCTGAAATAGGTAGTCAGTTGCCTTTGTTTGTCTGGCGTGAGATTGTATTTAAGCTTGCACCCAGGAATATTATCTCTTGAGAGGGCACTAGTTTTGATTTCTTTTCGTTGACTGTGTACCCTAGGCCTGTTAGAAATCTCTGTACAAATGGCAGATGCTGTAGTAGAATGTCCTTGTTCTCTGCTTGAATGAGGCAGTCGTCCAGGTAAGGATATATTTTATAGATAAGCCAAAGGGCAGTGCAGAGAATTGGTATTGCATTGAGCCAGCTTTGAATCTGAGGTATCTTCTGCATGTTTGTCTGATTGGGACATGCAGGTATGCCTCTTTTAGGTCTAAAGTCACAAGCCAAGCCTTCTTGCCCAGCATGGGCAGAAGTTGCTGTAGAGTCAACATTTTGAATTTTGGTATATCCAGAAATGTGTTTAGAATAGATAGGTCCAGTATTGGTCTCCAGGTCTTGTCCTTTCTTGGTACCAAGAACAGTCTTGAATAAAATCCTTGTCCCTGCTCTTGCTCTGGTACTTGTTGAAAGGCCCTCATGTCCATGAGGGATGAGACTTGCTTTTGTGCCTCTGCCCATTGATGTTTTGGCAGGTCTGGCCAACCGTTTGTCCTTGGCAGGGTATGGAAGTGAAACTTGTAGCCTTGTGACACTATGTCTAGGACCCATTTGTCCTGGGTTATTACGTGCCAGTTTTGAGAAAAAAGTGCTAGTTTTCCCCCTAAAGGTGCTGCCAGAAGGTAAGTGCTTGGTGCAGGCAGGGGGAAGTTATTGGGACTGTTTCCTGTATGGCTGTGATTTGTCTTCTCCACTTTTGGAGGTAGAAGCACCCCATTGTTTAAACCTGTGCGAACCTTGGGGCTGGGATCTGCCTCTTGGGCATCTGTATCTGCCCCTTTGTGGTCTGTCTGTCACTGGAAAGGACCAGTTCTTTGTAGGCCAGTGTCTGCTAAATCTTGGAGGCTGAACCTGTAAGAAATCCTTAACCGTTTGCATAGATTTAGCTTTGTCCTCTTTAACACCTCTTCTGCTTTAACACCAAAGTATCATGCTGTAATGGGGCATCTAATAATTTTGCTTTGACATGATCAGGCAGACTTTGTTCCTTTATCCAAGCATGCCTCCTGATGACAGAACCCCTAACAGCGGCTCTGCAGGAGGCCTCCAAAGAATCAAAACCACACTGCAAAGTATGCTTTCCAACTTGTTCAGCTGCATGCAATAAATCCTGCATTTCTTTGTTTTCTGCACATTCAGAATTTGTCAACATTTTCCGTTTAAGCAGTGACATAATATATTGCTGATATTTGAGCATATGAAACTGACAATTCAAAGCCCTTATAGCCAAGGTAGCAGAAGTAATAGTATTCCACAAAATTAAGAACTTTGTTACCAATAACAGGCACATAGCACTTCATTAAGTTCCTTTCCCCATGCATTCTTTGACTGATTTTCAAATCAGAATAGTATATATGGAATGTAACCATTACAACATGAGCTTTTGCTTTAAATTGTTAAATGGAGTTGTTTTAATTATGCAATTATCATTTTATTTCCGGTTTAGAATCAATTTATTAATTGACTTGAACTGTATAAAAACAAGTGGCACCTTACATTCATTATTCTGATGAAGTCTGCATACGGCAGACGAAAGCGCTAGATCCGTATTAATTGATTGATTTTTTTATTGTAAATAAAGTACTGAGGTCTGTCTACACGGAATTTTATTTTATTTGTCAAGGTAGCAGAAGTGTAAATCTTTTTTCTCCATCTGTCCAATGCCTTAGAATCCCTGTCAGAGGGGGTAGGGTTTTTTGCAGCGGAAGCCTTGACCCCTTTGGGACCCTGAGAGATAGTTTCTGAGTCAGCAGCAGGGTTTTTGAAAAGGAATTTGAGAGAGTCAGGAACTCTGTAGTACCCATCTGGCTTAACAGGAGCTGGAGGTAAGGAGTCAGGGGTCAAAACTGGACTCTGAAAATACATCATCAACAATGTCTAACACAGGTGGAATAGCTAAGGACCTGTGTTGTGGTAGTAAAAGGAAGTCTCTGAGCCTTTTCTTAGATTCTGAAAAATCTTGACTCTCCCAGTGGAAATGCTCCCTCATGGTATGCAAGGTTTCCCCAAAAGAGTAATCCTCAGGAGGAGAGGCTGAAGGGATAGATTCTTCAGCATCAGAGTCCTCATAGGGAAGAAGAGAGTATTCCTGATCAGAAGAGGAATCAGATGAAATGGAAACCTGATCTGAAGATTCATATTCTGTCTCTTGGCTTGGCCTTTTTTCAGGTGGGGGGTGGGAACCCCTGATCAAAGTAATTAAGTCTTCGGCCATTTTGAGCATCTGTTTTTTGGGTATGAAGGCCTATCCATGAGGCTGCTGTACTTGTTTCTTTGTGTTTAAGGGTGCTTTAGTCTTTGAAGCTGAAGTTGTTTTAATGTATAATTGAGTTGGTCTGAAAACACCCTCAGAAGCCGATGCCTGCTCAGCAGCTCTGAACCCATCTGAGGGAATAGTCTCCGAAGGTCCAATACCTTGAGCTTCCAGCGGCCTAGGCGACTCCACGTGGGAGTCGGTAGTGGCCTGCGGGTCTAAAGTAGTGGGCATCAGGGGCTGCGAAGGCGCCTCACTGAGAACCGGCGAACCAGCGACTGGCTTAGAATAAGCCTCGTCATCGATTTTGGACCTCGGATGCCTGTCCTTTTCTTTTTCTTTGCGTTTCTTCTGAATTCCGGTAGTCGGACGGCTATCTGACGACATTGTATAATTAAATATTCTGCCAAAATAGTGTAATGCAAAATCGTACCGATGCTTAATAGTGCGTTGGTTAAATCTAGCACAAAACCGACAACTAGCAACGTCGTGGTCAGGGCCTAGGCAAGGAATACAGTAAGAATGAAAGTCCTTATGAGGTATTTGCTTCCCACAAGAAATAGAATTATTAACTTTTTCTGAAATCGGTCTGGAGCAAGAAAAAAGTTTCTCCCAACGGGGTACTTAGCTTTTAATGAAGACTTCGGATTTGAAATTCGAACACGAAAATCTCAGGAGTCGGCCGACCGACACTTGCGAACTGCTAATGCTTCGGGCACCGCCCGGCAAGAAAGACTGAAGAAAATGACGTCGGCTGCATTTTTTATACCCCTGGTGCACTGACATCAGGGAAGAGGCAACAGCAACCAACGCCGGATCTAGACTTTGGAATTCAGGCCGACTGAGGGTAGCCTGCCAGCAGGATAACCCACGTGTAATGACTGCAACAGTGAAACACGAAGAACATCTGCAGTCTAGCTGTCTAGACAATACATTTTGTGTAAGTAGGCTATTTCTCATTCAGGGGCTGGGGTGTGGTTGTATTGTTTTGTTCATCCAGAAGTGTACTGGCAGCCTTATGTAAATGTTGTTGGTCATTCATGTTATGCTAAGGTCTTCCTGGATGACAGTACTGCATCTAGATATGTTTTTAGGTTTTGTCACTTCTCTGTACTACACAACACTATATTATGTGATGCTATCATGTAGCCGATGTACAGATGTAATTGATAGGTCTGTGAATACCATTCATGGGTCTGGTTAATAGGGGATTCTCTGAGATATATATAGCTATCTTGTCAGCAGGACCTATTTATGTTATGGTAGAAGTTGAGTTCTCTTGAACAGGTGTTTATGATGTAGTTACACAAATGAGGTTGTGGATAATCGAGTGGAAGTGACTGTACAACAAGTGACAGTGGACTGGATCCTTTGAGGCTCTGCAAGTTAGACAGAGATTACCTCTCCAGACTCTATAGGAAAACAGAAAAAAGGCAAAGTTCTGTATGGGTAGCTCAAGAAAGACATACACTTGATTTTGTAATGAGGAAACAATGCAACCTCTCAAGGTCATGTGCTTAGACAAGTACATACCACTGGGGACATTATACTCTGTTAATCACCCCTGGTGATTAGGTAAAAGGATTTCCTAACATTAGTGGATCTATAACGATCAAAGGATACCCAATTGTCAGTGAAAGTGCTCAGGTCCCTAATGATGGAGTCAGTTTTGGCTAAAGACCTAGTGCTAGTGCTGCATTTCTTGGCATGTAGTTTAAGGCTGTGCTCCAGGCACCACTTATTATTGCATGCAAGTCTCTCCTGAAAAATCAGTCAGCTGGCGAGGTAGTGACAACTCCAAACTTGGTCAGCTACAAATTCTTGATGTCAACTTTAATACTGTAGACGTAAACTAATGACAAGTGGTTCTGGAACTGATCACTGTGGGATACAACATGTAAATACTCTTTTTGAAGAGAGCATGCCTCTCAAACAATAGATTTGGCTACACCCATTAACCAGTTTGCAATCTAGCAGGTAACATACCAGTTTACAATGACAGTAGTAACCTTGAAGTGCACTTTTGAAACAGTTATATGCACTGCATTTATAGTTTCACCAAAAGACCTGCATTATCAGATATGAACTGCGGTGGTGGTGCTGCGGTAGCGTTGTTGCCTCATAGTAAGACGTTGTCCTGTTCGATGCTCAGCTAGAGCGTCTTCTGTGTGGAGACATGTATGAATGGGCATACCTTCGTTGAAGGTTGTGCGTCAGGGCCGGCAACTCGGCACGTAAAAATCTACTGCCAATCATTAGCGGACTGGAGTTCCGCTGTAGCGACCCCTAACTGGGAAAAGCCGAAAGACACAACAAGCATATCTGAAATTTATAGACATTCAAGAATTCCTGGAATTTCAAGTCTGTCAGTAACACATGTAGAGGCTGTTATTTTCAAACCACATGAATATAAACATAGATTATGTGTTAATACACACATAGAAAAATAACTACTATAACTTCTCAAAATATAGGGTCATCAATGGCATGAGATTTTGGTTGCAACCCTTAATTTTTACCGCCTTAGTTCAGAATAACTTCAGAATATCTGCCTAAATACTTCATCCTTAAATTTTCAGGGTCCATGTATTAGTTTCCCCTCAAGTGTTTGGCAGTGCTCTGTACAGACTCAGACACCTTGAGTGACATTTTTCCTGCAAAAGCACAATTGCAATTTTTCCAGTATCTAACTGCACACAGCACAAATTCTCCCCGGGCCTCCGCTGAAAATTGGCTCATTCCAAGTTGGACTTTCCGTGTTAACAAATGTAAAATAAATAAACTAGTTTGCAGTGACAAACACTGTCCACAAGTTGCAGACCAGATATTCCTGACAGTGATTGATATTCTCACTCCAACCGTCTAATCAATAAAAACGGCCTGTTGCCATGGATATGAACTTTCCTACTGTCTCCGTTAGCAGCTTGGTGGATATGGGCATCCTTAGGCAATATAAAAATTGCTTCATGTTTACTGACAACCAGTTAATTTTCATTCAAACTGATATGGTATGTGAGAGATCTAGTTACACAATGTCACTGGAGGCAAAGCTCTCACATAAAAGTACTCCTAATGTCAATAAGGTGGTCAGTAGTACACATGCATGCACACATCATGCACAATACAAAGCAGACATATAGTCCCACATATACTGAGGCACTTACTACATGTTCCTAAACCAAAGACCTCTTAGACAAAGTACACATAAGAAATACCCTCAGCAGCCACAACCACACTCTTTCAAAACAACACCCACATCAAAACATAGAGCTACATATCATGGAGCCTCTACCTCTAAGCCCATATGACAAGTCACCACACAACCCAACATTCTAGTCATTAGAGACACTCCATTGTGAGAGACAATGATGTCTCTCTCACCAGGCTTAGTAATGAGAAAGTTATGGTCAGTTAGTTATCAGTGGCTAGGATCCACCACATTATGCATGCACTCAGGTCATCATTACAAACTCCATAGTAAATCAGTTACTTTACGGATAGTCTGTTTCCTTTTTGAAACAGAATACCAGAGTTTGTACAGTGTTTTCCAGACTACCGGAGAATCAGTTTGATTTCTGGATAGTCCAGAATAAAACCGGAGGGGTGGCAACCCTATCACTGGATCACAATTACCAGTATGACTCAGTCATAGTCCACATGGGAGTAAATGACCTGAATCATTCCTCCCTAGACTATGTGAAGAGAGACATCATGGAGCTCTCAGAATGTGTGTCGCTGGCTAGTATGAGCCTAGCATTGAGCAGCATTTTACCTTCTCGAACAATGATGCCACAATACGAACAAAAGATGATTAACTTTAATAATTGGCTTAGTTTTTGGTTTCATTCTAAGGGGGTGCAATATTTGTCAGCATGGAAGGAGATGGTCAACACACACGCTGCTTTGCTAGGGATGTTCTGCACCTGTCCCCTCTAGGCCTTTGAATATTAGCTAAAACATTGTCTTCCCCATGCCTTTTATAACAATGCCAAACTGAAAGCACTTCTGACATAGCAAATCAAAACCAAGAAATCTAAAGGTATTACTGCTCGATGCTAGGAGCCTAAACAAAAAACTCCACTCACTGGAAGCACTACCTTAGAGAATGCTGATGTCTGTGCAGTCTCTGAGACGTGGTGTAAAGCCACAGACAGCACACCAACAGTGCAGGGTTATAATGCGTTCCACACATTTAGAGCAGCTACTTCACAGGCAGGGACTAAAGGTGAATGTGTCTCTATTTACATCAAAAATAAATATACTTCAAGGCTGGTCAAACAGGACAATGCACTTGAGCTGCTCCATGTTCACATCACCATAGGGAAAATCCAATATCACTTCCTTGAAAGCTCCCCATCTATGACCCAGGAAACCCATACCATGTATTTAGACTTATTAGAAACAATAACCATCCAAACCAATACCATATTTATGGGTGACTTTAATTACCTCACTATTAACTGGGAATCCTATACAACATCAAACGTACATGCACAGAGATTCCTGGATTTTGTAAACACAAACTCCCTGGACCAGATAGTCAACACACCAACTAGGGGTGCAACCATACTGGATCTGGTCCTCACTAATATGGGAGAATGCTGCACACACCCTACTGTAATACCTTCCCTAGTAAGGTCAGACCACAAAATTTCCTTTGAAGTAAAAATAAAACCTGGACCACAGCTAAACCGGGAATATTCAGGAATGATTCTAAGGCAAACCTCTTGCTATTAAGTGAGAACCTGGCAAAATGTCAAGCCCTGATAAACCCTGAGAACACTTCTGCCTATGCAGAATTGTTCACCAAAACCCTGTACAAGCATGTTCACAGCTGTATAGAAGCAGCTGTACCCACCAGGAAGAAGTACAGAACTAACTCAAAAAACAAGCCACCCTGGTGGAATCACAAAATCAATAGGCTGCATAACAGAATAAACAAATCATGGCAAAAATTAGGAGGTGCAGCACCCAGCAGGATAAAAGCATTAAACTAAACAAACAGCTCAGAGGACAAATAAAGTCTACCAAAGCCAAATTTGAGGTAAGTTTGGCCTCCCACGCCAAGGAAAAAAAAATAAAACATTCTTTATCTATGTCCACAACCTCAAAGGAAATACACAGTTGTGTGCAGAGCTCATTGTATATGGAGCCACCTATATTGAGACAGAAAATATAGCATACCTTCTGGCTGATAAATTCAACTCCAATTTTACTCCACTCTCCCCCTCAACCTTCCCTCAGGAAATATCATCAAACATAACTCCCCCTTCTATCACTAGGGAGCAGGTCCTTAATGCTCTCTCAAAAACCACGAACACTGCATCAATGGGCCCAGACAATATCCCAGGATGCCTTCTAAATAGCATGAAACATAATCTATCATGGCCTCTGGAATTACTATTTAACTGCAGCCTCCAAACAGGCTTCATGTCTCATGAATGTGCTACAGACCCTGGAAACTACAGACCCATAAAAGTCTCACAAGTCTTTTTATGTAAAGCCATGGAAAGAATTATCATGGAGATGATCAACAGAGATATAGTAAACCTCCAGACACTGGACCCAACTCAGTTTGGTTTTGTCAAGGGCAGATCATGCCTACACAACCAAAAGGACTTATTTGAGAAGGTCACTAAAGCAATGGATGAGGGCAAAATCGTTGACACTGCCTACCTTGACCTGGCCAAGGCATTTGACACAATACCCCACTAGGGCATTGTTGACAAACTCAAGAGGTTAAGTACAAACCCGTATGACACCCAGTGGATAGCCAACTGGCTCACAGACAGGACCCAGGAAGTTAGAATTGGAGAGTCCACCTCTACAAAGAGGCCAGTCACAAGTGGAGTCCCTCAGGGATCAGTCCTTGGACCGCTTCCTTTTGGCATTTACTTCTCAGAAGTCAAGGCCAATGTCAGTGGTCTCTGGATGACTAAATTTGCAGATGACTGCAAATTAGGAGCTGTCATTGAATCTCACACTGACACAAATGTTTTCCAGGAGCGGCTGACACAGACAAACAACTGGTGTCAGAGTGAGTCATGGACTAAAACTAAATGCCAAGGAATGTATAATACTATCTTTTTGGAAGTCATCCATCCCTAGTAACTATCATATTGACAACACAACCCTTAGAGCTGACCCAGTAGTCAGGGACTTAGGGACACGCAGGGATAGTAATCTAGCCAATGATCATCATGTGTCTACACTGGTGATGAAATCATTCTATGTTGCGCAACTTACAAACAAAGGTATGGCATCTAAGTCTAAGGAAGTCATTGTTCCACTGTATTTGGCATTCATCAGACCTATTATTGAGTACAATGCCCCCTTTTGTATGTACCTAACCAGGCATATCCAGCAACTGGAACATCCTCAGAGGTTCCTCACAAAGAGAATATAAGGCATAAGTAATATGTCCTATGCAGACCGCCTCAAGGCCCTATTCCTGTATTCTGTCTCCTACAAGCTTTTGAGGGGAGATCTATGCCTGGCATAAAGGGCATTATCAGACCCCACTCTGATGGACCTCTTGCATATCCACAAAACAAACAGTATCAGAATTACCCATTCTAAAGATGTAAACCTTGCCTGTAATGCGAATAGGACCTGCTGGAGAGATAGGTATGTATCCCAGAGACTCCTGTCTATGGAACATGCTCCCCATCCATGTGAAGCAGGGTTCCTCCCTAATCCAATTCAAGTGCAACCTGGACAATTGGATGGGAAACTGGAAATTTATCCCTGGTTTGGCACCTATGTCTCTGATGAAAACAGGTAACATGTAAATGGTTCCTCTCCCAGGTGGGCCAGGCCCATGCTTACACTTATCAAAGGTATCAGAACTTGTCAGAGATTTGGGATGCATGGCTAGGCTTAAAAAGGCCCTTGTGGTCATTAGCCTAGTAAACACCTATGAACCTACCCATGTAATTACGTACTGTAATATACTAGGAATGGTACTGAAAAGTATATGGGGAAATGTATAGACTGCATTTGCTTCAACTTTCAAATGCTAATCAGTGTAAACTAACCGTACTTCAGTCAAACATTTAGAAAAGATGTGAAAGTTGAAAACATTTTACCACAATGAATGACAGAAAAAAGTGAGAAAAGAAATCCAGTACGATGGAATGAGCATTAGACAAATAGTTATGGTGTGATTTCTGAAGGGCAACACACAGCATCAGCTAATGAGAGAATACTTTTAGAACAGTGATTAGATTCAGTTCCAAAGCTGCATGACATTTTTAGAGTAAAGATGCAAAATATTTTATTCTTTTAGAATATTTGGTCATTTGATACTCAACATGTTTCTTTGCAAGGCACAACTGTCCAAAGCAATGCTGCACTGTAAAATGAGGGAAAATCTGTATGATTATAAAAGCACACCTACATCAACAAACACACACACTAACAAGCAACACTAATAACAGACCATGTGAAAAATAATTGCCAGTGGAGGGGATAAAGATTTGTAGCAACAAGCATGAAAAATACTATTCCTAGGCTTGAATAATTGTTAAACACAGTTTTACAAAAACAAGTACATAGTAAAGCAGCTATCACTTCAATGCTAAAGGGCTGCAGGTCTGTGTTTGACAAGATAGCATTAGCATCTCTAGCTGAGTAAAATCCAGTCATTCAGCTAATCTAATTGCTCATGAGTGGGGGAAGGAGAATACAGTAGGGCAAACTGCAAATGTAAGTTCTAAGCACTTCCGCTAACAACCCCCACTGAGAGTTTGTGTAATCTGACCTGCAGTATGCTAAAAAGGCTCTTTGAAAACCTTGCCTCTAGGTGAACATGTGACTTGCACAGTACTAAAATGTAAACAAACTCCTCTAGCAAAAAATCTGAGATATAGGTTCATAGGTTCATACTAGGCTATCTGCCCTAGGGCATTTATAAGCCTAGCCAGAGTGTGTTTGGCTTTCGCCACCCATTTTAAATTAATTTTGCTATGCCTTTTTTGAGGTTAGTATACTGTGCCTCTGTCTAACAGTGACACAGAAGTGATAGCCGGGGTAAACCTACGATCTCCCATCCACTCATCAAGATTCCTCTTGAAGACAGTCAGTGTGGGACTCTGCCTAACCTGGACTGGGATTTTATTCCAGAGTGAAGGGAGCCTCTGGGTTATGAATCTGTCCCTCCAGCATGTCCTATTTATTTCAGTGCTGAGGTTCAAGTCTCTCGAGCGCGTAGCTCGATGGGATTTGGATTTTCTGAGGTGCAGCATGTCCATTAATTCCGGGT
Organism: Protopterus annectens; assembly: GCF_019279795.1. Classification (NCBI taxonomy): domain Eukaryota; kingdom Metazoa; phylum Chordata; order Ceratodontiformes; family Protopteridae; genus Protopterus; species Protopterus annectens. Next base: position 528,277,135 of record NC_056736.1, read on the forward strand.
TGGACATGGCTTCTTTACGTCAGGCACAGATCGCCTCTGAGCAGGCGGTATGCCACTGAGTAGAGCTGGAGTTTCTTTAACCGGGCAGCATATGGCATCTGTTTGAGCCCTTTGATCCTCTTGGTGAGGTACTTTTGGGGTCTTTCCAGTTGCTGCAGGTGTCTGGTAAGGTACATCCCAAAAGGGGCATTGTACTCAATTATGGGCCTGATGAGGGATGAGTAAGAGGCAAATGACCTCACCTGATCTAGATGTGAATCCCTTCATGATTAGGTGGGCTATATAAAATGTTTTTCTAACCACTTTGGCCATGTGGTTGTCAAATGAGAGATTGCTATCAACTTGGGTCCCCAGGTCCCTAATTACTTCTTCTGTACTTAATGGATTACCACCTATGTGGTAATTTGTGGGCACTTTGTTTTTGCCAAAGGGGATGACTATACACTTTTTGGCGTTTAGCTTGAGGCCATGGCTCTGGCACCAGTTGTCTGTTTCTATGAGGCCCTTTTGGAGGATGCTTGTGTCGGCTGGAGAGTTGATTATGGCGCCCAGTTTGCAGTCATCTGCAAACTTGGTCAGCCACAGTCTTTCCGTGTTGGCCTGTACCACCGAGAAATATATACCGAACAAGAGAGGTCCCAGGACTGAGCCTTGTGGGACGCCACTTGTAACTGGTTTGGAGTCTGACATGGCTCCAGCAATTCTAACCATGTGGGTTCTGTCCTTGAGCCAGTTTGCAACCCATCTAGTGACACAGGGGTTTATATTTAAGCTGGTGAGCTTATCTATAATGCCCGAGTGGGGTATTGTATCGAAGGCTTTTGAGAGGTCCAGGTAGGCTGTGTGGACCACATATTGCCCCTTTAAAAGAAGAAAAGCTTTTTTATGTTGAAGAGTTGGGGGCAGGGCAAAGAAACAGGTCCTAAATGGCTGCAGCTGGAGGGTGGTGGGGACTTGTCATGCATCTGGCGACCTAGTTGTTATGCCAGTAGAAGTAATGTCCACATTTTTTTTCTTTTTTTTTTTTTTTGCTGGGGGGGGGGTCCATAGAAGTAACTGTAATAAATTGAGAATGGCAGTAGTGCATTTAACTATGGCTCTAGGAAGTGCTATAGGTTAATAAGCAAAGAGTCAGTTGGAGATTCCTTTGAGCAGTGAGGAGTTATTTAATAAAGTTATTTTAAAAGGGAGTCATCACTTCTCTTATAAGGCCTATAATAGAAACATTGTGATCAGCAATACTCTAATCTATCATCCTACTTAGAGCATAAAAAAGAAAGTCTACGGTAGCATTGTAGGGTTGCCACCTGTCCCTCTTTGAGAGGGACAGTCCCACTTTGGGTTGTTTTGTCCTGAGAAAAAATCTAAAAAATGGCAAATGTCCTGAGATCTTAAGCCAAAAAATATTTACTAAGTTTTCTTTAATAGTTGCATAAAACAGTTATTTTGTATTTGAAACATCTAAATATTATATGAAATAGCATAAGCAACTTGTATGCTACAAGAAAAAGCTTTTATTTGGATAAAAACAGTGAAGTTCTGTCCTTTGCACTCCCCATGGGTATGTCAGTCCTGCAAAATTGCACGTTTCTACAAAAAATGTCCCATTTTGGGCATTTGAAAAGGTGGCAACTCTATAGCGTTGTTGCCTCACAGTAAGACGTTGTCCTGTTCGATTCTCAGCTAGAGCGTCTTCTGTGTGGAGACATGCGTGAATGGGCATACCTTCGTTGAAGGTTGTGCGTCAGGGCCGGCAACTCGGCACATAAAAATCTACTACCAATCATTAGCGGACCGGAGTTCCGCTGTGGCGACCCCTAACCGGGAAAAGCCGAAAGACACAACAACACTGGCTGTACACAGGGATGGACTCTTATGAGTGAGGTAGGATATAGTATAATAATAGGTTTAAGCATCACATACTCAACAGTTGAGGAAGTCTTAAATGCAATTGTAAGCATTAAGTAAAAGAAACAAGAATGGCTGCAAAGAAGCTATCATTACTACATTAAAATCTGTTATAGTCCAAGCATGACAGTTTATAATGTTCGCCTTCAAAACAACATATGAAATATTAATACACTAGCATTTGAAACACTAATACTAAAGGAGATGAACTACTGCACAAAACATCAATTGCTAATTATCTATACAACTTATGTGAGCTAAAAGCTTACTCAAAATAGCAATACTGAAAAAATGTGAAATATTAAGAGCCTGCAATTGCATCTTTACTCATTGTCAGTCAAAAAAACACTAATAGTTATCATCACTGTATACAAAATGGTGTACAACTAGCTTTGCTAATAAAAACATTAAACATTAGCCATGTAAGGGTAAATGTGTAAGAAAAGCATTAAATACAAATACCAGTGTAATCTACTACAGACGTAGTGTGTGTGTGTGTGTGTGGGGGGGGGGGGGTGCAGAAAGCTAAATTTATAAGTGACTTTCTTCCATGCATTGGAAAAGGCAGGATATTTTAAACCTACAAACAGAAGCACAGCAAAGATATGGAATATAGATAACGAAAGACAGAACACTGGGAATAACTGTACTAGCCCATGTTTGTTCTTTTGCCTTGACATGTAACTCTAAACGTCATACTGCCATGTGCAGGTTAATGAATACTGCAGTACACTCATAAAAAATACATGTTTTTGTAATAATCAATTAACATGCTATCAGCAAATGAGTAAAAGCCAGGGAAGCCACTGATAAAACAAAATTCTTGGACAAACTGCCCAGTGAGAGATGCATCAATAATAACGATCTCTCCAACTACCTGTGGAGGTGGTAAGGAATGCTAGCACAGCGAGAACAAAATGAATATAAAGTGTGACCCTTAGAAAGTCACTTAACCAGACAGTGTTCCTGGGTCATCTCTGAAAAGGGATATTTGCCTCCTGTGCACTTACTCACTTAACAAATAAAAAATAATAAACACTAAAACACAAATGAGTTTATACTCTGAATTGCAGCTCTAGGAACTGCTGCAGGTCAGAAAAGTAGAAAATCAGTTTGGGGTTCTTTACTTAAACTTCCCCTAACAGGATGCTACTACCTCTCTTACAAGGCACTGAAAGTACAGTTGTGTACCTACCATAAATGTAGATGTTCGAGTGTATTCACTGTTGCAGTCATTACTCTTGGGTTATCCTGCTGGCAGGCTACCCTCAGTCGGCCAGAATTCCAAAGTCTAGGTCCGGCGTTGGTTGCTGTCGCCTCTTCCCTGACGTCAGTGCGCCAGGGGTATAAAAGATGCAGCCGACGCCATTTTCTTCAGTTTTTCTTGCCTCAGATGTCAGGTGCCCCCAAATGGTAGGCTGAAAAATATGCCAATAAAAATGCATGCACAAAAATAACATTTCCTTCATCTACAAGCAAATACACCAAATAGGTTGTATAGGATAGAGAAGTGCAGATAAGTCCCAGCAAAGAAAAGTGGGATGGTGGGTGGGTAACCCGGACTGCAACAGTGAATACACTCTAACATCTACATTTATGGCAGGTACACAACTGTACTATGTTCGTGTTTCGCTGTTGCAGTCATTACTCTTGAGTAGAATCCCAAAGCTGAGGTAGGGTGGCTGGGCTAAATAGGATTAGGAGAGGCTATGAGGCCCTGCAGAACTGCAGTGGCAAAGCCTGCTCTGGACTTAGAGTAAAGAGGTAAGTGGTAGTGCTTTGTGAAGGTGTGCACTGAGCTCCAAGTTGCAGCCTCTAAGATATCTTTGGTTGGTACTCCTCTGAGGAAGGCTGCTGAAGTGGCTGCTGCTCTGTAGGAATGAGGCCCAATGCCCTTAGGCACTGATTTGCCATGTTGGAAATAGCAGAAACGGATGCAATGGCCTATCCATTTTGAAATAGTCTGTTTTGAGATAGCCTTTCCTTGTGATCCTGCAGCATAAGACACTAAAAGTTGCTAAGTCTTTCTGAAAGCTTTAGTTCTGTCCAAGTAGAAGCGTAGCTGCCTGTGTATGTCCAAAGAATGGAGAATTTTCTCACCCTTGTTCTGTGGGTTTGGATAAAAGGTAGGCAAGTGAATGGTTTGGTTGAGGGCCACACTGGACAACACCTTAGGCATAAATGTAGGGTTTGTCCTCAGAGAAATCCTGTCTGGATGAAAGATGATGAAAGGTTCCACAGCCATGAGTGCCTGTAACTCCGAGACTCGCCTTGCAGAGGTTATAGCTAGGAGCAGAGCTGTTTTCCAGGAAAAGAGTTTTATATCTGCTGTTGATGCTGGCTCGAAAGGAGGCAGTGTGAGTTTTTCCAAAACACAATTGAGGTCCCAGGCCGGAATTGTTGCTCTCCTTGGAGGCCTAATGTTTTTGGCCCCTCTGAGGTACTGCCTTATTAAAGGATGTGAAAAAAATAGGTGGTTCCGTATTGTAATGGGCTGAAATGGCAGAGGCGTGAATCTTAATTGATGAGAAAGCAAGGCCTTTGTTCAGCATCTCAGTTAGGTATTGTAAAATCTGGGGGATATTTGGTACACACGTATCAATGCCTTGTTCCTGGTTTCAAGCACAGAATCTCTTCCATTTTTCTGCATAAGATTTTCTGGTACTGGGCCTCCTGGCCTCCAAGATGACATCCATAACAGCTTTTGAAAGAGGAGTGCTCAGAATGGCTACATTATCCGCCATACTGCCAGATTTAAGGTCCTGAGTTGGCTGTGCAGGATCTGATTGTTTTGTTGGGTCAGCAAGTGAGAAGTCTGAGGCAAAATCCATGCTAGACCTTGAGACAAGCTCTTTAGGATTGGGTACCAGTGCTGACGTGGCCAGTCTGGTGCAATCAGAATCATTTTTGGCTTCTCTTATCTGACCTTTAGGAGTACTCTGGGAAGAAGAGGCAGTGGGGGAAAAGCATATACTGTTAGATTTTTCCAGCTGAATGATAGGGTGTCCACTTTCCATGTTTGCTTGTGATATATCCTTGTGCAAAATCTCTGCAATTGGCAGTTGTGAGGAGAGGCAAATAGATCTATGTCTGGGCATCCCCATTTCCTTATTATCATGCTGAAGACTTGTGGATCCAGTTTCCATTCGTGAGGATCCATGAGGTTTCTGCTTAGTTCATCTGCCAGAGTATTTGTTTTTCCTGGCAGGAATTGTGCTTGCAGGTGAACTTGAAGAGCCAATGCTGTGTCCCATAAGGTCATTGCTTGTCTGCAGAGGGGGTATGAATGTGTACCTCCCTGCTTGTTTATGTACCACATGACCGTAGTGTTGTCTGTCTTTATCAGTAACTGTCCTGGATGAAGCAGGTCCTTGAAAGCTGTCAGGGCATTTTGAACAGCTAGCATCTCTTTTTGATTGATGTGAAGATGCATCTGGTTTGCAGGCCATGTGTCCTGAATACATTTTCCTGCCATATGGGCCCCCCAGGCATAATCTGATGCATCTGTTGTCAGTGTCTGTCTGGCTGTGGGTAAACTGAATGGCAGACCCTTGTTGTGGTGACAGGCTTTTGCCCACCATCGAAACTCCTGCCGTAGGCAGGGAATGAGTGCAATTACTGTCTCCAGGCTGTGGCAATGCTGAGTCCAAACACTTTTTAGATACCATTGTAGTTTCCTCATATGCAGTCTGGCATATGGAATTAGTAGAATGCAGGATGCCATGAAACCCAAGGCATGCAGGAATTTCCTTGCAGATAAGTGGGTTTTGGTTGCCAATTTCTTGAAATAAGTAATCAGTTGCTTTTCCTTGTATGGCGTGAGATAAGCCATCTGGGCAGTTGTATTTAAGCTTGCACCCAGCAATATTACCTCTTGAGAGGGCACTAGTTTTGATTTATTTTCATTTACTGTGTACCCTAGGCCAATTAGTAATCTTTTTACAAACGCCAGATGCTTTAGAAGTGTCTTTGTTCTCTGCTTGAATTAGGCAGTCATCCAAGTAGGGATATATTTGAATTCCTTTTTGTCTGCAAAACACAATTACTGGTGCCAGGCATTTTGTGAAGACCCTGGGCGCAGTAGATAAGCCAAAGGGCAGTGCAGAGAATTGGTAATGCATTGAGCCAGCTATGAATCTGAGGTATCTTCTGCAAGATTGTCTGATTGGGACATGCAGATATGCCTCTTTTAGGTCCAAAGTTACGAGCCAAGCCTTTTTGCCCAGCATGGGCAGTAGCTGCTGTAGAGTCAACATCTTGAATTTTGGAACTTCCAGAAACGTATTTAGTATAGACAAGTCCAGGATTGGTCTCCAGGTTTTGTCCTTTCTGGGTACTAGGAATAGTCTGGAGTAAAATCCTTGCCCCTGCTCTTGTGGTATTTGCTGAATGGCCCTTATGTCCATGAGGGCTGTAATTTGTTTTTGTGCCACTGCCCGTTGATTGTGTGGCAGGTTTGGCATACCCTTTGACCTTGGTAGAGTGTGAAAATGGAACCTGTAGCCTTGGGACACTATGTTCAGGACCCATTTGTCTTGGGTAACCATTTGCCAATTTGATGAAAAAAGTGCTAGTTTTCCCCCTAAGGGGGCTGCCAAAAGAAAAGTGCTTGGATCTGGTAGAGGAATGTCATTGGGACTGTTTCCTGTAAGGTTGTGATTTGTCTTCTCCACTTTTGGAGGAAGGAGCACCCCATTGTTTAGGCCTGTATAAACCTTGGAGCTGAGATCTGCCTCTGGGACGCCTGTATCTGCCTCTTTGAGGTCTGTCTGACACTGGAAAGGACCAATTTTTAGAAGGCCAGTTTCTGCTAAACCTGGGTGGCTGTACCTGTAAGAAATCCTTGACTGTCTGCATGGATTTAGCTTTATCCTCCATGTTTTTCAACACCTCTTCTGCTTTAGTACCAAAGAAAGTATCATGTTGTAATGGTGCATCTAATAATTTTGCTTTAACATGATCAGGCAGATTCTGTTCCTTAAACCAAGCATGCCTTCTAATAACAGAACCTGTAACAGCGGCCCTGCAAGAGGCCTCCAGTGAATCAAAACTACATTGCAAAGTATGCTTTCCAACTTGTTCAGCTGCATGCAATAAATCCTGCAATTCCTTGTTCTCTGAACATTCAATATTTGTCAACAATTTCTGTTTAAGCAGAGACATTAAATATTGCTGATATTTAAGCATATGAGACAATTTAAAGCCCTCACAGCCAGGGTAGCAGAAGTGTAGATTTTTTTTCACCCATCTGTCTAGAGCCCTAGAACCCCTATCAAAGGGGGCAGAGTTTTTTGCAGTGGAAGCTTTGACCCCTTTGGGACCCTGAGATATAGTTTCTGGGTCAGCAGTGGGGTTTTTGTATAGGAATTTATGAGAATCCGGGACCCTGTAATATCTGCCTGGCTTAGCAGGTGCAGGGGGTAAAGAGTCAGGGGACAGTCCGGACTCTGAAAAAACATCATCTACAATATCTAGAACAGGTGGAATAGCAGGGGGTCTGTGCTGAGGAAGTAGCAGAAAGTCCCTGAGCCTTTTCTTAGATTCAGAGTAATCTTGGCTCTCCCAGTGGAAATGCTCCCTCATAGTATGCAGGGTTCCCCAAAAGAATAATCCTCAGGAGGAGAGGCTGAAAGAATGGATTCTTCGGCATCAGAATCCTCATAGGGAAGCATGGAGTAATCCTATTCAGAAGAGGAATCAGACGAAACAGAAACCTGATCAGAAGTATTATACTCTGTCTCTTGCCTAGGCCTCTTATCAGGAGGGGGATGGGAGCCCCTGATCAAAGTAATTAGGTCTTCGGCCATTTTGAGCATCTGTTTTTTAGGCATGAAGGTTTGAGTAGGAGAATGCTGTACTTATTTCTTTGTCTTTAGAGCTGCTTTAGTCTTTGTGATTGAAGCTGAGGATGGCTTACTATATAGTTGTGTAGGTCTGAAGACACCCTCAGAAGCCGATGCCTGCTCAGCGGCTCCGAACCCATCTGAGGGAATGATTTCCAAGTGTTCAATACCTTGAGTATCCAGGGGTCCAGTCGGCTCCACGTGGAAGTTGGTAGTGGCCTGTGGCTCTGAGGTAGCGGGCGCCAGGGGCTGCAAAAGCGCCTCACTGAGAACTGGGGACTGGCCTAGTAGAGGCCTCGTCTTTGGTTTTGGACCTCGGATGCCTACCCTTTTCCTTGCCTTGCGTTTTTTGTAAACTCCGGTTGTCGGCTGGTCCGCCGGCATAATATAATTGAATCTACGGCCAAAGTAATGAAATGCAATGCAAAATCAAACCGATGCTTGATAGTGCGTTGGCTAAATCTAGCACAGGGCCTAGGCAAGGAATACAGTAAGAGTGAAAATCCTTATGAGGTATTTGCTTCCCACAAGAAATACAATTGTTAACTTTTTCTGACATCGGTTTGGAGCAAGAAAAAAGTTTCCCCAATGGGGTACTTAGCTTTAATGAAGACTTTGGTTCTGAAATTAGGATTCGAAAATCTCAGGAGTCAGCCGACCGGCACTTGCGAACTGCTTTTGCTTCGGGCACCATGCGGCAAGAAAGACTGAAGAAAATGGCGTCGGCTGCATCTTTTATACCCCTGGCGCACTGACGTCAGGGAAGAGGTGACAGCAACCGACGCCGGACCTAGACTTTGGAATTCTGGTCGACTGAGGGTAGCCTGTCAGCAGGATAACCCAAGAGTAATGACTGCAACAGTGAAACACGATGAACATCTGAAGCTCTAGGAAATGCTGCAGGACAAAAAACACAAGGATCAGTTTGGAGTTCTTGTGTCTTAGCAATGTGGAATTATTTAATAAATTCCTTTTTTAAGTGAGGCACCACTTCGCATACAAAGCATGTGCATGCGGTTGGGGGTGGGTGAGGGAAGTGGAGCTATGTTTTTCCAAGCAAAGCTCCAGGTGGGGGAAAAGCAGCATAAATATGTTCATATGTTTTTAGTAGGTTAATGACCACAAGGGCCTTTTTAAGCCTAGCCAAGCATCCAAAATCTCTGACAAGTTCTGATATTCTTGATAAGTTTAAGCAGGGGCTTTTGAAATGAAACATTTACAGACCGGGAACTGGGAGATGAACCATTTACAGGCTGTCTGTGTCCATTAGAGACATGGGTGCCAAACCAGGGGTTTCCTGTTCCCCATTCAAATGTCCAAGTAACATTTGAATTGTGTTAGGGAAGAACTCTACTCTACATAGATGGCAAGCCTGTTCCAGAGAAGGGGTAGTCTCTGGGATACATACTTGTCTTTTCAGCAGGTCATATCTACATCACAGGCAAGTCTTTAGAATAGGTAATTCTAGTGCTGTTTGTTTGTGGATATGCAGGAGGTCCATCAGAGTGGGGTCCATAAATACCCTGTATGTTGCTTATTTACTGCTGTATAACTGTTTTGAAATTTATATTGTAAAACTTTTTTTATTGTTTTGAGTAAATTCATGTGGAGTTTTCTCCCTGGTCTTGCCCAGTTGGATCACCCTGGCAAACAAATGTAAATACGTAATTACTAGCCACTCTCTTGATTGTGTATGCTTCAAATTTCTGATTGTGATCAAATGAATGAATGAATGAATTTAATGAATAGCCACAGTAATGTACTTCAGCATACTGCTGCCAGACATATTGTGCAATGAGAACTGCCCTGCATGTGAGCTCATGCGAGTGCATACACATAGATGTGCCCACCAATTACAGCCACTTTACTGTGTACATCTCAAATTGACTGTGATCAAATGAATGAATAAATAAATAAATAATGGTTACAGTAACACATTTCATCTCATTGGTTCATAGGTAGGTACTAGGCTATCGGCCCTAGGGCCCATACAAACCTAGTCAAAAAATGTACCCTGGCTTTCACCACCCAAGAAAATTATTTTCCTGTGCCCCTGTCGAGCAGAGCCACAGAACTGATCCACGGGGTGAATTTCCCATTTCCCATCCAATCATCAAGATTTTTCTTGAAGAGTGCTAATGAGGAGCTCTGTTTGACATAGATAGGTAGTCTGTTCCAGAGTATGGGAAGTCTCTGGGACAGGAATCTATCCCTCCAGCATGTTCTGTTTATTGTGGTGACAAGGTTTAGGTCCCTAGAGCGTGTAGCTCGGAGGGATTGGGATTTCTTTAAGTGGAACATGTCCAACAGCTCTGGGTTTGACATAGCATTGTATGTTAGGCAGAGATCGCCCCTGAGTAGGCGATATGCGATGGAGTAAAGCTGTAGTTTTTTGAGATGGTCTGCATAGGGCATCTGTTTGAGGCCAGTAATCCTCTTTGTGAGGTATTTCTGTGGTCTTTCCAGTTGCTGTAGATGTCTTGTGAGGTACATACCAAAATGGGCGTTGTACTCTATAATGGGTCTAATAAGTGATGAGTAGAGGGGAACAATGACCTCTTTTTTTCTAGATGAGAATCCTTTTGTGATGAGATGAGCCACGTAGAAGGATTTCCTGACCACTGTGGCAATGTGATTACCAAAGGAGAGACTACTGTCCACCTGTGTCCCAAGGTCTCATCACATTTTCGGCATTAAGTGGACTACCAGCTATGTGGTAGCTCATGGGTACAGAGTTTTTACCAAAAGGGATGACAATACACTTTTTGGCACTGAGCTTCAGGCCATGGCTTTGACACCAGGTATCTGTCTCAGTGAGGCCCTTTTGCAGTTTGTCCACATCGTTAGGAGTTTCGATTATGGCTCCTAGTTTGCAGTCATCTGCAAACTTTGTTAGCCAAAGACCTTCTGTGTTGGCCTGCACTTCACAGAAGTAGATACCAAACAGGAGAGGACCCAGGACTGAACCCTGTGGTACTCCACTTGTCACTGGTCTGATGCCGGATTTGGAATCCGCTACTTTCACAGTGTGGGCGCTGTCCATGAGCCAGTTGGCAACCCATCTTGTGACATAGGGATTTATACCTAGTTTAGCGAGCTTATCTATAATTCCAGAGTGGGGGATGGTGTCGAAAGCCTTGGCGAGATCTAGATAAGCTGTGTGAACCATTTTACCCTCATCTATGGCTTTGGTGACTGCTTCAAAGAAGTCAATCAAGTTTAGGAGACATGATCTGCCTTTTACAAATCCAAACTGGGTAGGGTCCAGAGTTTGGAGAGTACCAATGTCTTTGTTTATGAGTTCCACGATGATACGTTCCATGGCCTTGCAGACCAGGCTCGTCAGGCTAATGGGGCGGTAGTTCCTGGGGTCCATAGTGGCTCCCCCTTTGTGGAGTGGGATAACCATCGCTGTGCGCCATTCAGTGGGTACAAAGCCTGAGGTGAGGCTATGATTGAACATGGTACTTAGGTAAGGTGCCAGTCCATTCTGTAGTTTGTATAGAACGCAGCCTGGGATATTGTCAGGTCCCATGGATGCTGTGTTCTTGGCTTTGGAGAGTGTGTTTTTTACCTGTGCAGCCGTGATTATAGGAACTTTGCATTCTTCCGGTATAGAGATGGGCCCTCTATGGAGTGAGAGGGGGGTAAAGTTAGCACTGAACCTATCTGCTAGGATGTTGGCAATATCAGTTGGTTTTGTATATTTAGTACCATTGTGCTGTAACTCAGAGCAGATCTGAGTGTTCCCATTTAGATTCTTGACATAGCTATAAAATGCTTTATGGTTGTCTTTAGAGTCAGTGGCAATTTTGTTTTCGTAACTAGCTTTGGAGGATTTTATGAGGGATCTCAGCTTCTTACTGAGGTTGACCAGGGAGTTCCTCCAGTCATGGGATTTTACTCTTTTTTGCAACAGTTTCTTTCTTCTGTTGTAGAGTTTGTTTATGGCAGAGGACCACCAGATTGGCTTCCTTTTTTTGGAGGATAACATCTTGGTTCTATTAGGGATAGCATGATCCATGCACTCGTGTAAGTGCTTATAAAGTGCATTTGTGTAGGATTCGGCAGTCATACCTCTATTGTCCATCTGCATAGGTGTCATGAAGTTTGCCACTTCTGTCTTAAGAAGTGTGAAGTTGGCTTTGGAGAAGTTATTTGCGATGGTTTCCCTAATGGGGCTGGGGGTGGGATGTGGATGTCTAGGCTGATTAGCTTGTGGTCGGATCTGACCAACGAGGAACTGACCTCTGGTGTGGAACACCGGTTTCCCATGTTGGTAATGACCAGGTCTAGGATATTGCTGTCCCTGGTGGGGGTGTGAATAAGTTGATCCAAGGCATTGGAATTTATGAATTCTAGAAAACGTTGAGCAAAAGAGTTGGTACATGAGTAGTTTTCCCAGTTAATGGTGGGGTAGTTGAAATCGCCCATTACTAGGGTGTTGGGTTGTACCCTAATACTTTCCCGTATATCAAGAAATGAGGAGTGTGAATCCTGGGGCATGGTGGGGGGTCTGTAGCAAGCTACAATTTGGATTGAGGTCTTGCCCAGAGTTAGTTGCACTTGGATAATCTCGGATGCATTATTCTGTGCAACTAGCCTAGTGGTGTGGATATCCTTAATGAATATGGACACGCCCCTGCCTTTAGTGCTTCTTTCTGGGTTAGGTGGCCGAAAGGTGTGGTATGAATTGAAGCCTGGTAATGCAGGGGTGCACTCTGGAGCTTTGAGCCAGGTCTCTGTCACTACACAGATGTCAATGTTCTCCATTTTAAGGAGTGCCTCGAGTGAGTGCATTGTGAGGTTTAGACTTCTAGCACTGAGTAGCATTACCCTCAGATTTTGCTTGCTTGTACCTGTTACAGTGGTGAATTTGTCATTTGAACCTTGCTTAAAAAAGGCACTATAGGGGTGGCAAGAGCTTTAGCCAGTACCCAGAATCCCAAGGGTGACAGGTGCAGGCCATCTCTGGCAAAGCATCGTGGACTGTCGATCATGTCATCCCAGGCAGACAAATACTGGATCCCCTTAGAATGACACCAGAAGCTTAGCCAATTGTTGAAGTCAATCATTTTGTCCTTGTACTGTGGTATCATTCTGGGTGATGGCAGGATGCTACTCAGGGTTAGGGTCATACCTGCCTGGGATACAAGATCGGAGAGCTCCTCCAAGTCTCTTTTCATGTAGTCCAGGGAGGTAAGTCTCAGGTCATTCACACCAACATGGACAATGACAGTGTCATACTTGTACTTATTGTGGAGTGACGTGAGTCCATGCGTTATGTGGTGGATCCTGGCACCTGACAGGCAGCTGACAGTAACTTTCTCCTTGTTTAGTCTAGTGAGTGGAACATCAGTGTGCCTGACTATAGAGTCTGCTATGACTAGAGTGTTGGGTACGTTGTTATGCCTTATGGGCTGTGGTTGAGTGGCACACTGAGTTTGTGGGCTATGTGTCATTTGGGTTGTGTTGGGGGGTGGAGTTTGTTGCGTTTATGCTTTGGATGACCCTGATGCTTGGGCAGGTTTTTATTGAGAGCCTCCGCGAATGTAGGTGTATGTTTTGGTGGTGTAGGTTTTGGCGGACTATACAATGAGTGTGGTGTGGTGCAAGTGTTTACCTTCTCCTCTTGACTGTCTAGTCCAGTCTTGGGTGAAGAGAGCTTTGCTTCCAGTTTGGCTATATAAGTGCATCTCTCACAGGTTGTAGTGTTGGGTGGTAGGAGGAGAGGGTTGTCTGTGTACAAGGCAATTGCTGCATTGCCCCAAGATGCCCAGATTCATCAGGTAGACAGGAGAAATCACTGGGAGTTGACCCTTAGACATGCCTGGATAAGTACTAAAAACAGCTTTCCACAAGACAAGTGAGGAAAGTTGAGTGCTTTAGTAATTTTGCAGCTTATGTAGTGCTTACAATGAGTTCTGAACAAGTGCTGAGTTCAAAGAAACAGATTTGAGTGCTGAAACTGGAAAACTGGCTAGTTATAAGAAACAAAACTAAGCTAGAAGGCTTCCCTCCAACACAGAAGGGCTTTGGGGCTCAGAAGCCTACAAACAGTATAGACCACTTAACAGGAAAGGCAGGAAACAAGCTTAAAATTGTTTTTTTTTTGTTCTCTTTCCCAGATGCTCTCTTTGTACACAGCAGGAGTGCCTGAAATCAGAATATGATCTCAATGCACTCAGTTGAGTGATCAAATGAGATGGGCCCAGAAGGAGTATCCAAACACAAATTTACAAGAGGGGCGGGCAGTTTCAAAGCCACTAAGATTAACACCAAAACAGAAACAGTGAGGGTGGGTGGGAAAACTGCAGACTAGGAACCAAAAACAACCAATACTCCAACGGAAGAAAAAGGCACACAGTCTATGCTCGGGTAGCTGAAGATGGTGAATGCCACAATATATTCAGTATTTCTAAACAAGAATTCACATGAATCCGAGGCCAATATTACGCTCCAATTGTAGTTTATTGCAAAACAAACAATAACAACTTGCGTCGACCTAGGTTTCGTCAGTCTCCACTGACTTCTTTAGAACACAAGTTGAACATTTCAAAATTGCCGCTTATATACCACACCCAATTGTTTAATTAACCAATTAATTAATACAACAGTAATTAAAAACCTTAAATTGTATATTACTACGCCAATTAAAATGTATGGGTGTATCCTGTTTTTTCTTTCTGCCCTATTGTATAAGTTTGTTATGTGCAATATAAAACTAAATATGAGTATATATTATATATGCATCGTGTATATATACATCATTTTCCTCTCAAAAACTGTGTATAATTTACCATGTAAAAAGCTTTTGAACAAGTTAAAATATATAACTAGTTAATTAAATAATTTTTAATATATATAAAAAATAATTTTCTTAAAAACCACACATCTATAAACTTAAATTTATATGTATATTTAAATGAACCTGTTGTGTCATTCAATTATTCAGGATAATTATATAATGTAAATGGTTGTAATATTGGTAAAACAACTCATGCCTACATTAACCCATATGTACTGCTGAACTGTTATATGTGCATTTCATTTTAACACTACTTCCCTTTAATGTTGTGCAATCTTAATACAGGTTTTATACTTACAAATTCATTTAACCCAGGATGCTGATGAGCATTTAATAAAATCTGCATCCTGAGTTCCAATATGTCCAAATTGTACTTGGTAATCCTACCTTGTGGATCGTGCATTAAATGGGACACACCAAAAAACTTGATGATTTGTGTATTTCACTATGTGCCTAGTTAATGCGTTGGTAAGCTTAATGTTTTTAATGTCTGCCAGATGTTCCTGTATTCGTTTCCTCAAATGTCTACAAGTTTTGCCAACATAAAAAGCGTCACATTGTTGACAAACTGCAATGTATATGACGTTAGTAGTGTAACAGTTGATATATTCGTGAATTCTAATGGTGTATCTGTTAACTGTTATTGTTGTACCCGTATTCAACATATGTGTGCAAGTGGAACACCTGCCACATTTAAAATTACCTGGTGTTTTGTTGGAATGACTAACTCCATTAAAGTTTATACTCTCAAAAATATCTTTGAGTGACATATCCTTTCTAAAAATGTATGTAATGTCACCGTTAAACAAAGTCCCCAGACAATTGTCCAACTTTATCAAGTTCCAGTTTTTCTTAATTATGGTTTTAATATTGTCCGATGTGCCATTAAAAGTAGTAATAAAAAAAGGTATTGTGTTAAAATTGTACCGTCCAACATTGTTAAAATTGGTTCCACCCACAGTTGTATAGTGCTTGCCATTCAATATGGCTTTGTACACACCGCTCTGCCTTTTGTTTTCCACCTCTCTAGAAATGTTGGTACAAAATTCTTCTGGATAGCCCCTATTTGTAAATAAGGATATAATAAATCGTATCTCATTTACAAAGTCCACCTCATCACTGACCATTCTGGCCGCCCTCACCATCTGGCCTTTGACCACCGCCTTTTTCTGATGGTCAGGGTGCCAGCTGTCAAAGTGTAAATAAGAATTAGAAAAGGTGGACTTTCTGTGAATATTAGATTTTACAACCTTTTTAACTTTATCATATGTTAACTTTGTGTCCAAATAGGCGATACTTTCCATACTTATTTCATGTGTAAATTTTAAAAACCAAACATTGTTGTTCATGTATTCCAAAAAGGCATTTAGTTCTGATAAATCCCCATTCCATATAATAAATAAGTTGTCCAAAAAACGACCGTAAAATTTAATATGTGTATAAAATTGCGTATTAAACAAATAATTCAATTCCCAGTATGTCATTATGAAGTTGGCAAACATGGGGGCACATGCTGCCCCCTTGGCCACTCCACTCACTTGACGATAATAAGCACCCTCAAAATACAAAAAGTTGTTTTTCAATACTATGTCCATTAGTTTTGTTAAAACGTTAATTTTATTTTGATCATATAGATTAGTGTAAAACAACTGCTCTTCCAACCACTCTAGCCCCTTGTCGTGTGGAATAACCGTGAAGAGGTTACAGACGTCCATTGTAACAAATATGTCACCCTGGTTGAATTTAATGGTACTTATTTTCTCTAAAAAATCCCAAGAGTCTTTCAAAATGTGTGTAAATATACTTATTCCCTTTTTGAAATGGTAATCCAAAAATTGACTAATAAAATGGGTATTACTCCGCTTACCATCTACTATGGGTCTAAATTGTAGATTACTCAACCCTTTGTGAATTTTCGGAATACCGAAAATTCCACTAATAACAGGATATTCATTCTGCAAAAATGACCATTCCAATTCATCCAGTTCCCCCTGATACAACATATCATTGAGTAGTATGTCAATTTTCTTGTGTGCTAAATTTATTTCGTTTCTGCTGACCTCCACATAAGCATCTCCCAATAACAATGCGTTCATGTATGAAATGTAATCATTGTGGTCCACTATGACCACACCACTTCCCTTGTCGGGCTTCATGATTCTAATGTTCTTAATGGACATAATATTTTTTAGTGTTAATTCTTCCTTGTCGGACATGTTTTTGTGGGAATTATTATTATGTTTGTGAAATAAGTCCCTGATGTCGTTCTCAGTGACTTTTTCAAATAAAGCCACTTTTTCATTCATTGGTGGATTATATATACTGGGTTTAGACAATCTCCCTTGTTCTGTGTCAATATTGATATCACTGGGATTGTTATGAAATAATATTTTTAAATTTAATTTACGCGTAAAAAGTTTCAGATCCAAAATAGTATTTACCATGTTCCCTTTTCTGCATGGTACAAAACTAAAGCCCTTGGAAAATAAGTTGACACAATCGCTATCAAAAACATAATGGGTATAATTGTATAATTTAAAATCATTCTTGTCGTTTGTAACAACAGTAGGCTTGTTAACTAAATGGCAATCATCATTCCTATCTATAGGATTAATATTAAGTATTTCAAATGTTTGCGAACTGTCCACAGGAAACTGATTCATTTCAGGTGTTGTAGGTGAATCTGTACAATGTTCACTCTCCGTTGTATTATTTACGTTTATGTCTTCCATTTGGCCATCGTAACTGTGTACAGTCAAATCGCTTAATGAATTGCAACTGTCCATGTTGTGCAACCCTACAACTGAATCGTTAAATTCTATAGGCATCTGGTTTACATCATGGTCTGTCATAGTTTCAATACCACCAGGTACTAAAATTTTTCTTTTTGTAACCGTGCTACAGCTACCCGAGCATAGACTGTGTGCCTTTTTCTTCCGTTGGAGTATTGGGTGGGAAAACTAACTGAAGAACAGAGCCAAAACTGCCAGTTCAGTTAATAATCATGCAACACAGTTAAATCAATTTAAATACTGTATTATTTGAAAAAAAGTGCAGATAAAAGTACATAAATTCTCTTATACGTCCAGCTGAATACAGCTAGATCTTAGCCGGCCAAAGCTGAGGTTTTTAAGCAGAAAATATTTCAAACTGTACCACTTAAATAGGCAAGGACAGGAAAGGAAAGAATGTGGCTACCCCCACACCTGCAATTACGAATAAATAATAAAATTCAAACAAGCACTGACTGAAGAACAGAGTCAAAACTTACAGTTCAGTTAATAATCATGCAACACAGTTATACTGTATTATTTGGCAAAAAGTGCAGATAAAGGTACTTAAATTCTCTTATACGTCCAGTTGAATACAGCTAGATCTTAGCCGGCCAAAGCTGAGGATTGTAAGCAGAAAATATTTCAAACTGTACCACTTAAATATGCAAGGACAGGAAATAAAGAATGTGGCTACCCCCACACCTGCAATTACTAACAAATAATAAAATTCAAGCAAGCACTGACTGAAGAACAGAGTCAAAACTTCCAGTTCAGTTAATAATCATGCAACACAGTTAAATCAATTTAAATACTGTATTATTTGAAAAAAAGTGCAGATAAAGGTACTTAAATTCTCTTATACGTCCAGTTGAATACAGCTAGATCTTAGCCGGCCAAAGATGAGGTTTTTAAGCAGAAAACACTTCAAACTGAACCACTTAAATAGGCAAGGACAGGAAGTGAAAGAATGTGGCTACCCCCACACCTGCAATTACTAACAAATAATAAAATTCAAGCAAGCACTGACTGAAGAACAAGAGTCAAAACTTCCAGTTCAGTTAATAATCATGCAACACAGTTAAATCAATTTAAATATTGTATTATTTGAAAAAAAGTGCAGATAAAGGTACTTAAATTTTCTTATATGTCCAGTTGAATACAGCTAGATCTTAGCTGGCCAAAGCTGAGGTTTCTAAGCAGAAAATATTTCAAACTGTACCACTTAAATAGGCAAGGACAGGAAATGAAAGAATGTGGCTACCCCCACACCTGCAATTACTAACAAATAATAAAATTCAAGCAAGCACTGACTGAAGAACAGAGTCAAAACTTTCAGTTCAGATAATAATCATGCAACAAAGTTAAATCAATTTAAATACTACATTATTTGAAAAAAAGTGCAGATAAAGGTACTTAAATTCTCTTATACGTCCAGTTGAATACAGCTAGATCTTAGCCGGCCAAAGCTGAGGTTTTTAAGCAGAAAATATTTCAAACTGTACCACTTAAATAGGCAAGGACAGGAAATGAAAGAATGTGGCTACACCCAAACCTGCAATTACTAACAAATAATAAAATTCAAGCAAGCACTGACTGAAGAACAGAGTCAAAACTTCCAGTTCAGTTAATAATCATGCAACACAGTTAAATCAATTTAAATACTGTATTATTTGAAAAAAGTGGAGATAAAGGTACTTAAATTCTCTTATACGTCCAGTTGAATACAGCTAGATCTTAGCCGGCTAAAAAATGAGGTTTTTAAGCAGAAAATACTTCAAACTGTACCACTTAAATAGGCAAGGACAGGAAATGAAAGAATGTGGCTACCCCACACCTGCAATTACTAACAAATAATAAAATTCAAGCAAGCACTGACTGAAGAACAGTGTCAAAACTTCCAGTTCAGTTAATAATCACGCAACACAGTTAAATCAATTTAAATACTATATTATTTGAAAAAAACTGCAGATAAAGGTATTTAAATTCTCTTATACGTCCAGTTGAAAACAGCTAGATCTTAGCCGGCCAAAGCTGAGGATTTTAAGCAGAAAATATTTCAAACTGTACCACTTAAATAGGCAAGGACAGGAAATGAAAGAATGTGGCTACCCCCACACCTGCAATTACTAACAAATAATAAAATTCAAGCAAGCACTGACTGAAGAACAGAGTCAAAACTTCCAGTTCAGTTAATAATCATGCAACACATATCTCACAAAGCCAGTGGGCCGAACAGTCACAGCCCTCAAGGTTAAACAACGCACCTGATACACTTGTAATAGGTGACTCTATCGTCAAGCACAGTGACGTCCCGCTCACCAGGCTGAAGAAGGATCAGGTCACAGTGAGCAGCATGACGGGCGCTAGGATCCGCCACATAACACCAGCACTCAGGTCACTCCAAGGCAAGTACAAATATGACTCAGTCATTGTCCATGCTGGTGTGAATGACCTGAGACGTACCTCCCTGGACTACATGAAAAGAGACATAGAGGTGCTCTCTGAGCATGTAGCCCAGGCCGGTATGACCCTGACCTTGAGTAGCATCTTACCCTCACCAAGAATGATGCCACAATATGAAGACAAGATGATCAATTTCAACAATTGGCTTAAGTATCGGTGTCATTCAAAGGGGATGCAATGCCTGCCAGCCTGGGATGATATGCTCGACAAGCCACGATGCTTCGCGAAGGACGGCTTGCACTTGTCACCCCTGGGCTTTTGGATATTGGCAAAGGCTCTTGCTACCCCCATAGTGCCTTTTTTAAGCAAGGCTCAAAAGACAAACTCACCTCCATAGGTATCACAAGGGATAAGAAACTAAGAGTAATGCTACTCAACGCCAGAAGTCTAAACCTCAAGATGCACGCACTCGAAACTCTCCTTAGTATGGAGAACATCGATATCTGTGCAGTAACAGAAACCTGGTTCAGGGCTTCTGAGAGCACCCCAGCACTACCAGGTTATACCTCATACCATGCTTTTCGGCCCCAAAACTTGGACCGAACTACAAAAGGAGGGGAAGTATCAATATTCATCAAAGATACCCACACCTCCAGGTTGGTGGCACAGCACGAAGCATCAGAGACTATCCATGTGCAACTAACAGTGGGTAAAACTGCCTTCCAGTTTATAGCCTGCTACAGACCACCCTCCCAAACCCAGGAACCACACTCGGCCTTCCTGAGAACACTGGAAAATATGAAGGTCTCTTCAAACACCATTATATTGGGCGACTTCAACTACCCAAACATAGACTGGGAGCATTACTCTAGCTCCAACACCCTAGCCCAAAGGTTCCTAGAATTCATAAACTCAAATGCTATGGAACAACTTGTTACCACTCCCACAAGAGGGGAAAACATACTGGACCTGATCATCACCAACATGGGGACTCTATGCTCCAGACCAGAAGTGTATCCCTCACTGGTAAGATCAGACCATAAACTAATCCAACTGGATATTCACATCCCGACCCCACCCCCTGCCCAGAAAACCACAGTGAAAAACTTCTCTAAAGCAAATTTCACACTCCTCAAAACTGAGGTGGAATCCTTCAAAGCCGCCGGGCCTGTGGAAAATACGGCCCAGACCGCAGAATCCTTTATAAATGCATTCTATGAACACCTTCAGGAATGCGTGGATCATGCAATCCCAAATAAAACCAAGACCCAATCCTCCAAAGGCAGACGTCTTGTCTGGTGGACCCCAGCCATAAACAAACTATACAATACAAGGAGGAAGCTACTACATGATAGAGCAAAATCCCAAAAAGGGAAAGCATCTCTGATCAGTATTAGCAAAAAACTATGGGCACTCATAAAATCGTCTAAGGCCAACTTCGAGAGAAAAATTGCACAGGACACTAAGGATAATCACAAGGCTTTCTTTAGTTATGTTAGGAACCTGGGTGGGAATTCCCAGATATGCTCAGAATTAGTCCAAAATGACAAAAAATACACCGAACCCACAGACACTGCCAACATCCTAGCTGACAGGTTCAGCACAAACTCCCCCCCCCACCAAAAGGGCAAATATCTATCCCAGCAGAGTGCTGCCCCTTTGACATCTCAGATGCTCAGGTAAGAGCCCTCTCCAAAGCAAAAAACACAGCATCAATGGGACCAGACGGTGTCCCGGGCTGTGTCCTACATGAACTCCAAGAAGAGCTAAACCTAAACATAAAACTACTGTTCAATCTCAGCCTTACTACAGGATATGTACCCAAAGAGTGGCATACTGCAACAGTGGTCCCTCTCCACAAAGGTGGTGCCTCAACAGACCCTGGAAACTATTGCCCCATAAGCCTGAATAGCTTGGTCTGCAAAGCTATGGAAAGGATCATCATGGACCTCATAAATAAAGATATTGGGGACCTACAGACACTGGATCCTACCCAGTTCGGCTTTGTTAAGGGCAGATCCTGCCTCTTAAACCTGGTCGACTTCTTTGAAACCGTCACCAAGGCCATTGACGAAGGGAAGGTGGTCCACACAGCCTACCTGGACCTCGCAAAAGCCTTCGATACAATACCCCACTCGGGCATTATAGATAAGCTCACCAGCTTAAATATAAACCCCTATGTCACTAGATGGGTTGCAAACTGGCTCAAGGACAGAACCCACATGGTTAGAATTGCTGGAGCCATATCAGACTCCAAACCAGTTACAAGTGGCGTCCCACAAGGCTCAGTCCTGGGACCTCTCTTGTTCGGTATATATTTCTCGGAGGTACAGGCCAACACGGAAGGACTGTGGCTGACCAAGTTCGCAGATGACTGCAAACTGGGCGCCATAATCGACTCTCCAGCTGACACAAGCATCCTCCATAAGGGCCTCATAGAAACAGACAACTGGTGCCAGAGCCATGGCCTCAAGCTAAACGCCAAAAAGTCTATAGTCATCCGCTTTGGCAAAAACAAAGTGCCCACAAATTACCACATAGGTGGTAATCCATTAAGTACAGAAGTAGTAATTAGGGACCTGGGGACCCAAGTTGATAGTAATCTCTCATTTGACAACCGTGTGGCCAAAGTGGTTAGAAAAACATTTTATATAGCCCACCTAATCATGAAGGTATTCACATCTAGATCAGGGGAGGTCATTGTGCCTCTTTACTCATCCCTCATCAGGCCCATAATAGAGTACAATGCCCCTTTTGGGATGTACCTTACCAAACACCTGCAGCAACTGGAAAGACCCCAAAAGTACCTCACCAAGAGGATCAAAGGGCTCAAACAGATGCCATATGCTGCCCGGTTAAAGAAACTCCAGCTCTACTCAGTGGCATACCGCCTGCTCAGAGGCGATCTGTGCCTGACGTATAAAGCCATGTGCAACCCGGAATTAAGGGACATGCTCCACCTCAAAAAATCCAAATCCCATCGAGCTACGCACTCGAGAGACTTGAACCTCAGCTCTGAAATAAATAGGACATGCTGGAGGGACAGATTCATAACCCAGAGGCTCCCTTCACTCTGGAATAAAATCCAACTCCAGGTTAGGCAGAGTCCCTCATTGACTCTCTTCAAGAGGAATCTTGATGAGTGGATGGGAGATCGTAGGTTTACCTCGGGTATCACTTCTGTGTCACTGTTAGAGAGAGGCACAGTTTACTAACCTCAAAAATGGGCATATTAAAATTAATTTAAAATGGGTGGCGAAAGCCAAACATACTCTGGCTAGGCTTATAAATGCCCTAGGGCAGATAGACTAGTGTGAACCTATGAACACAGTTAAATCAATTTAAATACTGTATTATTTGAAAAAAAAAGTGCAGATAAAGGTACTTAAATTCTCTTATACGTCCAGTTGAATACAGCTAGATCATAGCCGGCCAAAGCTGAGGTTTTTAAGCAGAAAACATTTCAAACTGTACCACTTAAATAGGCAAGGACAGGAAATGAAAGAATGTGGCTACCCCCACACCTGCAATTACTAACAAATAATAAAATTCAAGCAAGCACTGACTGAAGAACAGAGTCAAAACTTCCAGTTCAGTTAATAATCCTGCAACACAGTTAAATCAATTTAAATACTGTATTATTTGAAAAAAGTGCAGATAAAGGTACTTAAATTCTCTTATATGTCCAGTTGAATACAGCTAGATCTTCTTAGCCGGCCAAAGCTGAGGTTTTTAAGCAGAAAATATTTCAAACTGTACCACTTAAATAGGCAATGACAGGAAATGAAAGAATGTGGCTACCACCACACCTGCAATTGCTAACAAATAATAAAATTCAAGCAAGCACTGACTGAAGAACAGAGTGAAAACTTCCAGTTCAGTTAATAATCATGCAATACAGTTAAATCAATTTAAATACTGTATTATTTGAAGAAAGTGCAGATAAAGGTACTTAAATTCTTATATGTCCAGTTGAATACAGCTAAATCTTAGCCGGCGAAAACTGAGGTTTTTAAGCAGAAAATATTTCAAACTGTACCACTTAAATAGGCAAGGACAGGAAGTGAAAGAATGTGGCTACCTCACACCTGCAATTACTAATACATAATAAAATTCAAGCAAGCACTGACTGAAGAACAGAGTCAAAACTTCCAGTTCAGCTAATAATCATGCAACACAGTTAAATCAATTTAAATACTGTATTATTTGAAAAAAAGTGCAGATAAAGGTACTTAAATGCTCTTATATGTCCAGTTGAATACAGCTAGATCTTAGCTGGCCAAAGCTGAGGTTTTTAAGCAGAAAATATTTCAAACTGTACCACTTAAATAGGCAAGGATAGGAAATGAAAGAAAGTGGCTACCCCCACGCCTGTAATTACTAACAAATAATAAAATTCAAGCAAGCACTGACTGAAGAACAGAGTCAAAAGTTCCAGTTTAGTTAATAATCATGCAACACAGTTAAATCAATTTAAATACTGTATTATTTAAAAAAAGTGAAGATAAAGGTACTTAAATTCTCTTATTACGTTCAGTTGAATACAGCCAAAGCTCAGGTTTTTAAGCCTTCAGAAACAAACCCTCTCCACACACACTTATGCTCTCACACACAGAGATGTCTCTACCAATTACATCCCCTTTACTGATGGCATGCACATCAAATGTCTAAATATCAGAGGAAAGAGTGATTGAATAAGGACACAGTAATATAATTCAGCTTGCTGCTGTCTGGCACATAGCTCAACTATCTGCAACCTATATACTTGTCTTACAGGCTGGCCGGCAGTGGTAGTTCCACAGAACACACACTGCAGCACAGTATTATTTAAAAATGTATTACGAAAATAAAGTTTAATTTTATCCAAGCTTGCACATCGGACAGTACTTTCACAAAATGTTAAGCATTTGCTTGCATTTTGTTTTTCAGTCCACCTCAGGCACATTCTCCTGAAACAACCTGAATCAATGGGAAGAAAAGTTGTTTGCTGCTTAGTCTAGCAGCAGAAACAGTCTCCTATTCTAGAAATAGCAAAAAGGCAGCTAAAAGCATAATTATCTTATTCACCACAACACAGTGCTTCAAAATGCTATTTACTACAAATCAGTATTCTGTGCATTTGCAGTACACAGCTGAATTACGTCTTTGTCTCAGAATGGGAAAGTCAAGTATTTGATGGTGCAGATTAAATAATATTTTATAAAACAAATAGGCAAATAAGTAAATAAATTAAACATGCTCAAAATTAAGTTGGAAGGTTTGCAGTCCAGCCACCTACTCCCATAAGCCAACAACAGTGATCTCCTTTAACATCTACTATTAAAGGACGTTCCTATGCAATTATACTATTTTCTTAATTTTTATCATGGCTGCAATAGTCCTTATCACTATGAAGATTTCCAGAACTTCAAGTAAGTAGTGTGGTGGCCTGTGAGGTGTGGCTGGAGTGCTGCATGGCCAGCAAGATAACTGTAGTAAAACCAGCCCTACCACTGGAGTCAGTGTCGTGCCTGTAGTTGTTGTTTGTCTTTTCGGCTTTTCCCGGTTAGGGGTCGCCACATCGGAACTCCGGTCCGCTAATGATTGGTAGCAGATTTTTATGGTGCCGCGTTGCCAGCCCGATGCCCATTCACACATGTCTTTTGGAGGCTACTCAACCACGGGGAGGACATGCATACTCCACACAGAAGGCACTCCAGCCGAGAATCAAACAGGAGAACCTCTTGCTGTGAGGCAACAACGCTACCATTGTACCACCGCAGCTTGACAGTGTTGAGCCTGTAGTACTTCAAGAAAATATGAACGGATGTCCAGGCTTCAATAATGGCTTGAGTATTCACTCCTTTTAGGAAGACCTGGCACTATGGAGCCTTCACTGAGCCTCCAAGGTTTAACCTTGAATGGTGTAAGCAAACTGGATAAACTGTGAAAGTCATGATGGCTTGCATACAGGCTCATCCTCTTTCTTTTTAGAAAAAGGAATAAATAACTGGTTAGCTTTCCTAGCATACTTACCTTTGTGCTGATTAATACCTTTATTGTCTGTGTACATCCAGGATGACAACAGGCTTTTGTCCTTATTTTGAGGGTTTAGGAGGGAAACAGGAAGCTGCATGGTCTGGATGAGTGAGAATGCCATCACTACTTCTGGCATAAAGGAAGGACTGGTTCTCAGGCTCACCCTAGAGTTACAAAAAACTAAAAGGATGGTTCTTTGCATATCAGAGCATGCAGTTTCATATATCCTCCAACAGGCTTTCTTCCTTATTTTGAGGGTTTGGGTGGGAAACAGGAAGTTGCATGGTCTGGATGAGTGAGAATGCCATCACTACTTCTGGCATAAAGGAAGGACTGGTTCTCAAGCTCACCTTAGAATTATGAAAAACTAAAAGGATGGTTCTTTGCAGATCAGATCATGCAGTTTCATATATCCTCCTAGGTGAGGTGATAACATAGAGAACCACTCTGTACGTAAGTATTTAATAGGTGATGAGGCAGTTGGCTCAAGGAGATCTTTAGTAAACTTTTCTAGGACATAATTCAAGTCTCAATACGAGGCAAACCCTTTTTCTTGGTGGTCTCAGATAAAGAACACCTTTTAAGAACAAACACACTGGTCTCAAGTTGGCTAAGGGTGAATCAATGGTAGACAAGATGAAATGAAATGGCATAGAGAATGACACAGATTACTGACATACTGATGTAACAGTGGAACTGCTACTTCTTTTGGGTCTTGTTTCTTTCCTGACAGCAAAAACTCCTCTTCCACTTGCATAAGTAAAATTTCCTTGGTGTTGGCCTCTGCCTCTCAGGTAATGTTGAGAATCCTCTGTGTACTAATGTCTAAATGTAAGCTGAAGTTTCATCAGAGTGGATTGCATGAAGGTCCCCTGGTTCTGTTAGAAAGTCTACCACTGTTAGTGCCATCTGAAAAATTACCTAGACATTTCCATAAGGAAGAACATGTGCTGCCTGAGCCAAAAATACACTATCAACAGCATCTTGGGATTTTTATTTCTCTTTTTCAGGATCAAACTAGGGAGCAAGGGGATAAAAGGGAAGGCATACAGAAACACATCTGTGTAGTCTATGGAGATAACATCTTTCAGCAAAGCTTCTTAGCAAGGAGCTGTTGTGCAGAGCTGTATCTGCTACTTGTTGCTTAAATATACACCCCACCTGTGCGGTACCTGAAGGAAAACATCCCTGTGTAGCATGCTATCATGTGGGTCTGTCTTTGATCTGCTTAAAAAATCTATGTGAAGTCTCCACAGTCTATGTCCCACGCATCTGTTGTAAGAGTCTGACTAGGTCTTTTTAAACTACTCTGTCTGGCTCACTATTCCATTTCTTTGGTTATACACGGAAGGAATGAAATTGCTTTTTCTAGTGACTGGGAGAGTTGGGTCAAAGTGGATTTTAGGTATTTATTTAACATTTGCTGACTGTGAAAGCCTGACTAGGACAGAGCCTATTTTCAGTGGAGGCCCGGGAAGAAATGCTCCAGATGCTCGTCTCTGAAATGTGGGAAGAAACCAAGGTACTAGAGGAAATCCACGCAAATGGAGGGAGGACAGAAGGCACTCCAGCTGAGAATCAAACTGGAGAACCTCTTGCTGTGAGGCTACAATATTAACCACTGCGCTGCCCATAACCTACATCATCACAGCTTTTGCATATGCAGTCTAGCTGGAGAAATTATCTGGATGGTAGAAGCCACTGATGTCTCTCTGACCATGCTGAGTAAGGAGAAAGTCAGTTGCTTATTAGGGGCCAGGATCCTCCAGATTATGCATGTACTCACGCCACTGGACAACAAGTACAAGTATGACTTTGTGATTGTTCATGTGGGTGCAAAGACTGGAGACATACCTCCCTAGACAATATGAAGAGAGACATCATGGAGCTCTTGGAATATGTGGCCCAGGTTGTTATAAGCCTAGCACTAAGCAGAATTTTACTTTCAAAAGGATGATGCCACAATATGAACAAAAGTTGACTGACTTTAATAATTGGCTTAGTTTCTGGTATCAGTCTAAGGGAATGCCGTATCTGTTAGCCTGGAAGGAGATAGTTACCAGACCACACTGCTTTGCCAGGGATGATCTGCACCTCTTCCCCTCCAGGCTTTCGAATATTAGCTAAAACATTGTCTTCCTCTGTAGTGCCTTTTTTAGGCAAGGCAAAACTGAAAGTACTTCTGACACAGCCAATCAAAACCAAGAAAATCTAAAGGTGTTTCAGCTCAATGCTAGGAGTCTAAACACAAAACTCCACTCCCTAGAAGCTCTCTTCACTTTAGAGAATGCTGACGTCTGTGCGGTCACTGAGACATGGTTTAAAGACGAGAACAGGTTTAAAGCCAAGGAGACCACACTGACAGTGCAAGGTTATAATGCCTTCCACACATTTAGACCAGCTACTACATAGACAAGGACTAAAGGTGGGGATGTTTAAATTTACATAAAAAATAAATATACCTCACGGCTGGTCAAACAGGACAATGCTCTCGAGCTTCTCCAATCACCATATACAAAATCCAATTCCACTTCCTTGCAAACTATATGCCCCCCTCTATGACTCAGGAAACCCATACCATGTATTTAAACTTAATGGAAACATTCACCATCCAACCCAATACCATATTCATGGGTGACTTAAATTACCCCACTATTAACTGGGAATCATATACAACACCAAACTAACAGGCACAGAGATTCCTGAATCTTGTAAACACAAACTCTGTGGCTCAGACTGACAATACACCAGCCAGGGCTGCAACCGTACTGGATCTGGTCCTCACTAATATGGGAGAGTGTTGCACACCTCCCAGTGTAACATCATCTCTGTTAAGGTCAGACTACAAAATAGTGGTCTTTGAAGTAAAAATAAAACCTGGAA
The DNA here is from genome assembly GCF_019279795.1 of Protopterus annectens. Lineage (NCBI taxonomy): Eukaryota > Metazoa > Chordata > Ceratodontiformes > Protopteridae > Protopterus > Protopterus annectens. The sequence goes on from NC_056736.1 coordinate 528,305,772, forward strand.
CCCCAGCTAACTCTGGAATATTCAGGAACTACTCTAACGTTAACTTCCTACAATTAAGTGATAACCTGGCAAAATTTCAAAACCCCAGAAACCATGAGAACACTGGTGCCTATGCAGAACTGTTAACAGAAACCCTACACATGCATGTTAATAGCTTCAAAAAGGCAAATGTACCCACCAGGAAGAAGTGCAGAACTAGCTCAAAAAACAAGCTACCCTGGTGGAATCACATCATCAATAGACTGTATAACAGAAGAAAGAAAATGATGGAAAATAGGAGATGCAGCACCCAACAGGAAAAAAGCATTCTCATTATACTAAACAAACAGCTCAGAGGACAAAGTTCTTTGAAAGGCAAATTTGAGGTAATTCTGGCCTCCCAGACCAAGGACAGCCACAAGGCATTCTTTAGCTATGTCCACAACCTCAAAGACAATACACAATTGTGCACAGAGCTTATTGTAAATGGAGACACCTATACTGAGCCAGAAGATATAGCAAACCTACAGGCTGACAAATTCATCTCCAACTTTACCCATTTCTCCCCTGAACTTTCCTTCAGGAAATACCATCAAATACAAGTCCTCCTGCTATCATTCAGGAACAGATCCTTAATGCTGTCCTGAGGGCCAAGAACACTGCATCAATGGGCCCAGAAAATATCCCAGGATGTCTTCTAAATAGCATGAAACATGACCTATCAGGCCTTTTGAATTTGCTATTTAACTGTAGCCTCCAAACAGGCTTTGTGCCTCATGAATGGAAAACAACAAGTTGCCCCTCTGCACAAAGGTGGCCCATCTACAGACCCTGGAAACTACAAACCCATAGGTCTCACAAGCCTCATATGCAAAGGCATGGAAATAATTGTCATGGAAATGTTCAATAATGACATAGGAAAACTCCAGACACTGGACCCAACACAATTTGGTTTCAAGGGCAGGTCATGCCTACTCAACCTGGTGGACTTCTTTCAGGTCATCACAGCAATGGATGAGGGCAAAATGGTTCACACTGCCTACCTTGACCTGGCCAACACATTTGACAATACTCCACTTGGGCATTGTTGACAAACTTAAGGGGTTAGGTACATATCTTTATGTTACTCGGTAGACAGCCAGATGGCTCACAGATGGGACCCAAAAAGTTAGAACTGGGGAGTCCACCTCTATAAAGAAGCTAGTCACAAGCAGTGTCCCTCAGGGATTGGTCCTGGGACAGCTCCTTTTTGCATTTACTTATCTGAAGTCAAGCCCAATGTCAATGGCCTCTGGTTGACTAAATTTGCAGATGAGTGCAAATTAGGAGCAGTCATTGAATCACCTACCAACACAAATGTTCTCCAGAAAGGGCTGACACAAACAACTGGTGTCAGAGCCATGGACTAAAACTAAATGTCAAGAAATGCATAATAGTATCCTTTGGGAAGTTATCCAGGCATCTAGGTCCAAGGACATAATTGTTCCATTGTATTCGGCATTCATCAGACTCATCACTGAGTATAATGTCCCCTCTGGTATATACCTAATCTAGCATATCAAACAATTAGTACATCCACACAGGTTCCTCATTAAAAGAATACAGGGCGTAAGTAACATGTCCTATGCAGACAACCTCAAGGCCCTATCCCTGTATTCTGTCTCCTACAAGCTTTTGAGGGGGGAGATATATGCTTGGCATACAAGGCATTGTCACACCCCACTCTGATGGACCTCCTACATATCCACAAAACAGCACCAGAATTAGCCATTCTAAAGACTTAAACCTTGCCTGTGATATAAATAGGACCTGATGGAGAGACAGGTATGTATAACAGAGAATACCCCTTTTCTGGAACAGGCTCCCCATCCACGTGAAAGACAGTTTTTCCCTAACCCAATTTAGGAGCAACTTGGATAATTGGATGGGGAGCAGGAAATGCATCCCTGGTTTGGCACCTATGTCTCTAAAGGACACAGGCAGTCTGTTAATGGTTCATCTCCCAGGCACCTGCTTGTAAATGTTTCATCTCATAAGCCCCTGCTTGCACTTATCAAGGGTACTGGAATTAGTGATTTGGTGTGCATGGCTAGACTTACAAAGGCCCTTGTGGTTGTTAGTCTAGTAAACACTTATGAGCCTATGCATCCAACTGCTCTAAGGTATTCTGTTGATGTAGTTTGTATCTGACTTGCAAGCTGAAGCAAATAAGGCCAACAGTGCTCCATTTTGGCTGAGGGAAATGATGCTTTCTTTAGGCTAGTATCTAGCAGGATTCTAAAACAAATCACAGATTTAGTGTGGACAGATTAAGAAGTTATGTACCTACCATAACGTTCCATGTTAGTTGTCTTCTTCTCGCCTTCTTTCTTGCTGGTTGGGTTCAGAGCCGATCCTCGGCTCTGACTCAGCCATCTTCAAAAGCTCGAGAGCTGCTTACTGGCTCGAGGCACCCTCCTATATCCCATGATGCCTGGCGATAGATACCCAGATCTCGTTTGGTAACCTAACTACAGACATAATAATAATAATAATAATAATGATACTACAGTAACTGTAGCAGGATACAGGAAACTACTGGAGAGACTGATAGTTAGAAGTAACAGCCAGAGAAGACTCAGCCAGTGACAAAGAAGCCTAAGGAACTCTTCTCAGTCTACTAGGATAGGGGGATGGAGGGTGGGATGCAAGAAAGAAGGCGAGAAGAAGACAACTAACATGGAACGTTATGGTAGGTACATAACTTCTTAATGTTAAGTTGTCTATCTCGCCTTCATTCTTGCTGGTTGGGACAGTGTCCCTAGCACCTCAATCCTGGGTGGCTCATCGGAACAGACTCTTCAGAACAGTGGAACCAAAATCAGCTCTGCTTCTGGAAGCCACATCCAGCTTATAATGTGAAATGAAGGTATGTGGATTAACCCAGGTAGCTGCCACACAAATAGTTTCCATTGGCAATCTAGCCTGAAAAGCCACAGAAGTAGCTAAAGCTCTGGTGGTCTTTATTTCTCAACTGATATATAAAGGTAATAGTAGAAGACAACCACCTAGATAAGGTGACTTTTGACACCGGTATGCCTTGTTTTCCTTCAGCGTTAGACAGGAACAACTGGTCTGATTTTCTGAATTGCTTGGTCCTATGCAAGTAAAAGCGTAATTGTCTATGGACGTCCAACTGATGTAATTTGTATTCTGCCTTGTTGGAATAATTCAGAAAGAACACGGGCAGTTCAATGGACTGATTCAAATTACAATCAGAAGTAACCTTTGGGAGAAAGGAAGGATTAATCCGAAGAGAAACTCTATCATTGTGAAAAACTAGATAAGGAGGATGAACACAAAGAGCCTGAATTTCAGAAACTCTTCTGGCCGACGTAACTGCAACCAAAAGAAGGGTTTTCCAAGAAAGGAACTTCAAGGAACAAGAAGCTGCCGGTTCAAAGGGGGGCAGTATCATGGAAGCTAAAATCAAATTCAGATCCCACAGAGGCGGGGGATCTCTTACTGGGGGCCTGAGTAGAGTGGTCCCCTTCAGAAAGGCTTTACAAAGCTTATGGGACATGATGCTTGAATCAGATAGGCCCGTATGAAAGTTTGAAATTGCAGCTAGCTGAACTCTAATCATGGCAGAAGAGGATCCAGTTCGAAAAAGTTCTGCTAGAAAATCTAAAATATGGTGCACAGGGGCTGAAAAGGGATCTATATTCCTGTTCTCTGCCCATAAGGAAAAACGTTTCCATTTAGTAGCATAAGTCTTTCTAATGGTTGACTTGTGCAAGGATAAGATGATTTCACGCACTGAATGGGAGATGTTGGGAAGCCTGGCTAAAGTTGGAAGTGGAGAAACCAAGCAGTGAGCTGGAGGGATTGAAGAAATTGGTGCAGCCCACCCGATTGATGGATCAGATCATCTGGAATTGGGTCCAGGGTCCAGGGCTGCTCTAGAAGGTGATGATGCAGGAAGGGGAACCAAATTTGTCGAGGCCAGTAAGGGGCAATGAGGATCATCTTGCATCCAAGTGTGGTAGCTTTCTGAATTAGTTTGAGAATCAGGGGGAATGGAGGGAATGCATAAAGAAGTCCCTGGGGCCAATCGTGAACTACAGCGTCTCTGGGGAGGTGTCCGGGAAGAGGTAGGAGAGAGAAAAAATTGTCGCACTTGCTGTTGAAGGGGGTGGCAAAAAGGTCGCAGCAAGGTTGACCCCATTTGCGGAAGATTCTGTCCGCCACAGTCTGATTGAGAGACCACTCGTGAGGCATGAGAATTGCTCTGCTCAGCCTGTCTGCTATAACGTTGGACTTCCCAGGGATGTGCGCTATCAGAAACTGTTGGGAAGAGATCACCCACTGCCAAAGTCCGAGTGCTTCTCGACATAAGGGGTATGACTTGGTTCCGCCCTGCTTGTTGATGTACCATACCACTGAGATATTGTCTGTTTGAATTGCAATGGACCCGGTGGGAAGAGAGTTCTGAAGAGCTTGCAACGCTAAAAGCACGGCTCTCATCTTCAAGACATTGATATGCAGATGGTACTCGTGAGGCTGCCAGGTGCCTTGGACTGTTCTGCCCTGATAATGCTCCCCCCACCAGATCAGGGAGGTGTCCGTAGTCACCGTAGCTACTGGGGGAGGAAGAACAAACGGTCTGCCCTGGTGTAATGATGGGGAAACCATCCACCAAACAAGTTGGTTTTTGCATGACTGCGTGATCATTATCCTGTGAGACATCGGGAGTTGCTGGAAAGACCATTGTGTGAACAGCATCCACTGAAGAATCCTCATACGAAAACGTCCGAGGGGAACTAGTATTATAGCCGCTGCCATGAGACCCAATGTTTTTAGGACAAATCTGGCCTGAATCTTTTTGCATCCTAATAAGACCTGCACATGTCGTCGAATGGCTAACACTCTGTCTACTGGTAGAGTCGCTGACATGTCCTTTGTGTTAAAGTTTGCGCCTATAAAGGTGATAGATTGATAAGGCGACAATGCAGACTTTTCGAAATTTATTGTGATGCTTAGAGTGGAGCACGTTTGGATGGTGCAGTCTCTGGCTAGCAGCAGGTGATGCCTGGTGGTTGCAGTAAGGAGCCAGTCATCTAGATATGGAAACACCTGGAATCCTTGCCGTCTCAAGTGAGCAGTGACTACTGCCCAACATCTGGTGAACACCCTGGGGGCTGTGGTGAGACCAAAGGGCAGCGCTCTGAACTGATAATGACTGGCTCCCAGCCGGAAGTGGAGGAATCTTCTGGAGCGTCTGTGCATTTTGATATGGTAGTACGCATCCTGAAGATCTATGGAGCACATCCAATTGTCCTGACCCAGAAAGGGTAAAATGGACTGTAGCGTGACCATCCGGAACTTCGTTCTTTGAACAGACCTGTTTAGTCTGCTGAGATCCAGAATGGGTCTCCAATCCCCTGTCTTTTTTGGTACCAAAAAGAACCTTGAGTAAATTCTGGATCCTTGTTGGTCTGCTGAGACTGACTGGATGGCTCTTTTTCTTAGCAGTTTTGAAATTTCTTGAACTGCTTGATCCCTTAGATTGGGTGGAATATCTGGAAGGGATTTGTTGGGAATGTAAGGAGTGCGAAAGAAGGGGATTTTGTAGCAGTTGGATATGATAGAAAGTACCCATTTGTTTTCTGTTATACTTTGCCAAGCTTCTGGGTACAGCGATAATCTTCCCCCGACTACCTCCGAAGGTGGATAGCCAGGCAGCACTTCAGGGATGCTGGAAGGGCTCGTCAGAAAAGGATTCTCTTTGGCCCTGATTTTGCGGACCCCCTTGCCCCTAGGGCGGTGTCTATTGTTGTTCCCTCCTCTGCCCCTGGAGGGGAACTCTCCACGTGTGTCAGGCACGGCTCCCTGGGATTTCCGGAACCACATCTTCCCACTCTTCTGACCCTTGGGATATGGTCTTGAAGGAGTGGAAAAACGGACTCTAACGGCAGAGAAAGTCTTGCCTTCCTGCTCACACATGGTAAGGGTATCCTTCACCTGTGGTCCAAACAGAGCAGAACCATCAAAGGGGGTGTTGGTGAAAGACGCCTTAAAGGGTTCCGCAAAGTTGCATAACCGCATCCAAGCGTGTCTCCTCAAAGCCACACCTGTGCCTGCGGCCCTACTCGCTCCATCGGCTGCATAAGAGATGAGCCACATGGAGGAGTTTACTACAGAATTTAGAGTCGCCAGCTGGGAGGCAATCTTAGCCCGAGTCCCCGCAGCTGATGGATCTTGAAGGGTATCTCCTAACTCTTTAATGAGATCCCTTTGAAGGCGGGTAAAATTTCACAAATAGTTCACAGACCTCATGGAAAAGGTCGCTGAGGAAAACATCCGCTTCCCATATCTGTCCATCATCTTAGATTCCTTATTAGGGGGATGGACAAATGAAGAAGTTTCAGCCAACTCCTTTTTAGTGGCCGCTGCTACCACCATGGCATCAACGGGAACACCCTTGGTCAGAAATTGCTTGTCCTGAGAGGCGGTGATGAATTTTGTGGGCCTACGGAGAGCTGGTTCCATTGTGTCTGGAGCTGACCAAGCCTTTCGAGCCACCACTGACATCAGTGGATCGAAAGGCGGAGACACCCAGGAGGTGGAGGGTAAGGAACCAAACGCATCCAGGAATACCGACTCATCCTTGGAAGGGTTAAGAGTAGTCCAATTCCCCCTCTGCCGAAGGATTTCAAGGATGTCTGAGAAGGAGACGTCCTTAGAGGGGGATCTCGGGGACCCTTCCGACTCCTCCAAATCGGTATCTGAAGTGACAGACCCGGGGGAGTCCACATGCTTCCTCTTGCATTTTCTCTTTCGATGGGGCTCCTCTGAATGAACAGGGGAGGCCTTGGAAGAGGAAGATACACCCAATGGGGTGCCCTGGAGCACATGTTCCCCACGCTTGGGGTCTGGTGGAGGGGCAGAGGCAGGAGCAGGCACCATGGGGGGAGGAGCAGATGAGGCCGACCGTGAGGCTGACTCAGATGCCAGCACACTCCTCATGACCTCAAAGGCGCCCCTTCCCAATGCCATAGAAGGCTACGGCTCCGAAGCTGATGTAGGAGCAGAACTCACCTGTGCTGAAGCTCTGAGAGGGAGAACGGGGTCGGACAAGGGTCCAATGCCACTCGCCCCCTTGGAGCCGGCGAGGGAGTCCCGGAGCCCAGATCCCTCCAAGGATGGCACCATGGAAGAGATCGGAGCTGACGACGGCACCAAAAGGGGAGGTATCGGTGCCGACGGACCCACAGTTCCAGCCACAGCATGCTCCGGCTCCGAACTCAAGGGATGAGTCGAAGGAGGAACTATTCGAGAAACAGGTAGAGCTGAACTCTGGTGAGGGGGGCTGGATAGCATTTTTGCTAGGGCCTGCGACTTTAAAAGCCTGCTCACCACTCTCTAAAAATCATGGTCAGATAGCCTAGACGACCAAGAAGAGTGGGATCGATGACTCCGCTCAGATTGCAATAAGGGTGACCCTGGAGCCGAGTGTATCGACTCCAATGATGGTGACCTGGAGCGTTTCTGACTCCCTGATGGTTCCGACGGAAGAGTCGGAGCCGACTAAGAGATAGGTACTTCGGCTCCAGTCGGAGCCGAAGTTGACATAGAGATAGGTACTTCGGTTCCAGCTGGAACCGAAGTTGAAGCAGAAGCCATACCCGGCGACGGCTCCGAGCTGGGAGCCGACGGCTTAGATGGCCTAGAAGGTTTCACTGAGTGAGTCTTGGCCGGTGATCCTTCAGGTTTAAGCAAACCCCTCAGGATAAGCTTAGTCCTACGCTCCTGCAGGACTCTTGGACTAAAGGCGTGACACACCAAGCAAGAGTCCTGCAGGTGTAGGGAGCCCAAGCAGTAGACACAAGAAGTGTGACCATCTGTCAGAGACATTTTCTGACAGCATGAGTCACACTTCTTGAATCCCAACAGTTTTGTGTCTTTAGACATTCCTGTAAAGGAAAATCAAATACAAATAACAAGTAGAGTGGAGAGTAGGTAACTGAAAAAAAATACACACAATTCACACAAGTTACCATACCCTAACAGCACACACACACACTATAATAATATAAGACCTACAAGCTACCACAATTTACTAAAAAGAAAACTTTTGTCTACCTTAAAAATAAAACAATGATAAGCCTCTAACTAAAACGGCTTACTTTGAAAGGTAAATGGGGGTGAGGGAGGGAAAGGAAAAACTCTCTAAGGAGAAAACAAGTTTTGAAGGGGGGGTAAACACTAACAAACTGCTAGAATCTACTCTTGAGCTATAACAATAAAAGTATACCTAACAAAGTACAAAAAAGGCTTAAATATAAGAACAAAGTGAAATTTACGACCTGAGCCAGTAAACGCAACCTCGTAGCAGAAGCAGCAAATGAGATCTGGGAATCTAGCGCCAGGCATCATGGGATATAGGAGGGGGCCTTGAGCCAGTAAGCAGTTCTCGAGCTTTTGAAGATGGCCGAGTCGGAGCCGAAGATCGGCTCCGAGCCCAACCAGCAAGAATGAAGGCGAGATAGACAACTTAACATCCAGTGTTACGATTAGGACACTTCTTATCTCCTCCTGTGAGAGTACCTAGATAATGCAGTTATCCAAGTATAGAAACATATGGCTGACCTTGGTGGTGAAGAAAGCAAACACTGGAGTCAGACATTTTGTGTAGCTAAACATAGGACAGAAAAGTAAACTGATATTGACATGCTCTCCTGCGAAGAACATGAGATAGCACCTGTGATCTGTGTGGCTAGGGAAAGGCTGGCATCTTTTAAACATCAGGGCTTCTGGGAACAGGGAGCATAACAAGGTATATATATACCTTAGTATCTTCAATTTTAGTTCCTTTAGAAAGGTGTTTAATTTGGACAGGTCTAGGGAGGATCAAGTACCCCTCCCTTCCTGTGCATTAGGAAGAGCCTGGAATAAAAGCCTTTGTCTTTATGCCACTCCTGTGACATAGCAGGATCAAGCCCTAATTATGGCCCGGCCAACCCAGGTTTGATTAGTGGTCTAGGCAACTGACCGAGTGGCAGGGATATATGGGTGTGCCCATCCTGGGCAGAGGACACTCACTTTTTATGTTGCCTAAGGGGAAGCGTGGTCCAAAGAGGAGAGCTGCCCTCAGATCTGACCAAGAGCATGGCAGGGGGCAGGGAAAGTGAGCAGAGCATACAATAAAAAAAAAAAATATATATATATATATATATATATATATATATATATATATATATATATATAATGAAAGCATAGATAAGCAAGCCTCAGGTTAACCTTAAGATCCATGACCAGCCCAGCAACTCTGGAAGTAGTCTAGTGGGCGGGGGGGGGGGAACAGAAAGTACAGTTTTGTACCTACCATAAATGTAGATGTTCGAGTGCTCATACAGCTGCAATCATTACAGATGGGTTATCCTGCCGTTAGGCAGGTCCTCGGTCGGCCGAATTCCAAAGTCTAGGTCCGGCGTCAGTTGTTGTCGCTTCTTCCCTGACGTCAGTGCGGCAGGGGTATAAAAGAGGCAGCCAACGCCATTTTCTTCAGTTTTTCTTGCCCCAGATGTCAGGTGCCCCCAGAAGGAAGGCAAAACATAATATTATGCAAACATGCAATATAGATCAATCAAAAACAGTAGTTGCAAGCAAATACACCATAAAAGATTACCCCAAATAGGTTGTATAATAAAGGTGTTTGTCCTAAGGCCTGTCCTAAGAGGGGATGGAATTTTTGGCATGAAGGTAGGGTTGGTTCGTAAGGAAACTCTGTCCTGATGAAAACGATGAATGGTTGCACAGCCATGAGGGCCTGTAGTTCCAAAACCCTGCGTGCTGATGTAATAGCCAGAAGGAAGGCTGTTTTCCATGACAAGTATTGTAGCTCTGTCAAAGAAGCCGGCTCAAAGGGAGGCAGGGTCAGCTTTTCCAATATGAAGTTGAGGTCCCAAGCTGGGACTGGTGGTTTCCGTGGGGGTTTTATATTTTTTGCCCCTCTGAGAAACTGCCTTAATAGAGGATATGAGAATAAAGGAGGATCTGTATTGTATTGTGCAGAAATGGCTGAAGCGTGGATCTTGATGGAGGAGAAAGAAAGGCCACTGTTTAACATCTCAGCTAGGTACTGTAAAATTTGAGGTATATTTATTACCCAAGGATTCTGGCCCTTTTCTTGATTCCAGGAACAAAATAATTTCTATTTGGCGGAGTAAACTTCTGGCCTCCAAGATGACATCCTGCACCGCCTTGGAGAGGAGAGTCTGTTTGGAAATTAAGGTATTCTCCATGCAGCTAGATTTAGGGTTTTGAGCTGGCTGTGAAGGGTTTTGTAATTGTGCTGGGACAAAGTACAGTTTTGTACCTACCATAAATGTAGATGTCCGATAGACATGCAACTGCAGTCATAACATGTGGGTTGTCCTGCCTCAGGCAGCCCTCGGTCGGCCGGATTCCAAAGTCTGGGTCCGACGTCGGCTGATGTCGCATTTCTCTCCGACGTCAGAGCGGCTGGAGTACATAAGCATCAGCCGACACCATTTTCTTCAGTGTTTCTTGCCCCAGATGCCAGGTGCCCTCCAAGGAAGGCTGTAATCAAATTGGAAGACAAAAACAGGATTCTAAACAAATAAATGAGCAATAAAACAAATACACCATAACAGATATCCCCAGCTAAGAGAAACAGGGATAGGAGTGGACCCTAGGCATAGAGGGGTATGGAGGGTGGGAAAATCCAACTGCAGTTGCATGTCTATCGGACATCTACATTTATGGTAGGTACAAAACTGTACTATGTCCTTCAAGAATGCAACTGCAGTCATAACATGTGGGTAGAATACCATAGCTTAGCTGGGGGAGGAGGAATGCTCTAGGAAAAGGATGGTGTGGCAATCAAACCCTGCAGGACTGCCGAAGCAAAGCCTGCTCTGGATCTGGAGTATAGAGGGAGATTGTAGTGTTTGGAGAATGTATGCATGGAGCTCGTGTCTGATAAATCACTAGGAACCACAGTTGTAGGCAAAATTTCTGAGGCCGATTCAAGTAAGGTAGCAGGAGCCTCAGTAGCAGTCATGGATTCGGCTGAAGATTGACCGGTTTTCTCGGTTTCGGCCAAAACAGAGACACTCGCGGCTTGCTTAACCGTGGTTTCGGCCGAAACCGCTGACCGCGAGTGTCGGTCTTTTCTTTGCTTTTAACAATTTGGGTAGTCGGAGGATCCGACGCATAATGTACGCAAAATCTGAGCCGAAAAATTGTTCAGCAACTCCGACCGACGCCTAAGCGTTCGCCGGTTGAAGGAAGCACAGGCCGAACAGGCTGCTACGCCGTGGTCTGGGCCTAAGCAAGGCAGACAGTAAGAGCGAAATCTTTATGAGGTATTTGTTTCCCACAAGTTAAACAGTTATTGACTTTTTCTGACATCGGCTGAGGCAAGAAAGAGTCCCCAACGGGTACTTAGCTTTTAGAAGTCTTCAAGTAGTATTCGGTAGTAGTAATCTCTGGATCTGACCGACCGGCACTTGCGAACAGCTTCTGCTTCGCCACGCCGCAAGAAAGACTGAGGAAAATGGCGCCGGCTGATGCCTTTATACCAAGACCAGCAGAGATGACGCCGGGTGAAGTGCGACATCAGCGGCCGGACCCAGACTTTGGAATCCGGCCGACCGAAGGGCTGCCTGACGACAGGACAACCCATTTGTTATGACTGCAGATGCACCCATGAAGGACATCTGTACTATGTCCTTCAAGAATGCAACTGCAGTCATAACATATGGGTAGAATACCATAGCTTAGCTGGGGGAGGAGGAATGCTCTAGGAAAAGGATGGTGTGGCAATCAAACCCTGCAGGACTGCCGAAGCAAAGCCTGCTCTGGATCTGGAGTATAGAGGGAGATTGTAGTGTTTGGAGAATGTATGCATGGAGCTCCATGTAGCAGCTTCTATAATGTCCTTAGTAGGCACCCCTCTTAAGAATGCTGTAGAGGTGGCTGTAGCTCTGGTGGAATGTGGTCTGACATTGGCTGGAACATTCTTTCCATGAAAGGAATAACAGAATCTGATGCAATGTCCAATCCATTTTGAAATAGTCTGTTTTGAAATTGCTTTTCCTTGGACTGCAGGGGCGTAAGCTACAAAAAGTTGTTCAGACTTCCTACTGGCCTTGGTTCTGTCCAGGTAGTAACGAAGTTGTCTGTGAAAGTCCAAGGTATGCAACAGTCTTTCCCCCTTGTTCTCAGGATTGGGGAAGAAAGCAGGCAGATGAACTGCTTGATTTAAAGAAACCCTAGATACCACCTTTGGCATGAAAGTAGGGTTGGTCCTTAATGAAACCCTGTCTCTGTGAAAAATAATAAAGGGTGGTATTGCCATTAGGGCCTGTAGCTCCGAAACCCTTCTTGCTGATGTAATTGCCAACAGGAAAGCTGTCTTCCAAGAGAGAAATTGCAAGTCAACTGAAGCTGCTGGTTCAAATGGAGGTAGAGTCAGTTTTTCTAGGACAAAATTGAGGTCCCAGGCTGGCACTGGGGCCTTTCTTGGTGGCTTAATGTTCCTGATTCCCCTAAGGAATTGCCTTAGTAAAGGGTGTGAAAAAACAGGAGGATCAGTGTTGTATCTAGCTGAAATAGCAGATGCATGTATCTTTATGGAAGAATATGAGAGGCCGTTCTTTAACATATCTGCCAAATATTCCAGGATGAGTGAGATGTTCAACAATGATGCATCATGTCCCTTGCTGGTATTCCAATTGCTGAATCTTTTCCACTTTGCTAAATAAACCTTTCTGGTGGATGGTCTTCGAGCCTCTGTTAGTATCCGCTGAACTTCCTTGGAGAGAGATAGGCTGAAGTTATTTATGGGATCTCCCAGACTGTTAGCTGCAGTGTCTGAAGATTTGGATGCACTGTTTCGTAGTTGTGTTGAGTCAGAAGTAGAGGCCATTGGGGAAGGGCCCACCTCCTGGTGTGACATATGCTCCGTAGTAGTGAGTACCAGTGTTGTCTTGGCCAGTTCGGAGCTATTATGATTCCCTTGGGTCTCTCTGCTTTGATCTTTAGTAATACTGAGGTCATCAGTGGAAGAGGTGGGAATGCATAGATTGTTAGTGAGTTCCAGTTGAATGAGAGGGCATCTATTTTCCAAGCTTTTGGATGGTATGTCCTTGTGCAGAATTTTGGTAGAAGATGGTTGAGATGAGAGGCAAATAGGTCCACTTCTGGCTTGCCCCATTTCGAAGTGAGTTGTCTGAAGGCCTTCGGATGTAACCTCCACTCGTGTGGATCTGTGAAATTCCTGCTTAGGCTGTCCGCCAACACATTGTCTTTTCCTGGAACAAACTGGGATTGTAGCTGGATGTTTAGACTCAGTGATTTCTCCCAAAGAAGCATTGTCAGTCTGCAAAGGGGGTAAGAGTGGGTGCCCCCTTGCTTGTTTATGTACCACATCACAGTGGTGTTGTCTGTCCGTATCAGTAAATGGCCTTGCTGGAGTTGGTGTTGAAAAGCCTCGATGGCATGCATTACTGCCAGCATTTCCTTTTGGTTTAAATGCAGGTGTGTTTCCTTTGGAGACCATTGTCCTTGTATACACCTGCCTTCCATGTGCGCCCCCCCATCCAAAGTCTGAGGCATCTGTGGTCATGATCTGTGTTATCTATGGTTTTTTGAATGACATACCTGTGTTTGCCTGGCTCAGCGTGGCCCACCATAGGAATTCCTTTTGCAGGCATGGAATGAGCGGTATGATTGTCACCAAGTTGTTGCTGTGTTGAGACCAAATGCTTTTTAGGTACCATTGAAGCTTTCTCATGTGTAGTCTTGCTAATGGAACCAGGAGAATGCAGGATGCCATGTAACCCAGGGCCTGTAGGAATCTCCTTGCAGTCATCTGGGTGAGTTTTGCTAAACCTTTGAAGTAATGAATTAACTTCTCTTGCTTGTCTTCTGTCAGGTAAGCCATCTGAGAGGCTGTGTCTAGTTTGGCTCCTAAGAAGATTATTTGCTGGGATGGCTGCAGTCTTGACTTTTGGAAGTTGACTGTGTATCCCAGAGCTTGAAGTAATCGTATGACATAATCCAGGTTTTTTGTCAACATCAATTTGTCGTCCGCTTGTATGAGGCAGTCATCTAGGTATGGGTAAATTTGTATCCCCTGGAGCCTGCAATGAGCAATTACTGAAGCCAGGCATTTTGTGAATACTCTGGGCGCAGTAGATAAGCCAAATGGCAATGCTGAGAATTGATAATGCTCTGGTCCTGCAAGAAATCTGAGGTGTCTTCTGCAGCTGTGTCTGATAGGGACATGCAGGTATGCCTCCTTGAGGTCCAGAGTAATCAGCCAAGACCCCTTGCCCAGCATGGGAAGGAGTTGCTGTAGAGTCAGCATTTTGAACTTTGGTACTATGAGAAAGGTATTTAATGCGGACAAGTCCAGTATTGGTCTCCATTGAGATTCTTTTCTTGGAACAAGGAACAGTCGAGTAAAACCCCTGGTCCTGTTCTTGTTGTGGAACTCTTTCTATTGCTTTCATCCGAGTCAGCAGAGTGATTTGCTTGATAGCCTCTGCCCTCTGATTTTGTGGTAGGTTTGGCATGCCTTGTTTTCTTGGTAAGGTATGAAAATGAAACCTGTACCCTCGGTCTATAATGTCCAAAATCCATTTGTCCTTTGTCAGTCTGTGCCAATTTTCTGCAAACAGAGATAATTTCCTGCCCAAGGGAGCTTCTATTTGTTCCCTGGTAGGCGGTAGTAGAGGAAAGTCATTGAGATTGTGGTTGTGGGGCAGGTGAAACCCCTGCGTCACTTCTTTGGTTTCCTGGCTGCCATTGCCGTCCCCTGTAAGGGCCTCTGTATTGGCCTCTTCCTCGGCCACGTCTATTCTTACCCCTTTGAAACTTTTCTGTATTAGGAAAGGACCACTTTTTTGAAGGCCAATTCCTACTGAATCTGGGGGGTTGAACTTGGAGGAAATCTTTCACCGTCTGAACTGATTTTGCTTTTTCTTCGATGGTCTTTAACACATCCTTAGCATTCGCACCAAAAAGCTTATTCTTTTCCAAAGGTGCATCCAGAAGTTTTGCTTTTACATGATCTGGTAGAGGTTGATCTTTTAACCAAGCATGTCTACGAATGACTGCCCCTGTCATAGCTGCCCTACATGAAGCTTCCAGTACATCATATCCACACTGCAGGAAGTGATTGCTTACTTGTTGAGTGTTATGTACAGCTTCCTGCAAAGTCTTCCTGTCTAAAGGATCAGGAGTGGCTAAAGTTTTTTGTAAATCTTCTAAAAGGTAATCCTGATATTGTAACATATGAAAAAGGCAATTTAAAGCTCTCATAGATAAGGTAGTGGATGTGTAAACCTTTTTACCCCATCTCTCTAATGACCTGGCCTCCCTGTTGGAGGGCAATGGATTTTTAGAGGTGGAGGCTGAAACTCCTTTAGGCCCCTGTGAAATAGTTTCCAAATCAGCAGAATGGGCCCTGAATAAATGGGAATGAGTTTCTGGGACCCTGTAATACCTGTCTGGCTTGGCTGGAGCAGGAGGAAGAGAATCAGGGGTAGCACTAGAGTCAGAATATAGATCATCCAGAACATCAAGTACAGGAGGAATAGCTAAGGGCCTGTGCTGGGGCTTCTTAAGGAAAGTCCTCAGGCGTTTCCTAGAATCAGAATATTCCTGACCTTGCCACTTGAAATGTTCCCTCATGGTGTGCAGAACTTCCCCAAAAGAAATATCCTCAGGAGGGGAGGCCGAGGGGATGGAATCTTCTGCATCCGAGTCCTCATAGGTCTAGAAGCGCTCTTCCTGGCTATCAGAGTGGACAGAGCCCTCAGAGTCTTCATCTGAAGGAATAGGTTCAGAGGGTTCAACCCTGGGCCTTTTATCAGAAGGAGGCTGGGATCCTCTCTCAGGATGGTCCTGTGAACCTCTAATCATGGAAATTAAATCAGCAGCCATGGACATAATTTGTGTCTCTGGAGTAGGCTGAGGTAAGGATTTAGAAGTAATATGTTTTGTTTTGCTGGCTGCCTTAGCCCTAGTGTAGGCCTTAATAGACATGGCCATAGAAGGCCTGGCAGCTCCATGTGCAGGAGTGACCTTGTCTACAGCAATGGTCTCGGGCATTTCCTCGGTTTCGGTATCCGGAGGAAAATCGATAACTGGAGTTGGAGTGATGTCTGGAATCGGAGGCGTCGGTAATGCGGTGTCTTCGGTTTGGAGCGGTGGAGAGACCGTCTCAGAGGGAACCGGAGCACTCACGCTAGGTTTTGGCGTGGAATCGGAGGAAGACGCGGGCCGAGGATGTCGGTCCCGGTCTTTTCGCTTATTGGGAGTTTGCGATGTCGGTAGATCCGACGGCATGGTGTAAGCAAATTTA
This sequence comes from Protopterus annectens, assembly GCF_019279795.1. Taxonomy (NCBI): domain Eukaryota; kingdom Metazoa; phylum Chordata; order Ceratodontiformes; family Protopteridae; genus Protopterus; species Protopterus annectens. Next base: position 528,322,132 of record NC_056736.1, read on the forward strand.
TCGGTAAAAAAGTCTTCAGCGAACTCCGCCCGGCGCCTGAGAGTGCGCTTGTTGAAGCGAGCACAGGCTACACAGGCCGAGACGTCGTGGTCTGGGCCCAGGCAAGGAAGACAGTAAGAGTGGAAATCCTTATGAGGTATTTGTTTACCACAAGAAACACAATTGTTAACTTTTTCAGTTATTTCTGACATCAGCTGAGGCAAGAAAAGGTCCCCAACGGGGTACTTAGCTTTTTTGATGACTTCGGAATCGAAGAATACAGGAGCTGACCGACCGGCACTTGCGAACTGCTTCTGCTTCGGGCACCGCGCGGCAAGAAAGACTGAAGAAAATGGCGTCGGCTGATGCTTATGTACTCCAGCCGCTCTGACGGAGAGAAATGCGACATCAGCCGACGTCGGACCCAGACTTTGGAGTCCGGCCGAACGAGGGCTGCCTGAGGCAGGACAACCCACATGTTATGACTGCAGTTGCATTCTTGAAGGACATCAGAAGAGGAACTAGAGGTAGGATCCATGGTGGTGAGTGTGTCAGGCTCTTTAGGAGAGGATACCAGTGCTGTCGTGGCCAGTCTGGAGCAATGAGAATCATTTGTGGCCTCTTTGCTCTGGCTTTTAATAGAACTTTGGTCAGTAGAGGAAGAGGCGGGAAGGCATCGACTGCCAATGTTGTCCAATTGAAAGAGAGTGCGCCCACTTTCCAGGCCTGTGGATGATAGGTCCTTGAACAAAATTTTTCCAACTGGTGATTTCTGTGGGTAGCAAATAGATCTATGTCTGGCTGTCCCCATGCCTGAGTTATCTTTGAGAGGACTTGAGGATGCAACTTCCATTCGTGTGGGTCGGTCATATTTCTGCTTAAGTTGTCTGCCAGTGTGTTTTCCTTCCCTGGCAGGAATTGTGCCTGTAGTTGAATTTATAATTCCAGTGCTGTGTTCCACAGGGTCATGGCTTGCCTGCACAGGGGGTATGAATGAGTCCCCCCCTGTTTGTTTATGTACCACATGACTGTGGTGTTGTCTGTCCTTATCAATAGCTGGCCTGGATGCAGTAGGTCTTTGAAGGTCATAAGAGCATTTTGCATGGCTAGCATCTCCTTTTGGTTGATGTGTAGGTGCCTCTCTTTTTGGGACCATTTTCCCTGAATGCACTGATCTTCCATGTGTGCTCCCCAGGCGTAGTCTGAGGCATCCGTTGTGATGGTTTGAGTTGCTTGATGTAAACAGAAAGAGAGACCTGTGTTTCTTTGGCATGCTTGAGCCCACCACAAAAATTCCTTTTGAAGGCATGGAATGAGTGGTATAATTGTTTCCAAGCTGTGGCTGTGTTGAGACCATAAGTTTTTTAGGTACCATTGTAGTTTCCTCATATGCAGCTTTGCACATGGTATTAGTAGGATGCAAGATGCCATGAATCCCAGAGCCTGCAGGACTTTCCTTGCAGTTAGTCTGGTGAAAGTTGCCATTTTGTTGAAGTATTGAGACAGTTGCCCTTGTTTGTCTGGCGTGAGGTAGGCCATCTGGGGGGTTGTATCTAAGCTGGCGCCCAGGAAAATTATCGGTTGAGAAGGAATTAGTTTTGATTTCTTTTTGTTCACTGTGTATCCCAGGTAGTTTAACAGTTTTATTACAAACACCAGATGCTGCAATAGAATGTCCTTGCTGTCCGCTTGGATCAGGCAGTCGTCCAGATATGGGTAGATTTGTATTCCTTGTTGTCTGCAGAAGGCAATTACTGATGCCAGGCATTTCGTAAACACTCTGGGCGCAGTAGATAAGCCAAAGGGCAATGCAGAGAATTGGTAATGGGTTGAACCTGCAAGAAATCTGAGGTATCTTCTGCAATCTTGTCTGATAGGGACATGCAGGTATGCCTCCTTGAGGTCCAATGTTACCAGCCAAGACTCCTTGCCCAGCATGGGAAGAAGCTGCTGTAATGTGAGCATCTTGAATTTTGGCATCTGTAGAAATGTGTTTAGGATGGATAGGTCTAAGATGGGTCTCCAATCTTTGTCCTTCCTTGGTACCAGGAATAGTCAGGAATAAAAACCTTGACCTTGTTCTTTTGCAGGTACCTCTTGAATCGCTCTCATATCCATGAGTGCGGAAATTTGTCTTTGTGCCTCTGCCCTTTGATTTTGTGGCAGGTTTGGCAAGCCTCTCATTTTTGGAAGGGTGTGAAAGTGGAACCTGTAGCCTCTGTCTATAATGTCCAGAATCCATTTGTCTTTTGTAACAATGTGCCAGTTTTTTGAAAATAAAGCCAGTTTTCCGCCCAAAGGTGCTGCCATTATAGTTTTGCTTGGCAGGCATAGGGGGAAGTCATTGTGTCTGTTTTCTAAATGACTGTGATCTATCTTCTCCACCTCTTGGGGTTGGTGCTTGCCACTGTCTACCTCTGTAAGATCCTTGAGGTTGTCCTCTACCCCTTGGGCGTATCTGTCCCTTTGAGGTCTGTCCGTAGCTGGAAAGGACCAATTTTTTGAAGGCCAATTTCTGCTGAAGCGTGGAGGTTGCACCTGCAAGAAATCTTTCACTGTTTGCATATATTTCGCTTTTTCCTCCATTGTCTTTAGTACCTCCTCAGCTTTAACACCAAACAATACATCTTTTTGAAGTGGTGCATCTAATAACTTTGCTTTGACATGATCTGGTAAGGTTTGCTCTTTGAGCCAAGCATGTCTACGTATGACAGACCCCGTGACAGCAGCTCTGCATGAGGCCTCTAAAGCATCAAAACCACACTGCAAGGTATGTTTACCCACTTGCTCTGCTCCATGCAACAAATCCTGCAACTCTTTCAAATCTGGTTGTTCTGTTTGTGTCATTTTGCTTTTCAGCTGAGATAACAAAAACTGTTGGTACTTTAACATGTGAAATTGACAGTTTAATGCCCTCATGGTTAAAGTGGCAGATGTATACACCGTTTTCCCCCACCTTTCTAATGCTCTGGAATCTCTCTCTGAAGGTAAAGGGTTTTTAGCAGTAGAGGCCTTTATTCCCTTGGGACCCTGTGAAATTGTTTCTGGGTCAGCAGTATGGCTTTTATAAAGGAACTGGTGAGAATCAGGGACCCGGTAATACCAGTCTGGTTTAACAGGGGCTGGAGGTAAAGAATCTGGATTAAGACTGGCTTCTGCGTACACATCATCCAAAATATCTAGAACAGGAGGGATAGCCAGGGGCCTATGCTGGGGGAGCAGTAGAAATTCCCTGAGCCTTTTCTTGTAATCTGAGTAATCTTGGCCTTCCCAGTGAAAGTGCTCCCTCAATGTATGCAGGGTTTCCCCAAAACAGTAGTCCTCGGGGGGGGAGACCGAGGGGAATAGACTCCTCAGCATCAGAGTCTTCAAAAGGGGAATAGGCATAATCCTGGTCCTCAGAATGGTCTGACGTAATAGAAGCCTGGTCTGAGGAAGGGTAGTCTTCCTCCAATCTGGGTCTTTTGTCAGAGGTGGGTTGAGAACCCCTGATGAGAGTTATCAAATCCTCAGCCATTTTAAGCATCTGTTTTTTTGGCATGGGGCCTTGACAGGAGGTCTGAGGGCCCTGTTTTTTAGTTTTCATGGCAGCTTTAGATTTAGTGAAGGATTTAATAGAGAAGGTGGAAGGCCTGAAGACGCCTTCAGAAATGGCAGGCCTCACTAAATTTTCAGTTTCCCCGCCAAGAGTGGCGTCGGTATCTGCAGTGGGAATGGAGACTGAGGAGCCTGCGACCTCGGGTACTGAAGTCACCGGTAAAATAGTTTCATCGGTAGTCAGGGGCTGCGTAGGCGCCTCGCTGAGAACCGGAGAACTGGTAGTCGGCCTAAGCGTGGTCTCAGTACTCGGTGCAGACCACTGATGTCGGTCCTTGTCTTTGCGTCTTTTGCTTAAAACTGGCGTCGGTGTATCCGACGACATGATATAATTAAATTTTTTGCCAAAATAATAAAAGGCGAACTCCGCCCTGCGCTTAATAGTGCGCTTGTTGAACCTAGCACAAAAACGGCAGGCCGAGACGTCGTGATCTGGCCCTAAGCAAGGTATACAGAAAGAGTGAAAATCCTTATGCGGTATTTGCTTCCCACAAGAAATGCAATTATTAACTTTGTCTGACATCGGTCTGAGGCAAGAAAAGTTTCCCCAACGGGGTACTTAGCTTTAAAGAAGACTTCGGCTGAAATACTTTAGTAAATCTCAGGAGCTGGCCGACCGGCACTTGCGAACTGCTTCTGCTTCGGGCACCGTGCAGCAAGAAAGACTGGGGAAAATGGAGTCGGCTGCCTCTTTTATACCCCTGCCGCACTGACGTCAGGGAAGAAGTGACGACAACCGCCACCGGACCTAGACTTTGGAATTCAGCCGACCGAGGACCGACTGATGGCAGGATAACCCATCTGTAATGACTGCAGCTGTATGCACGATGAACATCAGGAGAATGGATGGGTAAACCTGTTGTGAATATGGGGGCACTGGGAGCCAGGTTGGTAATAATGAAGTCAAAAGGGACCAAAAAAATAAATAAATAAAATAAAAGCCTTTTGTTTTACCCTGTGGATCTGGGATGTTTTTAGGACTCCCTTTATTTAGGCCATCCAACAGGAGGGGAGAAATCAAATGTCCTTGGTCTTTAGACACAGGGGAGATTCCTGATATGTATGGAGCCTTCTCCCACTGCAATCTCTATCCCCCACTGACAATATGTAGCACCCATTTGTCCCGTGTTATAAACTACTGAACAGGGAGACAGAAGAATCTGCCTACAACTCTGCTGTTGGTAAACAGGGGTGAAGATTTTGGAAGGGGGAGGACTCTCATGAAGTCTTGGCTATTCCCTGCCAGAGGACTGAACCTGGTGCTAAGGTTTTCCCTTTCCACCTGCTTGACATTTTTTCTTGCACTAGCCTTTCTTACTTTTGTTGGTTTACCCTTTCCATACCTGGAATAAAAGGGATCTGGTTCATAACATACATGACATGGGATTGGAAGGCGGGGCTTTAAAACTTTCACGCCAAGCCCCATCCTACATTTTTTAAACACTTCAGATGTTGGGCTTCTAAACAGCACATCCTTGTCAAGAGGGGCATTAAGGATCTGCATTTTCACATCCACTGACAGGGGTTGCAGCTTCAGCAAGGCATGCCTTCTAATCGCAGAACTCAAGGCTGCTGCCTTGAATGCTTCATCTATAGTATCATATCTATACTTAATGGAATATTTTGCCATCTGATGACAAGTCTGAGAGTTCTAACACTTTGGCCCTCAGGTCACCATCACATATCTCACTTATTTTTTTCTCTCCTTGTTGGTCCTGGAGGTCCATCTATACATGGTCATATGTATCTGGCAGCTAATAGGTCTGAAGGTCAGGGCAGCAGACATGTATACTTTCATCCCAAACCTCTCCACAGTCCTATTCGTTTTGCCAATGGCAAGTATTAGGAATTCAAACCAACTTGGACCTTTTCTCTGGCGCCATGGATATCAGTGCTGGACCTGCTACTGGGTATCAATACAAGAATCTGTGGAAGTCTTGCACCTTTTAGAACCTGTCAAGTTTCTTAGGGGCAGTGGCCTTTTTCTAGTTCCATGGAGGCTGCCAGAAAAGCATCCTCCATAGCTTCTAGTACTAGTTTGGGGGCTTCCAGTTCCAAGTTACAATGCTTCTTTTGTGTCTCAGAATCGTCCCTACCTTCTCATTTGAAGAAATTATTCCAAAGATCTCCTCTGAATGGGAATCAGAGGAGTTGGTGCCCTCAGAATCCGTATCAAAGTCTCCTTCCTTAATGAGGGGATTCCAAACACTGAAAGTTCACTTGACAAAGGCCAGCAAGACCTTCAATATTATTTTCTTGTTTATTTTGTCGACTAGGCTAGTTCCACTAATCCAGTGGTCTTTTTTCAGGAGCGACCCGAGATGGTACTTATAGTACTAGGGGAAATTTGGCCAGAGCACTGGGGAACTTACCCTACTCTTTTTAACAGGTGCTATGCAACACCTCACTTAATCATCTCATCTGAAGGACGACACACTCAGGAGTGCACCCACCCTCCCTATGCTGCACTGGAGTGTCAGCAATCCACCTACCTGATACAGGAATAGAATCCACAGCCTTCTGTACCAACGGCAAGGGTGCTACTTGTGCCACTGCCACTACATGTACCTTGGGATAGGGTAAACCACTGTGCTAGAGGAACCTGGGAAACAGTATAAGACCCACCAAGCACATGCAAGCTGAGTGTCTGCATGACGGCAGGAGACACAGAAATATGCTTAAAATTGTGAGCATTCTTTAATGGGATGTCCACCTTGGAAGTTTCTCTTCTGCATGGGAAGGCTGAAACTCAACACAGAAGCCCCTAACTTCCTTGTAACCAAATTTCTGGGGGGTCCCACCATTCCACTATGAAACAACAATCTGGGCCTCTTTCACATGAACAAGTGGTCAGATGTCTATGGAAGAACCTTCCTGTGAATCAGTATGGATGACCATGCCCAGTTACACAGACAAATTGGCCTCCAATGGGGGCACTGCCTGCAGCCTGGGGAACAGCAGGTGCTTAGGCTTGATTCTAACAAAAATGAGTTGATGAATCCTGCAGCATTGGCAAATTGGGGGTGCTGGTCTCTAGTGTCAAGTCTGTTATGTCACTTTCTGTCTTCTCCTTCAATTTTTCTTTAGCCGATCACAGAAGATGCCATTGTGGGTCGATCTAAAGCCTCAAGCCTCTTCTGTCTGAGGCAGTCTTGCAGGGTACACAACTTACTCCAAAATGTTTTTGCACGAATCCCTGCCAGACGCCACAGTTCTGAGCATGGTTGTCCAAGCCCAATCAAAAAACACAGTGACTGTGGTAATGTTTGGTACAGAATCTGTTTACCACAGATGCAACTTCTCTTTTTTTGGGCCCAAACACAAGGCTAATGTCCTATCTAAACAGGAGAAAAAATGTGAAAAACACAAGCCAATCAACAATAAAGCAATGGAAAAGAAAGGGTTCTTCCAATAAGGCACCAATCTTTTTCCTGAGCTCTAAAGCTGGCCAGCCCATGACTATGGAAGCACACTGAGCTTGATACCGATGGCTTCAAGGGATCTATGATGAAATATGGCATAAAAGTTCTGATTAGGCAGATGCTCACTTTATACTGTAACATACTGCTATAGTGGGGGCTGTATATACACTACATAAGAGCGGAAGGATCCTGAGCTATAGAATTCTAGTTTGATGTATAGAACACCTAGTGGTGAAGTCCCATTAGTAAGAACTACTGCAACAGTAAGCCAAAGAAAGAATGATAAAGGCATTGTTTCTTTCTCTGAAGCTGGTAAGCCAGTGGACCATGACAGTGCAATATGTGACATGTATCAATGCCATGTTCTGATAGGGCAAAAGAAAAACCTCGTCATATTTCTAACTTAGGATTTTATGACTGTAGGCACAACTGGTAGATCAATGTTTTTTAGGCCAAGAATGAAGCAACTTTCCAATGTCATATTTTAGAGAGATTAGCAATGCATGAAATGGGGATTCTGGGGACAAGCATGTTGCTCAAGAAAAGCACAGTGATGAAGTGTGTGTGTGTGTGTGTGTGTGTGTGTGTGTGTGTGTGTGTGTGCCATAAAGCGTGCATGCTACCCATGCTACCAAAGCCGAGGAGCACAACATTTTAATTGGTGCTGAAAGAAGTGTAGCAATAATGTACCTAAATTTTCCTCTCACTGCAGAAGGCCTTTCAAGGTAAGATTTGTATTCTTACAAGCAACAATATTGGCAACAAAATGTAAAAAAGAACAACAAATACAGCACACAACAAAAGAAAGTGTTTTATACATATATATATTTATTTATTCTGTTTAAAAAAATATCAGAAAATGTTATATCTCTGCACAGAAGTATTTACAGCTTTGTGTTAGGACTGCTATTTCACAATGTCGAAACACTGAATATAAGAACGATCTGGTGAAAGTGCACAAGATCTGCAGAATAAAAATCTATATATATATATATAGTCATCTGAAAATTGTTTAAAAGAGGTCTTTCAAAAATAAATAAATAATTTACATATTCTGTTGTTATTCACAAACAATTTCAGGACCTGTTATAAGGCAATTCTGCTTCTTTTAAAACATAAACCACTGTCAGATAACCATTTTTATAAACAATGTTTACAGAACTAGCAGCTATGAACATTACAATTCATATACTTCAAATATACACAACAGTCTTGGTAATGTTAGACCACCCACAGTAGATCATTTTTTTTTTTAAGACAGAATTAAAAATGCCAGCTTTCTACTGAAAAGGACATTTATGTTAAGCTTTTAAAACCTGAGCCATGAAAGATATGGCTAAGACGGAGCAATATAAACTTTCAGTCTCCTTACATTTCAAAAGCAACTTATTACAGGTAAAAAACTATGTTCGTGACAATGATAGATCCTCCTGATGCCAAAGACTAATAATACCTGACAAAACAAACAATTTTCCAAAATCCTATGGAGAAGGTACTTTATAAATTCATATCTTCCACAGTTTGAATGCATCATATCTGGAGCACAAAAACCTGCAAAATTAAGTCCCACCTTCTAAAGGATTGATCAATCCAAGTTAAGCACTTTCTTTAACAGCATGGAGTTTATCATTCTGGCAAGGCACCACTGTGTAACAGTACATCACAGAGCATAAGTGACAGATGTTAGGGTCTCCGAAACAAGCAACGCTGACAATGAAAGATAAAAATAAAACAAAAACTTGAACTTACAATTCTCAGCTCAAAAAATAAAATGGACGTGACAGTTCTATGATGCTGACTTCATTGAACAACACTTCACTACACCATAAACACCAAACAGTCAACCCCAAAAAACATTCAAAAGATAGATTTCTGTGAGGAATAGAGTCACACCACATGGGCTGGTACCTCTTGTACCTTAAACTAATAACCACCTGAGAGGATGCTGAAGTTTTCAATTTCGATAGCACTAACTTTGGTTACAAAACCACTAACGTGAAAAAACATTTTTATTACACTGCTCATTTGAACAGATGTAGGACAACCTACTTGGAGAATATCGACTCCCCATTAATCACACACCACACTAGAAATGACCACATATAATGGAAACCCCCTCCCACTGGGCAGCCACACATCCTGGATGAAACAACTAAAAATTAATTAACCAACACGGCAAACTATAATACAAAACACTAAACTGTTCATGTTGGGGACAACCTCTCCATATTCCATTATTTTTGAGAGTGCACAAATAAGGAAAAAGGGTGGTTTTGTATGTCCTCTAACACATCAGTCCATTTTAACATAAAGAAGTACTACTCAGTCACCAGGGGATTCGATCGTGAGAAGTACTAGACAGACATCTTCAGTTATCAGTATTTCATCAGTATCTGTTTATCAGATTTATGAAAAAGTGTAGCGATACCCATGAAACATGACAAAGGATTAAGTTCTATGTGCAAAAACAATCACAGCTGGAAGGATGGGAGAGACATTTTGCTGATATAGCTACTACAAGTAACCACTAGCAACACAAATTACAAAGCACTATTATTAAACAATATAAAGCATCAGGTTTGTAAAGAAAATAGATGGGCTCTAAAAGAATTATGAGTGCAATGTCATGGTTTTGCAGGACATGCACATCTATCTATCTATAATACAGACCAGGATGTACAATATGCTGCGTTCATCCGGAAGAAAATAAAGGAGTAGATTGGAATTAATGCAGACTCTCTATGTCCCTGCAGCATGTTTCCTGATTTATGTGAACGTTATTCTACATATTGCAGACACAGGGATGACTCTCTCTACCAGGCTGTCCATCAAAGACAGAAATCCAGGACACATTTCATTTTGCATTCCAAAATAGGTTACTAGCAAAAAGGACTGACAGTCCACAGCCGTCATTCTGCAAAAAAACGCTCTCTGATGTTCTGAGGTATTGACAGCCATGCCAGGAGAAGTAGGGCAATGGATGGGATGTGTAACATATGCCAGCATAGCTAGTTGGAATTTAGTAAAGAATTATATGTTATTTGAATATCAAACTGATTTGTACAGATGCTCGTGTTGAAAATGGATTTGTCAAGTTGCTTGTGTTAAAAATGTACCAACAGTAAGTCCTGACTGTACTGTAACTGAATTTTATATATATATATATATATATATATATATATATATATATATATATATATATATATATATATATGTCTTAACAGAGAATACTGGAAGAGAAGAGGTTAAGCTCAGCTCCGGCTAACATTGGAAAACAGCAAAAAATTAAATTACTAGGCCTAGGCCATAAAGATGTTACCTTTCAGTTTTGAATGAAGCCAGAGATACAATGTCTGTAAGAAGCATGGTTTGCTAGTCTCTGTAGGAGGAGCAGAACTTTGTAATTGTTTTACGACTTCCAGAAGGTGCACCAGATCTGAGCAATGCTCTTGTGAATGTATTATTGACATGTAGGTGCTAAATCCTGGCAGCTTCTAGCAATGGGAGCTTGCATGGGAACCAGAAGTCAGATGACCACATGTATGTGACAACATTCTGCACAGAAATAATGTTTTAATATTAGAGGAGACTTAAGTCTCACCAGCAATCTGTTATTTGGAACCTGACATAGAAGGATCCCCCACATACTTCATTTTGCCTTGTTCTACTAAATAGGAAAAACAAGTTATGTCCTTACCATAATGTTCCATCTGTGTTGTTGATCTTCATTCATTCATGACTGATGGGTTTCACTTCCATCCTCGGAACCGACTCAGTCATTATAACAAACGCGCTGACTAAAACCTCTCAAGCTAAGATTACCCCATAATGCCCCTCTCCTCATCTCCTCAGATCAAGTATGCTGTAAGAAAGGAAAATGGAGGCTTTGTCTGAACAAACGCCCTATCATGTAGCTAGGACCAAATCCGAACCTCCAGGAATCTATTCAGAGGGGGGTAGGAGGGTGGAATGTCATGAATGAATGAAGATCAACAACACAGATGGAACGTTATGGTAAGAACATAACTTCTTTATCTGATGTTGTTAATCTTCATTCATTCATGCCTGATGGGACAGAGTCCCTAGCTACTTTATTTCCTGGGAGGCCCTATGGAAGGATATTCCTGAGCACCACTGAGCCAAAGGATGCTCTCCCTGAGAGACAAACTCCAATTTGTAACGAGTGATAAAGGTATGAGTAAGCCCATGTGACTGCTGCACAAATGTCATCCATGAAAGCTCTGGAATGAAAAGTGACTGAAGTAGCAATTGATCTGGTCAAATGCTCTTTGATTTTAGTTGGTAGACACATTTGGTTTTGTTGGTAAGCAAAGTAAATACAGTCTCCCAGCCATTTTGCCAAAGTTACTTTAGTAATTTGTTTTCCCAATTTGGGTCCTGAAAAGGACAAGAATAATTGGTCATATTTTTGTAGTGATCTAGTTCTATCCAAGTAGAAGTGTAATTGTCTATGAATGTCTAAAAAGTGCAAACAATATTCTTCTTTATTAGAAAAATTTGGGAAGAAAACTGGCAGGTCAATGGATTGATTAATACTCAGTTCTGAAACAACTTTGGGTAGAAAGGATGGATTAGTCCAAAGTAACACTCTCTTTGTGTAAAACTATGTAAGCGTGTTTTACGCACAAAGCCTGTAATTCTGATATTCTTCTTGCTGAGGTAATTGCTACCAAGAATAAAGTTTTCCAAGACAAAAATTTCATACAGCAAGTGGCAGCAGGCTCAAAGGGAGGACGAGTCAAAGTTTGCAGGACCAGAGCCTAATTCTAAGGTTCAACTGGCTCTTTGAATGGCCGTTTGATATGTGTGACTCCCTTCAAGAAGGTTTTACAGAGGCGGTGAGATATTAAAGATGAATCTTGGAAACCATTGTGAAAGTTTGAGACAGCTGCTAAATGGACGCAAATAGTAGAAGCCGAAGCTCCTGAATGGAGTAGATTTGATAAATACTACAAAACTGAACTAATCTAGGCTGAAAAGTGGTCTAGTCCTTTTTCTCAAGTCCAAAATATGAATCTGCTCCATTTGCAAAGATAAATTTTCCTGGTGGATGGTTTATGGGAAGCCAGAAGAATCTTTCATACAGGGGAAGACAGATTATTTTGCCTGGCAGTTACTGGAAGTGGAGGAACCAAGCTGTCAGCTTGAGGCTTGATAGATTTGGATGGATCAACCCTTGTGGGTGTGATACCAATCCCTGAGTTGGATCCAGAGTCCATGGTCAGCGAACCAGGTGGGGCCAAAGTAAAGCAAACCAGATTTGTCAGGCCAATAGAGTGCAATGAGGATAACTTTGCTTCTCAATCAAAGAACTTTCTTTAGAAATTGTGGGATCAAAGGAAGAGGAGGAAAGGTGTAAATTAGTCTCATGGGCCAATCGTGTACTAGAGCATCCCTCGTGGACTCCGCCTGACAGGGGAATAAGGATGAAGTAGTTGCTGCATTTGTGGTTGGTGGGAGATGCGAATAGATTGCAGCAAGGCTGACCCCAGCGACTGAAAATCTCTGTCACTATGGCAGGATTGAGAGACCACTCATTAGGCAGGAAAATGCATCTACTCAGTTTGTCCGCAATCACGATGGGATCCCTGGGAATGGGCATTGCCATCAGAAAGTGGTTGGAAGATATCGCCCATTGCCAAACTCTCATCTCGACTCAATGGGTAGGACTGGGTTCCCCTCATGTTTGTTAATATACCAGATGACCAACATGCCGTCCGACTGGATAGCAATTGTCCCTGATGGGAGGACAAATTGTAATGCTTGCAAAGCCAGAAGCACCACCCTCAGCTGCAGGATACTGATATGCAAGTTGACCTCCATGAGGGCCAAGTGCCTTGAACAGTCGTTCCCTGAAAATGCCCCCCCCCACCTCATCAGGGATGAATCTGTGGTCACTATAGTTTTGGGCTGAGAGGGTGAGAAGGGGCGACTCCATAATTCATTTTCTGGCTTCATCCATCAATTTGTCTTGTTTGCAGTGGTTTGTTATGCGGCTCTGAAAAGCCATAGGGTGTGTTAAAAGGGACCACCGTGATGCCAGGAGCCACTGCAATAGTCTCATGTGTAATTTTGTTAGAGGAACTACAGTAATCATTGCTGCCATTGATCCTAGTAATTGAAGGACTACACGAGCTGGGACTCTGTCCTGAGACAGTATCACTTGGAGTTGAGATCTTAGTCTTTGGAGCCTGTGAAGCAGAAGGGCGACCAGGCAAGACCATGTGTCAAATGTCTCTCCTAACTCTAGATTTTGAGTAAGTACCAGTTTTGACTTTTCTTCATTTATTGAGATCCCTAAGGATCTTGATAGTTGTAGAGTGTAGTGCAAGGCGAGAAGCAGTAGATGCTTGGTAGGGGGCAGTAAGGAGCCAATCGTCAAGATACGGAAACACTTGGAATCCTTGCAGTCTCAAGTGAGCTGTTACCACTGCCATACATTTGGTGAACACTCTGGGGGCTGTGGAGAGACCAAAGGGCAGCGCTCAAAATTGGTAGTGATTGGCTCCCAGCCAGAAGCGGAGAAATCTCCTGGAGCATTTGTCCATTTTTATATGATAATATGCATCCTGGAGATCTACTGAGCACATCCAATTGTCCTTCTCCAAAAACGGGAGAATAGACTGAACAGTGACCATCTGGAATTTTGTGTCTCTGATGAACTTGTTTAGGATGCTGAGGTCCAAAATTGGCCTCCAGTCCACTGTCTTTTTTGGCACTAAAAAGAACCTTGAGTAAAATTGGAATTCTATCTAGTCTGGTGGGACTGTTTGGATGACTCTTTTTAGGAGCAACTTTTGAATCTCCTGTGCTGCTACATCCCGCTGACTGGGTGGAACACTGGGGATTTGCTTTAGTGGCCTTGCATAAAGATCAAAAGGGATTTGATAACCTCTGCTAATTATCGTCTGCACCTAGGAATCTGTCGTTATGGAATCCCAGGCTAGGTGGTGCAGAGAAAATCGTTCCCGACTGCTTCCAGACGCAAGTAATCGGGCTACTCTTAAGCAGCAATGGTAGGGTTGCCCAGGGAAAGATTCTCTGGAACCCTGGTTACGCGGACCCCCTCTGCCTCGAGGAGGGTGTCTTCATGATAAGTTTCCCCCTCTGTCTGGGAAGGAAACTCACCACTTGTGTCACGGAAAGGCCCTTGGGATTTTCTGAACCACATCTTTCTACTTCTCTGATTCCTAGAGTAGGATGGCTGGGAAGTGAAAAAAAATGTATACCCACAGCAAACAGGGTCTTGCCATCTTTTTCACACCTAACTAATGTGTCTTAACCTGTGGGCCAAAAAGGTGGCGTCAATGGGAGCACTGAAGGAAGATTTAAAAGGGTCTGCAAAGTCACACAAGCGCATCCAGGAGTGACATCTCATGACAATGCCTGCACCCGCTGCTCTGGCCGCCCCTTTGGTAGTATGAGAAATCATCGGATTAGATATGGATTCCAGGGTGGCAAGCTGTGAGGCAACTTTGTCATGTACCTCATCAGACACAGCTCCTACTAAGGTTCCCGAGAGTTCCATGATGAGGTCCCTCGGGAGACAGGTAAAGTGCGCCAACTAATTCAAGGACTGTATGGTAAGGGTCAATGAAGCATGCACCTGCTTCCCTAGTCTGTCCATCATCCGGGACTCCTTGTTTGGAGGGTGGACAGCAGGACTCTCCTCAATGAGTTCCTTCCTAGTTAGTGACCACCACCACCACCATATTATCTACTGCCAAGCTGTTGGACCAATGAGGGTGATCTTCTGGAGGGGAGAGTATTTTGTCCGGTCTCCAGGGGATTGGCTCAACGGTGTCAGGACTCTTCCAGACACACTGCACGATGAGCTGGACTAATTCATCTGCAGGCAGGGATATCCAGAAAGTAGAGGCCTGCAAGAATACAGATTCCTCAGAAGAAGGGTTGGTGGGCTTCCAGTCCCCCCACTACTTTAAGATTTCTAGTACATCTCCAAAGGAGACATCCCTGGGGGTGACAGTGGGGATTGTATCCCCTTATTGTAATCTGTATCTTTGGTAAGGGATTCCTCAGGGGCATCCACGTGCCTCCTCTTGCATGATCTCTTACAGAGTGGCTCTTCAGGGGAGGCATCTGAAGAGGACTCTGAAGAGAGGGTGCTTTGCGGTAGGATATCTTGAGGTTCCCCTGCCCGATGTCCCAGCATAGTCAACTGTGGACCAGAGGACATGTATAAATGGCATTCTGGCGCCGAAGGAAGCAGCTGTGAACCTGATGAGGCGAGTGCCCTCTCCATAACCTAGAAGGCAGGCCTGCCCAAAGAGGGATGGGAGCCTGGAACCGAGAAAGATGACCTCAGAACCAGGGTCACACCCCACTCCGACGAACCTGCAAACAAGGAAGGAGTCGCCAGAGGACTCGGAGCTGTCAAGGCAACCGGAACCGTAGACAGTGCCGTAGAAAAAAATGGGTGCTGTACTAGGGGGTTACAGTGCCAACAACCCAGTTACGGTCTCGAGCATGGGTTGGCTCTGATTGAGTCGTGGACCACAGGGTAGGCTCCGGAAAATACAGTTGTGTACACTTACCATAAATGTAGATGTTCGAGTGTATTCACTGTTGCAGTCATCGCCTGTGGGTTATCCCTGCTGTGGTAGCCCTCAGCTGGCTTGAATACCAGAGTCAATGTTTTTTCTGCGTCAGCTGCTGTCGCTTGTAGACTGATGTCAGGTCACCAGTGCTATAAAGCAAGGCAGCTGACGCCATTACATCCCATTTTTCTTGCCCTAACCAGTCAAAAGCCCAAGGAAATAGGGCAAAGTGGTCCTGGTGTTTAAAAATCACCCTAAGATGCTTATGTCTCCCTAAGGAAAGAGGCTATACGGGGGAAGGACGGAGGGAAACCAGGTATGCAACAGTGAATACACTCGAACATCTACATTTATGGTAAGGGTACACAACTGTACTATGTTCTTCATGTTTCACTGTTGCAGTCATCACCTGTGGGAGGATTCTCAAAGCTGAGGAGAGGGGTGGAAGGATTAGTTAGAGACCTAAGCATGGGTAAGCAAGCCCTGCAGAACTGCAGAGGCAAACCCTGCCCTAGCCTTAGAGAAAAGAGGAAGGAGGTAATGCTTTGTAAAGGGATCGAAGTCCAGGTGGCAGCTTCCAAGATGTCCCTGGTGGGAACTCCTCTGAGGAATGCTGTGGAAGTGGAGGCTGCCCCAGTGAAATGGGTACAAATCGACTTAGGGGGTGGTTTCCCATGTAAACTGTAGCAGAAATGGACACAGTGTGATATCCATTTGGAAATGGTTTGCTTGAAAATGGGCTTTCCCTCTGCCTCTGGGGCAAAGCTGATAAGAAGTTGGTCCGTCTTCCTGAAGGGTTTAGTACAGTCCAGGTAGTATCTGAGCTGTCTGTGCACATCTAGTGAGTGCAGAATTCTTTCCCCCTTGTTTTGAGGGTTAGGGAAGAAGGTGGGCAGATGAATGGCCTTGTTGAGCATCACATTAGATACCACCTTGGGCATAAAGGAGGAGTTAGTCTTAAAGGAGACCCTGTCTGCATGGAAAATGATGAAGGGCTCAATGGCTATCATTGCCTGAAGTTCTGAAACCCTTCTTGCTGAGGTGATAGCTAGTAAGAAACTAATCTTCCAGGAGAGGTATTTCAGTTCTGCTAAAGCAGCAGGTACGAAGGGTGGTAAGGTTAATTTTTCCAAAACATAATTAAGGTCCCAGGCTGGCGTGGGTGGCCTTCTGGGAGGTCTGATATTAGAAGCCCCTCTGAGGATGTGTTTAATCAAAGTATGTGAGAACAGGGGCTGGTCTTTTTCGAAATGACCTGAAATGGCTGAGGCGTGGATTTTAACAAAAGAGATGGAGAGGTCACTATTGAGTAACTCCGCTAGATAGTCCAGAATAAGAGGGACAGAAGGTTGTGAGGAACTGGCCCCTCTGGACTGGCTCCAGAAGCAGAATCTTTTCCATTTCCCTGTGAAAGATTTTCTGGTGCTGGGCCTTCTGGCCTCTGTGATAATGTCTAGGACCCATTTGCTTAGCAGGTGCCCCTTGTTTGCCTTTAGAGTATTAGCCATGCTGATTGTTTGAGAGTCTAAGTTTGGTGCAGCATTCCCCCAGCTTGAGTCAAGAGGTCTGGGATCAGGGGAAGCTGCCTGGGAGGCTGTGATATCAGACTGCGCAGCAAGGGGTACCAATGCTGTCTGGGCCAATCTGGGGCAATGAGAATGGCCTTTGGTCCCTCCTCCCTTATCTTGATCAGTACCTTGGTAATAAAAGGCAGAGGAGGGAATGCGCACACGAAGAGGGAGTTCTAGGGGAAGGACAAGGCATCCACCTTCCATGTTAAGTGGTGATACTCCCTGGTACATAATTTCTTTAGCTGGTGGTTGAGGTGCAAAGCAAAGAGATCCACCTCCGAATTTCTCCTCTCCTGAGTTACTTGCAAAAAGATCTTTCTTTGTGGAGCTGCCATTTGTGGGGGTTCAGTAAATTTCTGCTTAAGTGGTCTGCCAGGGTGTTGTTGATCCCTGGTAGGTATTAGGTTATTAGGTGTAATCTCATGGAGGAGGCAGTCAGCCAGAGATTCATGGCTAGCCTGCACAGAGGCTAAGATTGGTTCCCTCTCTGTTTGTTGATGTAACACTTTACTGTGGTGTTGTCTGTTTTGATAAGGAGAATCCTGACCTGAGATGGGGTTGGAAGGATGTCAGAGCCCTTTGTACTGCCATCATTTCCTTCTGGTTGATATGTAAGGGAAGGTGCTGGGCATTGCAAAGACCTTGGGTGCACCTGCCTGCTAGGTGAGCGCCCCAAGCAATGTCTGAGGCGTCGGTGGTGATGGACTGCCCAGTAGGGCGGACGATGAAGGGGAGACCCTTGCTCTTGGCACAGGCCCCTGCCCACCAGAGAAACTCGGCCCTTATACAGGGGATCAGAGTTAGAGAGGTCTCTAGAGGCTGTAAGAGTTGACACCAAAGGTTCTTTAGATACCACTGAAGCTTCATGTGAAGCCCGGCCCGAGGAATTAGAAGGATGCAAGATGCCATGTACCCCAAGGCTTGCAGGAATTTCCTCATTGTGAGGTGACTTTTGGATGCCATCTGGGTAAAGTAGAGGGGCAAGAAGCTCTGCTTTTCTGGGATAGGAAGGCTATCTGGGATGCTGTGTCCAGCAGTGCCCCCAAGAAATGATCTTCCTGGAGGGTGTCTGCTTTGATTTATTCTCATTGATGGTGAACCCAAAAGAGGTTAGGAGGGTTTTGACAAAGAGGAGGTCCTGGATCAGCTTTGCTTTGCAGTGTGCCTGAATAAGGCAGTCGTCCAGATAAGGGTAAATCTGTATATTTCTCTGTCTGCAAAATGCTATGACTGGGGCCAAACATTTGGTGAATACCCTAAGAGCAGTAGATAAGCCAAAGAGAAGCACAGAGAACTGAAAGTGTTGTGAGCCTGCTCTGAAGTGCAGGAATTTCCTGCAGAATTCCCTTATGGGGATGTGGAGGTAGGCATCTTTTAGGTCTAGGGTCATTAACCAGGCTTTTTTTGTTAGCATAGGCAGCAGCTGCTGCAAGGTTAGCATTCTAAATTTGGAGACCACCAGGGAGGTGTTCAGAATGGACAGATCCAGGATGGGGCACCAAGTCCCCTCCTTTCTGGGAAAAAGGAATAGCCTGGAATAAAAGCCTTTGCCAGTTTGATCTGTGGGAACAGGTTCTACTGCCCCCTGGGATATGAGAGTTTGGACTTGTGTTAATGCCCTTGCCCACTGATTTGGAGGCAAGGCTGGGTACCCTCTGGGAATTGGGAGTTCGTTGAAAGTGAACTTGTATCCCTGAAAAATGATCTTTAAGACACATTGGTCCTTTGTTACAGACAGCCAATTTTCTTTGCAGAGGGACAGCCTTCCTTCTAGCTTTTGATGGGTGAAAGGGGTCTATATTAAATCACCGAACGCTTAAAAAAGCGAACAGTGATTGATCGACCCTATGTAAGCAAAAGCTTACAATGTCGAAGTGTCAGAACAGCGATTTTTTTCCAAGGGAAAAAAATTGCTGTTCCAAAATAAATAATTAAATAAAATAAAAATGAATTTCAAACATTACATTAAGTAGGGCCGAAGCGGCCAAGCTAATTTTTTCCCAAGGAAAGAATTTGCTTAACAGCCGCTTTGATATTTTCTGTTTTCAGCCTTTTAAATTCGACCCGGTGAAAGGAGGGCAGAGGGGGTAGTGGGAGCCATTGAGAGTGTTTGCCATAGAGGGATGGCTTAGAACTCCCTGCCTTAGGGACAGAAAAAGTCCAGTATTTGGTTATCTGCTGTCCCTGGGATAGGGACCTGGGTGGTCTGTCCTTGTGGGGCTTACCTTGCCCGTCTGCTAGGTGTAGGAAAAGACCACTGCTTAGAGGGAAAATTCCTGCTGAATCTAGGAGGTTGGACCTGAAAGAAATATTTTACTGTTTGCATAGATTTTGCTTTGTCTTCCATCTTATTAAGCACCTCTTCTACTTTTTCTCCAAACAAGTGGTCTTTATCCAAGGGTGCATCAATTAATTTAAACTTGAAATGATCAAGGAGAGGTTGTTCCTTCAACCATGCATGTCTCCTAATGACAGATCCAGACACTGCTGCCCTGCTAGAGGCTTCTAGTGCATCATATCCACAGTGTAAAGAGTGTTTTGCCACTTGACAAGTAGAGTGCAGTAAATCTGGTAACTCTTTAGAATTGGCAGAGTAAGGAAAGGTAGAAATCTTTTGCTTTAATAGTTCCAAAGTGTGCTGTTGATATTTTAACATATGGAACTGACAGTTGAGTGCTCTGATAGCTAAGAATGCAAAGGTGTAAACTTTTTTACCCCATCTGTCCAGAGCTCTGGCATCCTTGTCAGGAATAGGATTCTTTGCAGAACTAGGCCTAGCTCCTTCAGGTCCCTGTGTAATGACCTCCGGGACTGTAGCAGGATTTTTGCACAGGTATTTGTGAGAATCCGGTACTCTGTAAAACCTGTCAGGTTTACTGGGAGCAGGTGGGAGGGCATCAGGGGCTAAGCTGGATTCATGGAAAACATCATCCACCACTTCTAAGATGGGGGAGATGGCCAGGGGTCTGTGCTAGGGCAGGTCTAGAAACTCTCTTAGCCTTTTCTTAAACTGAGGGAAGTCCTGGGATTCCCAGTGGAAATGTTTCCTGAGGGTGTGAAGGGTTTCCCCAAAAGGAAAGGTCTTCTGGTGGAGAGGCAGAAGGAATGGATTCCTCTGCATCTGAATCCTCATAAGCAGTCAGAGGTTGTTGTTCCTCTTCAAAATCTGAAAATTCACATTCCTCAGAATCCTGCTCTATCATTAGTTCAGGAGAAGGATGTCTTTTTCTTTTAGAAGTTGTGGCCTGACTGCTCCTGATAAGGGAGAGAAGATCTTTCACCATCTTAAGCATTTGGGCTTGGGGTGGTGGTGCAGAAATAAGATGGTGGCTAGAGACAGATTTTCTAGGAGTGGCCTGGCTTCCAGGCCTAACAGTATCCATCGGTCTGAGAGAAAAGACAGGACGTTGTTTTTTTGTTTAGAATCGGTAGTGAGAAAGGCCTCCTCGGAAGCCGATGCCTGTGTCGAGGCTCCTGACCCAACAGAGGCAGAGACAACCAAAGGCTTGGAAGAATAAGAAGATTTCTGCAGCATACTGGAATCCGAAAGGGTCTCGGTAGAGGCCTGCGCAGATATTGTATCGAGCATTAGGGGCACTGAAAGCACCTCACTGAATTCCGGAGAACTGACAACCTGCTTAGTGGTACAGTCATTGTAAGGGTTAGACTTGAGTGGTCTGTCTCTATCTTTATCCCTGCGTTTTTTCGGAATGTCTATGGATTGTCGGCTGATGGAAGCCATTTGTGAAGACGAGGACGAAAATACCTGTCTACAAAAAGAGCTCTACAATGAATGGTTCTCGCATTAAAGACGGCACAGAACCAGCAATGGGGGACATCGTGGTCTGGACCTAAACAAATGACGCAGTATGAATGGAAGTCTCAGTGTGGGATCTGTTTTCCACAGGTGAGACAATTGTTAACTTTTTTGGACATTGGTTAGTGCAAGAAAAGAGGGTCCCCAATGGGGTACTTAGCTTTAGATGTTTTCAGCTGTGATCCGAGCTCTGGTAATGACTGACTGGCACACTTGCGAACTGCTTCTCCTACAGGCTCCATGGCAAGAAAGACTGATGTAATGGCATCAGCTGCCTTGCTTTATAGCACTGACGACCTGATGTCAGTCTACAAGCGACAGCAGCTGAAGCAGAAAAATATTGACTCTGGCATTCAGGCCGGTCGAGGGCTACCACAGCAGGGATAACCCACAGGTGATGACTGCAACAGTTAAACACGAAGAACATCCATGGTAAGATCTACCAGTGGAACCGAAGAAGGTGGCACCGGGATAGGCACTGGCATCAGGGGCTCCAACACCTGCAGGGAGGTTGAAGGAGGAATATACATTGGAGTCTGTGGAGAAAATCCCTCAGCTCCAGATGTGAGGGAGGATTTAGAAGGAGTTGGGATTCCTCTGGCCGCCAGGAGCTGATCCACGAGTCTCAATTCAATGAGCTCCAAAAGGCTCCTGGTGGAGCGGGTTGACATTCCCAATGGAGATTGAGGCCAATCAAGAAACGGCTTAATTGTTGTCCAAGTAATGGATCAACAGACGGGGAGTATCGGGTCTGAGCTAGAGTCTCGACCATCGGCACTGAGGTCGGAAGACCAGAAAGTTGTGTTGGAGAGGGGGTAGTGACCTCTATTAAAGAAGAGGGTATTTTTGGTGCCGAGAGGGTCTGTGGTACCATGGAAGAGGTCGGTACCAGAGGTGTGGATGTCATTATCGGTTTCGTGGACAAGGATGGCACCATGGATGGAGTTTTAGCCTCCAGTGCAGAGATTGGTGTAGAAGACAATTCCGCCTGTTTTGGTTTCAGTTCCATATGAATCTGAGCCTTAGTAGATTTCATTTCCAGAGAAAGAGGAGAGGATGGTACTGACTGGCTCCTCTTCTTCGATTCTTTTTTAGGAGGAGTTGAGACCTTCACCTCAGAGAAAGCCTCTGAGATAGGGGTTTTTAGAAGACCTTTTAATATCAGCTTATTCTTGCACTCAACTAAGGTGTGGGTACTAAAAACCTCACAGAGCTCACACGGAGGTTAAACCTGTAAGTGTGGAACTCCTAGGTAATAGACGCAGGAAAGATGCCCATCAGAGTTTGGGATCTTCCTGACACATTTATCACACCGTTTGAAACCTGTTGCGCCTTTCTTATCTGCCATATTAGAAAGTCCAGTAGACAACAATTCACAAAATATATAGAATGGCAAAGTGAAATATCCTGTCACAATTAGCTGTACAATACACACACGGAGAGGGAAAAGGAGAAGTTGTTGGTTTTTTTTTTTTTTTTTTTTTGTTAAAGTTATCAGCGATGGTAATTAGCATATACCCAAAGGGTAGAAAGGGTAGGGAAGGAGAGAATACCAACAATGGTATTAGAAACTACCATCAAGGTAAAGGAGGGGCCTGTACTACCAGTGCTACGAAGTAATACCAAAAAATGGTAAAAGGGCAGGAAAAAACTTATGCACACAGAGAAAAATCCTCTCTAAATCTGAACGACTAGTTAAAGAAGGATTAGGAGAGAAAAATCTCAAAAAAACTGAAGAAATGTTACTGCAAAAACAAATCACTTAGCTGAAGAGCTGGCCTGACGCGCCTTACAATTCTACGTGGCAAGCGAGATCTGAGGAGATGAGGAGAGGGGTACTATGGGTAATCTTAGCTCGAGAGTTTTTGGCTGGTGCAAGCTTGTTATAAGTGTCGAGTCGGTTCTGAGGACAAAACAGAGTCCCATCAGTCGTAAATGAATGAAGATTAACAACATCAGATCAGTAATTCTGTAGCTTAGTCAGGAAAATCTAGAGAGAATAGTTAAGTATTATTTTTCAGAAACTGTGTGAATCTTTCCAGACGTGTTATTTTTAATATTTCCTGTGACTGAAACGCTGGTGTTTACTGTAAATAGATATTTAGTATTTTCATATTATTTTCTTATTTATTATTAAACATATTTAAACATTTCAATGTGGCTAGTCTTATAGACAATATTTTAATCTCTAACAGTACTTATATATATTTGGTGACAGCTCTGTCCACTCCTGAAAGCCTTGCTGTTTTATCAACATTACCATTTGTATTAATTTCACTCGGTATAATTGGGTAACCTTGCAAGAGCTTTACAGTAGCTGGTTTTGAAGTGTCTAGTGGCAGTGTTACTACCTTATAGTCTGGGAAGAAGGGGGCACAGCTAATAAATCTGTGCCAGCCTTTCTCAGGTAGGGGTGTGTGTGTGTGTGTGTGTGTGTGTGTGAGAGAGAGAGTGTGTGTGTGTGTGTGTGTGTGTGTGTGTGTGTGTGAAAAAATCTTATCTCCGAGTGTGTGTGTCAGCTGCTTGGAGCAAGGTCACGAAGCACTGGTTTCACAGAGTGGTGGAGAACTTAGCTTGGACACTTGGCTGAGATCTGAGTTCTGCATGTGGTGGTCTTTATGCTAATAATAGTGGTTTTACAGTGGGAGAAGAAACATTTGTTTCCTTCTGACTTTTACAAGCATGTTAAATATTATACACAATTCCTGGACGACCTTTATATTTTATGGGATGGTCCCTATGCCCTTATTAGTGATTTTATCAGATATTTAGATTTGACCACTTCATTTTTAAGATTTACATATTCATTTAACTTACAAGAGATAGCCTTCCTTGATATTAAATTAATTAAGGATTACCAGAATAGTAGGTTTATATCCAAAATATAACGAAACGACACATATTCAAATGCACTACTTCATTAAAGTAGCACCACCCTCAGAAACAGAAAAAAAGCTATTGTTAAGGGACAGTTTGTATGGGCTGCCCGTATGGTATCACTTTCAGAAGATTTTTTAGATGAATGTGATACTTTAAAAGATATGTTTTTAAAGAGGGGCTACTCGTTGAGACTTATTAACGATGTCCTTTTAGAGGTAGTAAATAAGAGAAAAAGACATTTTTATACATCTGTTTTATCTGAAGTTTTATTGGATGTAACACACACAGTGAATGTTGTGCCCTTAAACTCTGTTTTTACAGGAAAAGATTATAGTTCATTTAATACTACATACACGATTGATAGTCCTGATATTAAACATATTTTGAGTAAAAATTGGTCAATTCTAACACGACCGAACTATCAGAACACATATTGATGAACAACCTACTGTTATTTTTAGAAAAGGTAGAAATTTAAAACAATTTTTCGAGAAAGGACATGCTGTGAATCAGTTTTCAAATGGACATATGTTGAAGTGTGGTATGTGTCGATACTGTCCCTTTATAAAGGAAGGAACAGTATTTACGATCAACACTAAGATTCATATCAAAAATAATTATAACTGTAACTCTGAACGTATTATTTATTGTGCCCTCTGTAACCTATGTGATTGTTTTTACATTGGAAAAACTGAGAGAAAACTTAAAAGTAGAATATATGAACATTTGTATGAAATAAGAACAGGCAAAGAGACAAATGCTTTGTATAAACATACTTCAGAGAACAGTGACCACAAATTTTTTTGTTATTGATGGTGTTACGATGGATATGAGGGGAGGTGCATGGTCTGCTTTACTTGAAAAGAGAGAATTATACTGGCAGTTGTTATTAAATGCGAACTGGCCAGGTTTAAATTAATCCATCTCCATTAATTCTCTTTTAAAATTGAGAGCTTTAAACAGATGATTATTTATTTATATATTTATTTACATATTTATTCATTGCTCTTTTTAAAAAAAAATTGTGAAGTGGATGATTATCTTATTTTATATCCATTAACATATAATTATTAACATTTTATTTTATTTATACCATAGTTTGTATTGCCCTTTTAAATTTTTGTTACTTAGGGGGAGTGGCTACTATCATGTGAAGCACAAAGGGAGAAGTGTTCTATGTTTGATTTTAATTTGTCTGATGTTCTTTTGTTAAGGACAAAAGCGCTTACCAGCTTTCTTTTGTCTTACAATAAACTTTTTTGTTTCACTTTGTGGACTACCAGCATTTTTTACAACATTCACATACCAGTGGTTTTATTGTGGAGTATTTGGTTTGCACACTTCTGCAGTTTGGTCACTTGGCTGAGATCTCAGCTCTACTGCTGTGCCAGTAGGGAGTCTTAATGGGGACCTGGAGGAAACAGATACAGAAATTCAGACCCTGGACTGTGTTCCCCATGTGCTCTTAAGGGAAATTGTGCTTGATGCAGTGAGGTCTGCATCTGAAAATACTTAGTGTTTCCATATGTCCTCCGACTGAACGTCCCTTTCCAGTACAGTGGTGAGGATTCAGGCTCCTTGATTACTGGCCCAGAGTGGGGCCATCACATATTGATGAGCAGAGATGTGGACATTAATTGAACTTCTGTAGCCTGTAGGCAGTTGTCACCAAAGGTGGGGTGCACTCTCAAGCTATTACAAGGTAAACATTCAGGGTTTCATTTCACGACAGTTCTATATAATATTTTTTGTTAGCTTAGTTTAGCCACGGAAAGCAGGCAAAGATGTCAGCAGACGAGTATGGCAAGTTAACAAAGAATCAGATGGGCAAAGTGTGCGAAGCCAAAGGACTGGTACATGCCAACCTGACTAAAGAGGAAATGATTTCAGCCTTAGTTGCAGCTCAGACCAATTACCAGGAGGATAACCAGTCTACTGATGGGAATTTGTAGCAACAGAGGACTTAAAAATCCATCTGGAGTTAAACGGACTTGAAATGGAGGCCAAAAGTTTGGAATTAGAAGAGAGACTGCGACATTTGGAAGATGAAGAAAAGGAGAAACAGATGGAATTAGAATCAGCAGACAGACGGCAGCATTTGGAGGATGAAGAAAAGGAGACACAGATGGAATTAGAATCAGCAGACAGACTGCAGCATTTGGAGGCTGAAGAAAAGGAGACAGAGATGGAATTAGAATCAGCAGACAGACTGCAGCATTTGGAGGCTGAAGAAAAGGAGAAACAGATGGAATTAGAATCAGCAGAGAGACTGTGGTGCTTGGAGGCTGAAGAAAATGAGAAGCAGCATCAACATGACAGGGAGATGCTGATTCTTCACCAGGGTCATGGAAGTTAATGGGGAAAGGAATAACCAAACTCAGAAGCAATAAAGGCCAGTAACTTTCTTCCACAATTTACAGAGGCTGATGATTTTGATAGTTTTATTCATATATCTGAAAGAGTTATGTAAACAGTATAATGTTGACCAAGGTGCTCTGGGTACCGTTTCTGACCCCCTTACTACATGCTAAAGCTGTAACTGCTGTTTCTGAACTCTCTGATATTAACTGTTTAAATTGTGATACTGTCAAAAGTTGTTTACCTGAATGCTTAAGTTAACACCTGAAGGTTACAGAAAAAACTTTTGTGAGCATAGACGCAAGGCAGATGAAAGTGTGTGTGATTACATTGCTGAGTTAAGCACTTATCTTTACAGGTGGGTAAATGGGTGTCAGGCCACCACTTTAGAAAGGCTGGCAGACCTTTTGGTGAGGGCCCTTAGTACTTTGCCTGAGGACATAAGAATCTGGTTGGCAGACCAAGAATGTAACTCTGCAGATGAGCTGGAGAAAAAAGGGAGAAAAAAGGGGATCTCTACTTACCAAGCATGGCATCACTGCTCAGGAAGGGGATACCCAGTGTTGCACATGGATATAATGGTACCCATGGTGGGCAACCTAAATCACCCCAACAGAGTCCATTAGTAACAGGGGAAGCCACTAGTTCAGGCACACAGCCAGGATCAAGAGTTAAATGTTTTAAATGAATCCAGTGGGGTCATGTATCATACAGATCTCCACGGAGGCAAGGTGGGAAACAAAAGGTGTGGGAGCCAGCAAATGGGAATAAAGTTTGCCAGTGGTAAGTTATCTGGAGACAACAGGGGTACCAAACTATCACAAGAGGTTACATCCTATCTTAGCCACTGCTAAGAGAGAAACAGCCTCTGACATAACCACTGTGAAGCCTGCAGTGGTTAAAGAGGAAATACTTGCTTGGGCAGTCTACTCCAGTCACAGCTTTAGGAGGGATCCCATTCCCAATGCCTTTGGCCAGGGTTCACCTTGACTGGAAGACCAGAAAAGGATGCAAGCAAATAGGTGTTTGAGGTCAGCCCTGTAGATGTCCTGATAGGGAATGATTTTGATAGTGCAGTACCCTGTGTGCATACAGTTACATGCAGTCAGGCTTGGAGACAGGCATGTGGGTCTTCCTGTGGGAGATCCAGACAGACACCACAAGTGAAGCCAGGACTGTTGTGGTGGCTATTTCAGGGAGGGAGCTACCTTGTAGCAGTGAGGCTGAAGGTGAGTCACAGATGCTGGTAGGTACTGATGCTCCCTTGGACAGAGTGACTTAAGGGCAGAGGTGAGTGGTAGTACCCAGGCTGACTGTAAGGCACCGCTGTCAGGGGATATCAGACTTCCTGTGGAAGGAGAGCTGGGAAGAGTCACAAAAGCAGAGCGGAGACAGGCTTAGCTCTCAGACCCTACACTGAGAGGCTTGAGAGAGGTAGCTAAGCAGGCACCTGATTCTCGAGGAGAGAGGGAATCGGTATACTGGAACAAAGGGTTACTGTACAGAGAGTGGACCCCTGAGGGAGGGCTAGAGGGTGAGGTAATACAGCAGTTGGTAGTGTCTAGAGTCTACCATCTGGCACTTCTAGCTATAGCCCATAACATTCCTTCTGCAGGTCATATAGGCATAAAGCATACCAAGAGACAATATGCAGCACACTTTTATTGGCCTGGGATTGCAAAAGATGTAACAAGGTCCTGCAGAACCTACGAGCAGTGCCAAAAAGTAGGCAAGGCAGAAGACAAAGTCACTGCTCCTTTGATGCCTTTGCCTGGGAGGAGTTGTTTCAGAGAGTAGCTATGGATATTGTGGGGCCTCTGAGTACCCCAAGTTACACAGGGAAGAAATAAATCCTAGTGGTAGCGGATTATGTTACAAGATACCCTGGAGGCAGTGGCTCTGTCCTCCATCAAGGCAGAGAAGGTGGCAAATGTTTTGTTAGAGATTTTCAGCAGGGTAGGTTTCCTGAGATAATTACTGACTGACAGAGGTGCCAATGTCATGTCAGATTTGCTGGCTTGTCTGTGGAAGTGCTGTGGGGTGAAGCACCTAAAGACCACCCCTACCATCGCCAGACTAATCCTGTTGTGGAGAGGTTAAACTCTATACTAAAGACCATGCTACAGGCATTTGCAGACCAGTTTAAGACAGAGTGGGACAAATATTTGCCCCATCCAATGTTTGCACGCACAGAGGTACCTCAGGAATCCACAGGTTATTCACCCTTTGAGTTGCTGTATAGGCATAGGGTGAGGGGGCTTTTAGATTTGATTTGTGATGAGTGGGATGGTGAGTGTAAATCCCACAAGGAGTCTGTTGTACTACATGTCCTGAACCTCAGGACAAGACTTGGGGAGCTCATGGGCTTGTACCAGGAGAACCTGGCAGGAGCTCAACAGCAGAAAAAGGTCTGGTATAGCAGGAATGCTTGACCCCAAGAGTGTGCTATGAGACAGCAGGTGATGGTTCTCATTCCTGTCAGAAGCAGTAAGCTGGAGGCAGATTGGAAGTGACCCTCCAAAGTGGTAAGGAAGGTCAGTAATGTTAACTATATGGAAGAACTACTAGGCAGGAGGCAGGGGCTCAAATTGTGTACCATGTTAACATGATCAATCTTATGACAGGGAGGCCCTGGTGCTAAGTACTTGCAGTAGAAGGCATGAGGAGTATTAGGGGGATCTATGGCTACAGTGAACCAGCCAGCAAAATGTCAAGTTACTATGGTGGAGCCTAGGGTTGCAGGCATAGGATATGATATATGATACTGCAGCACTGTACTGGGGTCAGCAATGCCAAAGCAGATATAATCTCATGACAAGGTATGGGATAATGTATTCCCAGCCACGCTCATGCCTCTGAAGCAATGTTTCTCAATGGTCTCTTGAAAAACTAGCTTGATTCTTCAAAGGGAGGAGGGATGTGATGATCTGAGGTGTTGCCAGCTATGCTAGGAAAAGTAGGGCAGTGGATGTGTTAACATATGCCACCACAGATAGCTTAAATTTAGTAAAGAAATATATATTATTTGAATAGCAAACTGATTTGTACAGATGCTTGTGTTGATAATGGATTTGTAAAGTTGCTTGTTTTTGATATATATATATATATATATATATATATATATATATATATATATATATATATATATATATATATATACATATATATATATATATATATATATATATATATATACATATATATATACACACATATATATATACACACACAAACACACACACACACATTATATATATATATATATACACACACACACACACACACACACACACATACACACACATATATATATGTTAACTGGATATTGGCAGAGAAGAGGTTAAGCTCAGCTCCAGCTAACTTTGGAAAATAGCAACAAATTAAATTGCTGGGCCTAGGCCATAAAGATGTTACCTCACAGTTTTGAATGAAGTCAGAGATGCAATGCCTGTAAGAAGCATGTTTAGTAAGTTTCTGTAGGAGTACACATTTTTAATTGTTTACCAGATCTGAATAATGCTCTTGTGTGTGTATTATAGACATGTAGGTGCTAAATCCTTGCAGTTTATAGCAATGGGGGTTGCATGGGAACCAGAAGTCAGATCACCGGATGTCTGTTATGTCATCCTGTACAAAAATAATGTTTTAATATTAGAAGAGACTGAAGTCTCAGCAGCAGTCTGTTTCTTGGAACCTGGTATAGAAAGATCCCTCACCTACTTCATCTTGCCTTGCTCTATTAAGTAGGAAAAGTAATTCTCTAGATCAGTCAGGAAAATACAGTGAGAATAGTTAAGTACTGTTTTTCTGAAACTGTGTCAATCTTTCCAGCTGTGTTAGGTTTAATATTTCCTGAGAGTGAAACTCTGTTGATTACTGTAAATAGATATTTGGTATTTTCATGTTATTTGTTATTAAATATATTTAAACTTTTCATTGTGGCTGGTCTTATAGAGAATATTTTAATATCTGAGATTACTTATATATTTGGTGACAGCTCTGGCCACTCCCAAAAGCCTTGCTGTTGGCTCAACATTACCCTTTGTATTAATATTAATTTCACTCAGTATAATTGGGTACCCTTACAAGAGCCTTAGAGTAGCTGGTTTTGGAGTGTCTGGTGGTGGTACAACTGCCTTATAGTCTGGGCAAAAGGGGACATAGCTAATAAATCTGTGCCAGCCTTTCCCAGGTGTGTGTGTGTGTCTGTGAAAATCAAATCTCAAAGAGTGTATGTGTCAGCTGCTTGGAGCAGGGACACAAAGCTCTGCTTTCACAGAGAGAGTGGTGAAGAACTTGGCTTGGACACTCAGCTGAGGTCTCAATTCTATATATGTACCAGTGGGTTGTCTTAATGGGGACCTGGAGGGAAACAGATAGAGAAATCCAGACCCTGAACTGAGTGTGTACCCTGTGTGCTCTTAAGTGAAATTGTGCTTAATGCAAAGATGGCTGCATCTGAAAATACTGAGTGCATCCATTTGTATTCCAAGTGAATGTCCTTCGCCAGTGTCAGTGGTGAAGATTCAGCCTCCCTGACTACTGGCTGGCCCAGAGTGGATGTCACATGCTCTATAGACATGAACGTGCCATGTAAAACCATGACATTGCCCATATAACTGTTTGCACTTCAATTATTCCTAATCTCTTGCAGCCTGTGTATTTTTCTGGTTTACTAAAATGAAGGAACACCTGGGGTTGGTGTTTTAACATACATACTATGAGGATTTTTGAAACGGTGCACTCTTGTTGCGCATTTTCCATATAAATCTGATGTTCTACATTGTTTGACAATAGTGCCAAATGATTCACTAGTTGCTGTAGTAAATGAAAATGTCCAGGCCATCCCAGCAGTTTTTTTTTTTTTTTTTACATAACACTAATTTTTAATCCTTTAAACTCATTAACCAAGATCCAGTAAGCTTAGTTTTGGTATTGTAACTGTTCTATGAACTTCTGTTTTTCATGCTTCATGGGTATCAGTACATATTTTTCCTAAAAACTGATCAACAAATACTGATAAAAACCTACTAATGGAAGGTGCTGTCCATCCAGTACTTCTCACAATCAAATGCCCTGCTGACAGAACAGCACCTTTATGTGTTGTAATGGGAAGTACAGAGAGCTCCAGTTTTACATACTAGTGACTGTTACCCTTACTCCTTGTTTGTGCAATCTGAATTGCTGTATATAAGTAGCATGGGGTATGAAGTTCAAGAGGGCTATTCCCCCTACATAACCACCAACTTTGGTACTTTTTGTACAGCAATCCATGTGTGCTGAAGAAAAGCACTTTAGGAAGTTTAGGAAATAAACTAGGCTTAATGAATACTACCCATGGCAGATTGTTTTTTTGATTTAGAGGCAAAGGACCATATATACTGGGGTGGCATTACATCAGGGCGCACAGGGGTACACTCCCCAAATAAAACTATGTGGCCCATTCCCTGGAACACTTTGTTAAAAAAAAGAGAGTGAGTTTTTTTAATCTCCACAGCTCCCACATCTTGGCTGCAAAATGTCATGTCATTGTCCCTTTCTCGAGATCTGCTGACTTGACAAGTTCCAGGAAGTTGCTTTTCTTGTCTCAAATGTGTCATCAATAACAAGTGGTTTTCCTGCAGCATTACTGTGCATGTGTGCGTGGGTATCCCAAAAGAAAGAATTTACAGAGAGGACTTTCTTTGCCATGTGTGTTAATACCGAAGGAAAGAACTTGCAGAGTATTGAAGGATTTATTTTTACATCTACCTCTCCAGTAAATCAACACTGTTTAATAACTTTCATAACTGAAAATTCTGAGCACCATCTGATTAAGTGACTTGCTTAGAGTCACATACCAAGCACACTGTCTGGTTAAGTAAGCACACTACCTGATTCAATGACTTGCTCAGTGTCATACAGTAGGCAAATAGTAGTAGTACGTTTCAAACCGTGTACCCTTCACTACATTATGTGAGAGTACCTTTTTTTACACCAACTGTCAAGACATTCATTAGCTTCATTCTGATAACTCACTGAGGATTACAGTAAGTCAATAACGCTAGGCATTAGTTTCATAGTTCTTGTTCAGAAAATGCATGTAGATACAAAATTAGAATGTATTTTGCAAGTGAATTAGAAATTCTCTGCTGCTTATCTGTCTCTGATTTTTGCAAAACACATCTAATTTGTCTTGTATCTATGCCCTGTCCCTCACCAACTTATTTTTTTGGTAAATTGTCATGTACTATAGTCAGTCGATAATGCTAGCTATTACAGTTTCAGGGCTGCTATTTTTAAGAAAACTCATGTTTACTCAAAACCTGCTGCTCTGTTTATGTTTTAAGTGAATTAGATTTGTCAGACCTTAAGGCTTTGAGCTGTTAATCTGGTTCCTGTAGTTAAAAGTTCATGGTTTGAATCCATCCACCTCCATTTGACTACTATGTATAGCTTTGAGCAAGCCACTCAGACAGTGCTTCTGGGTCTCCCCAAAAAGGGACACTTTGTCCAGTGGATTTACCTGGTTAATAAAAAGAAAACGTATTTAAAATTTGTTCTCTATTATTTTTGGCTTTGTCCAGAATTCATTTGCAAAGAAGTTAAGTATTTTGATGCACTCCTTGTAAAATCTTTCTCATAAACTGTTGAACACTACAGTCACTAAATAATGACAAGCACGTGAGTTTCAGACTTTGTCTCCTTCATAAAATGCTTGCCAACGTAAGGCTTGTTGTTTCAAATTGTGTAAGACAACTATTTAAAATGTGTTCCTGCGTTTTGGGTCTTTGCCTCTGATTCTTGAGCTAAGAGACTGGGAGAGCATAGCAGGGTGCAGTTGCTCTGTATGGTTCTCAAAGCGGTGCACTAAAATATAATTCAGTCATTATTTATGTATGTGTTCATTTATTTGATTGCAAGCAAACATCTGAGAGTATACAGTCATACAACGGGGTACAGCTGACTGTCACATATGTGTATATACAAATACTTAGTTCCTGCATCCTTAAGTAGTTATGGCATAAAGGAAGAAATAATTTGTAGTAAACAGGATCATCACCATATAAGCTATGTTCTTTGGGTATGGTCCTTGGTGTCCTTGTTTTGTTGAAAGCTGACAGTGTTTACTATTCGGCTGTGAGTAATCTGGATAGCATGAAGTCTATTAGTTTAATGTTAATATTTTAACTATGAAAACACTTTTAATTTAACATGTTTTTTGCAATCACATATGTGTGAAATGCACTGTGTTGGGCTATTTGTCTAGTACTTAGTGCAGAACAGTAAGACTATGAGCTGCCTTCCTGTAGTGCAGGGTTTGTTTCCCCCTAACCCTTTGTTTGTCTGTGGTGTGACTCTGACAGTCACTTTACCAGGCCATGCTACTGGGCTGTATGTGAAAAGAAAGGCTCAAATCTAGTGGGCTGTCCACAACTGTTTGCAGATGTGCCCTACATTTGTCTTTTGATTCCCTGCATTCTTCATACAGCCACTAATTAGTACGTCACAAGGCAAATGTCAAGATTAGGACTCACCAATGGGGAAGGAGTACGTCAGTTGCAAGTACTATCCCTTTACTGACCGATGCGCCCTTGATGTTACTGCCTACTTAAAGGGCCATGCACTGGAATGCAAGCACTACTGTTCTACCTACAACCTAAGTTATAGTATTATTTTATTTATAATAGCACTTACAAACATTATGGAAACAAATGTTAGAAAAGTCTTATTGACAGTAATATTTTGTTAATTTTGTGACCATCATATAAAAGAGAGGCTTCCTTCACACTTAACCTGCTGCCAAAAGACATTTTTTATTTCATTTTCTGTTTTCCTTATGAAGTAATTCACTGCATGGGTTAAGAGGCGTGCCAGACTCCCTTATAAGCGATGACCAAATTAACAAACAAAAATACTACTGCAGCCCCTTTTTCTGCTTTAGTATTATACCCAGTTCCTGAAGTGTCCTTGTTTGTCCAAATTTTACTGTAAGACTGTACACTTGCTTGCAAATGCAGTGCTGTACAATTCTTTTAAGCTCTGCTGTTACATTATCTTACAGTAATTATTATTAATGCTGTATGTTGAGGGTTATTTTCTGACAGTTACCACTAGTATGCAGACATCTCTAAATGGAGAACACTGGAGAGTGTATGAACACTTCAATGAGCATAAAATTAACTTTCATTATTACCTGTGATAATACAGGTTTTGGTAAGAAGTGCAAGACAGTAGGCAGTTTATAATGTGCATCATTTGCATCTCTTACCAAGAGTAGCAAAGATCATTATCAAAATGACAAGTCACTTTTTCCCTTATATTCTGTTTTTAAAACATCATCAAAATACTGGCTGTACTTAATTGAGGAAAGCAAAGGATTAACTGAATGACTCTGGAATGTCTGCATTCCTATCAGACCAACTGTCAGTCAGTCATTCAGTCCCTCTCATGCCATGTGTGAGTGCTGGACAATCACCCTTTGTTATATACTCTGATTATGAATCTCAGCAGGGTTCTTAACAGTTTAAATGGTTTACCCGATACATTTTCAATAAATGTGAGGTTCAAGGGAAGAGAGATTTACTGTTGCTTATGCCAAGCCTGTTTTCAATGTAAGAGCATTTTGTTTCTGCTGTAAAATCTGAAATGTTTTTGATTAAATTCAAATTTTTTTTCACTGGAAAACGAGTACAATTTGCTACTCTTGAATTTCTGTTATAAGATTATTTTTTCTCTTTTTACTGGGGCACAAATGTTGTTCTGTTATATTGTTAGCTACTGAATTTGTTACACTGTAGCATACTAACATTTCATCCAAACTATAATCACAGAGCATGACAAATTTAGTTACTCCTTATGTTATGTATAGTGCCAGTGTATGTAAAATATGTAAGTATGTTATTAGACTGTAGGAACGGGTTTTTTTTCGTTTTTGTTTAAGGGAAATGGTCTTTCATGTTTGACAATAGATTCTAATCAAATCACCATGCATTTCATACTTCATTCTTTTTTTTTTGGGGGGGGGTCTTCAAATATCCTACATGCCCCAGCAACAAGCTACCGTGCCCCTACTGTGCCTCGGAAAGAAAGGCAGCCTGAAGCAGCCACTGTGTTATCTACTACAGGCAGAGGG
Organism: Protopterus annectens; assembly: GCF_019279795.1. NCBI lineage: Eukaryota > Metazoa > Chordata > Ceratodontiformes > Protopteridae > Protopterus > Protopterus annectens. The sequence continues at coordinate 528,357,450 of NC_056736.1, forward strand.
ATGACCTTCTCCCTTTAAGCCTTACATTGAAATTAAGAATCCAAGACAAGACTTCATCTTGCATTCCAAAATAGCATGTCACAAGTTACAAGCAAAAAGAAAAGGGCTAACTCAGCATACTGCTATTGTATTAAAACAGAAAAGACCAGATTTTAAATATTCACTAGAAAAACAATTAAGACTTGCCAGATATCAGTGTACACTTTTTCACAATTCTGCTGATAACAGAAAATTCTCCAACACCGACAAATGACCTATAGTCTGTTTCTTCTCCAACAACTGGTATCTTTTTAACCACCTAAGCTGATGACATCTGAGATTCTGCCATCAGATCGAATCTGCATGATTAAAGTCAATTTTTAAACTTTACATCATACATAAGAGGAACAAAAGAAAGCAGTGCAATCCATGCCTAGGTTATCATTATACTTCACAAGCATAAGGTTTAGATTTTAACAAATCTGGCATCGGAGAAGGATTGCTATCAGCATTTACAGCATTGCAAAGCAATGCAATTATCATATCAGCCTCTCACTCAACTGCAGCTTACAAGTTTAGGAGCTTGGTTGTCAATTCCTAGCAATGTATTACCAAGCCAGAGTGCCTTCCTCCCAGATTCCATACCAACTATAGCTATCTGCCTTGTTGCAAGATGCTGACATTACGTTCATAATTGTATAGACCTTCCTGCCTGCATCTTAAACCACTGAGTAAACCTGCAAACACTCAGGAATTGTTTTACTGCAACAATTTGGTGGATTTATTCATCTAATATACACCATATTTTCCAGTATTATCCTTTACGTTTCCAGTATATACCCCATTTTCCATTACTATCCTGTTGCCATCCAGTATATTCCCTACTTTCTGTTATAATCATGTTCACAACTGCATAATTCATTCAGTATCTGTCAGTGGCTAACATTGCTCCACCAAACAGGCTTATCACAAAAACAGTGCCCCTTTCCAAGAAGTCAGTGAGCACTGAAATACTCAACCTTTTTCATAACCACTGATTCTCAGATGGCTCTGGGTTGTTCTTCAACAAAGGTCTTCGGTGCCCCATACTTGATACCAGCACATATCACTGCCCTATTCTAAACAGGTTTCCCTGTTCAGAAATCTCTCTGCTGCTGACTTCACAACAAACAACATGATCAGTTAAAAGATCAAACTTCAAAATGCCTCAATAAATGGATCTGTTGTTGGTGGTTATAAAATGTCAGGTAAACTGCTTGTTGGTACAGAGTATTACCTTGTAATTCTAGAAACTGCACATTTGGTCAAAAATGTACTGAAATGGAAACCCTGTTCTTGAGATACTCGAATGAAATCTACTTAAGAAAGTTCACATCAGTAGTGTATTCCTTTTCCAGCCTACACAGCTGAATTGCCATCGTGGCCAAGAATATGGCTTATGTTATGTGCTGCTCTGTTTGTGGACTGTTTTGAAGAGTCAGAGTTTGAAGCATTTGTCATGGGCAGCAGTGGAGACATTGGCATTGCTGAACTGTCTGGAGGAAGTGTAGGTGCTAGGTCTGGAAACAATGGTGTGAAACTGAAATTTGATAAGTGTCCAGTATTAGCCATTGGCATGGGTGCCATTTCAGGAAGGAGAGGGAAGCTTGGCTGAGCAAAACCAACAGGCCTTGGTGGAGACAAGATAGATCCATATCTATTATTCAGTGCCCCGCTGTTCGGTTTCTCTGTGCTAGGCCCAGTGAACATCTGATTGGAAAAGTACTGCAGTGGAATATCATTTGAAAGACTTGGGTGAGCAGGTGAATACGGTGGATAGAAAGAAGGTAAAGTGTTTTGAGGCTCTACTGGTATAAGAGCTGCTGTCCTTGTGGCACTTGACTGTGTAACTGGAGGGATGAATGAGGTGTTGGCATTTATTGGTGGATTCAAGCCACCTTCCGGAATGAACTGGAAACCAAAATTTTGTGACAATGCATGTTGATCTGGTGTCACAGTATCACTAGAAACTTGGGAACCCTCAGGCATAAATCGCACCAGACTGCTTCTTCTATCGCCTGCGGGCTGCTGCCTTCCGATTATCATACTACTATTTGTAGTGAGAGGAAGATGGGGTAGACTAGTGTCGAAAACATTTCCATGTCTCTGGTTTGTAGACCTGTTCCTTTCTGTCTGGCGTATTTTGGAACCAGAATTGTCTTGTGGGGGTTGCCTTGATCGCTGAGTGACAGATGAATTTGTCTGATGGACAGAAGATTGCCCCTGTTCTGTGTTTCCATGGGACACTGCTGGGTGAGGCAAACCCGGTCTTACAACTCCATGCATATTAGCTGAAACTTGAGGATTCATTAGGTTTTTGTTCCCCTGGCTCTCACCAATTCTCAATGAGTTGGACTTCTGTACAGAAACATTTGGACTTGTATTTCGACACTGTATGTCACCAGATGAAGATGAAAAGGGAATATTTAAGGAATTGCTCCTACCTACAGACATGTCACAACTTTCACGATTCTGACCTTCACTGTCTCTTCTGATATGGACAATGTCTCTTGGTGGTGGACAACTGTATTCAATGGCTGATGACGGCCCACACTGTGTATTCCGCTGATGATCTGAAACTGTTCTTGGATTTCCTCCAATCTGATCAGCAAGGTGTGATGGCAGCAGATTCTGCATAAAGCCTTGATGACAAGAACCATCTGCATCCCTCTGCTGAGTACTGTTTCCGACTGGAATGCCTTGCACTGACTGATAAGATAACCTTTTCTGTCTATCAACAGATGATGTACCATTCTGAATATGGAAACCTTGAGACTGTAATGCCCTATGGGATGGTACTGTGTTTGCCATTTCATTACTTCTTGAAGGCTGTACATCAAAACTTCCAACTACTTGCTGATTAGTATTACTTCCTTTAAATGGTTGACAGTCTGATAATCTCTGGACTTCTGAACTCACATGATGGTCAACAGGCATTCTACTTTGCATACTATGAAGTGAAACACTTTTGGTCCTGGAAACATCATGAAAATTTCTCATTTCAAGTTGTTCTGGGACCCGTGAGCCCTGGATGGATATTCCCATTCTTTGCTCAGTGTTAGAAGGAGTTTTCCCAATAAGAGCTTCTGCTGAGTAGCTAGACACCCTGTTCCTTTCTTGACGGTGTGGGGCACAAGACATATCAGATGGTCTGGATACAATGGATGGCTGAGACACCACCTGCTGCTCCAGAGCCCTGGAAGTCATAAGTCTCTGTATGGTATTCTGTCCCGAACCATGTTCCACAGGTGCCCCTGAGCCTTGCTGTCTATTTCCTACATCTTGCTGTTGTTGTTGCGGCTGCTGATGCATAATATCTTGACTTAAATGGCTCTGAGTATGGGTGCTATGATGGCTTCTGCTGACTACAGGATTATCACATCCTTTCTCTGTGTGTGAGGTCCCAAAGTGGTGCTGCATTTGTTGCTGGAGTTGCTGGTGATGTGACTGACTCCCTTTTTGCTGTGCCTGCTCATTCCTATTTTGATGTTGCTTCTGCTGTAAAGGAATCTGAGCATTGTGTGTCCCTCGTACAATATTCCGCTTCTTCTGCATTTGGACATCTTGCGGCATTGTCCTTTGCTGATGCACAGTATGAGGTGGCTGCTGAAGGACTGAGCTGTCAACGGATTGTAACTGGTACAACTGGTGCCTGTCTCTCAGCTGTGCAGCTTGATGCTGCTTAAGGAATGGGTTACTGTTATGAAGATGGGAAAGAGAATGTGTAGAAATATGTTGCTGTTGATGGTGCTGCTGAAGGTGCTGGTTACTTGTTTGACTCTGCTGCTCCTGAACTGAAGGCTGAGAATTACAGTGAATTTCAGTTTGCCTCAAACTTGAATTCACAAATCCATTATTGGAGGGAAATAAAGTGCCAAGGCCATCAGAATGTCCCTGGCTGCTACCAGAAGCAATGGAACTTGATGAACTAGATGGCAATTGGTTCACCAGCAGTTGAGAATGTTCAGGAATAACATCAGAAGCTTTACTAATTGGTGGCATGCTGTCAACTCGAACTGATGGCGTCTGGCATGGTTTCTGCCTCTTTGCTGCTGAAAGGAGAAGATCATCATGAACAATGCGCTTTGTAGCATCTTTACGATTTTCTGGGTTTTGTTTCATATGTGAATCGTGAATGTGAGGAGTCTGCACTGATGTTCTCATGCTGTTTAACTGTTCCTGAGAATAATCCTGCATCACAGGTGGTCCCGCTGAATGACCTGTATAAGTATGCGAAGAAATTGGTAGACAAGTGGTATTAGGTACCACTGACTGCTCAGTGGAAGACTGTATCAAATTTGAACAGGTAGAAAGGGGATGACAGATTAGACTGTTAACACTTAAACTTACCCCTACTACCGAAGATGACTGAGCAGAAGGGTAGTCTAAGGACACATTTGATGTTTCAGTTCTAACAGAGCAACTACTTTTTTCCACTTGCCTGGTAGCATTGTTCTGCGCTTGCTCTTGTGAATGCTGTTTATCACCTGCTAAGTCATCTATCTCTTGACTGGTGTTTTTAGCTTCTTGAGTTTTTCCACAAGGCCTTTCTTCTTTTGGAGTTGCAGTTTCAGTAGATTTGTTAACTGTGTCAGTAACATTCACTTCTGTAATTCCTTTTCTCTTCCCCATTGCCTCCTGCTCAAAAATGGCTCTGGCTGCAAGAGCAACTATGTCAGTTGGCTCTGGAAATGTGCATGAACTGAATGAGTTTGTTGATGAACTGCTGCACAATACATCTTCCCGTGTAACATCCGGAAGCATGGATGCAACAGAAAAACTATGGCTGCTACCAGAACTGGTTGACATGGGGGAGTCTATCTGCCGGCTGGTAAGCAAATGATTCCCAGCTATTTCCTGATCTGAAATGCAAGAGTGCTGCTGAGAAACATTTTGATTTTCAGTATTCATTAATAATGTCTCATGTTTCTCTGTCAAAGTGTTAGACTGCTGTGATTCTGTGATGTGCACTGAAAAACCTGACTGCATGTCCCTCTGAACACAGGGCGCACTATCTTGTGCTGCAGGTTTACTTTTAGCATGCCCTGAAAACATTCCCTCGAAGCCTTCTTCCTCCAATACATTCTTGCCATGCACTGCAGATACAGTCTGTTCTGTGCCTTGAGTCAAAGAAACTCTTACCTCTCCAGAAATGTGGCATGGATTAAGCACTTTAGCTAAATCACGAGAATGACTAGACAGTGGTGTAGAAACGTGAGAAGGACTAGCAGTATATGGGACAGTAGAAGCTGTGGATGCTGATGCCTCACTGCTAACATTTATGAAAGATACTGAAGGGTCCAGTGATGCTGGGTTCTTTGGTTGATCACTGGGGGAGCTGTGAGGATGCAGCAGAGATGCGGAACTAGTATGTGCACCTGGCAGTGACTCTAACTGCTCACTTGTTCCAGATTGTGCTGAAGAACTAGTATCAACTGCTATAGCTGGTTCTACTATGGAGTACACATTTGATAACGGCTGTGAGTTTGATACTTTAGGGGAAGAAATTATGACATCAGAATTTAATGCTTCTTTATTTTCTTGAGTGCCAGGAGGAATTTGTGCATCGTTCTGTTTTAAATCATGACCCTCTGTGACTGCACTGTTCTTTGACACATCTGCAACTTTTTCACCCTGCTTGGTGGAATTCTTAGCTTTATCAGTTGATATCGCTCCTTTACTGGACAACTGTTTTGCAGCATTTTTCTTGTGATTTCGTTTTGGTTTTGCATTTACTGGTAAGCAAGCCACAGATTTTGAAGGAGAGGAATTCAAGGAGTTAGCAGGTGGTTGCAATAATTTACAACTTGCAGAAGTAACAGACTGGCATGCAGTGACAGTAGAAACAGGAGTAATAGATGAACTTACTGGGACAACCTGCTCAGTTCCTGCTTCTGGTACACTGCTTGCCTGGCCAACAGCAGGCAGCAAGCAGCTTTTCCTGGCCATCTGTGATATGCTTTGATTAAGGTTAGCCAAGGCACCAAAAGTATTAAGAGCAACATTTGTGTTTGGATCTTCACTGGTGGTAGGCTGGATAATCTGCATAGGAGTTACATTTGAAACACCAGACGGAATCACTGGTTGTAGTGCAAAAAGCTGACCACTTAGAGAAATAGTTTGTTGCTGCTGTGTATTAGCTGACATTGTAAATGAATTAGACAGTGTTGTACAGGAGGAGGAGGATGAAGATGTTGGTTTGGGTAGTATGAGCACAAAGCATTTCCCATTTAATGTTTGCCCTGCTGGGGCGTTCTGCGTGCAGTTACTTGTGCCTACTACCTGTCCTGATCCAGCACTGGGCATCCTAACAGCAGAAGCCTGAGCAGGAAGAACGGGGAGAGGATTCTGATTGGCAGTCTGGATGATCACAATTTGCTGACCTACTGGTTGGCTGGCTACTGCTCCTCTTACAGCAGCTGGGGCAGTGGCAGCACTGGGAGGTTGGAGGATGATTACATTCTGATTTGTTGGAGCTGGAGGTGCAGATGGCCCAACTTGTTGGCCAACCTGAATCATTTGTACAGCTGAATGTAAAGGAAGAATGCTAGCTGCAGGCTGAGGAGGAACAGGTTTTGGAGTTATCAGAGGCTGTACAGATAAAGGCTGAACAGATGGCATTGTAACTGTGACATGCTGTATATTTTGTACAGGAACACCTTGTAATACTGCAGAATTACTCAAATTCACTTCAGGAAGAGGCTGTCTAGAATCGACAGCACTGGAAGAAGAGGTAGCACCAGAGACATCGTTTAACAGTGAAGGTATAAAACTAGGTGTAGTTTGGCTTAGTGGCTGTACACTGTTGCCTGCCAGCTGTAATGTTGTCCATGTGGTCTGTGTGTTACCAGATGAAGTAATCCGCGTGAAGCTGTTAACACTTTTCGTATCAGAAGTACTAACACCAGAAGATGGCAAAGAAGTGGGAAGAGACCAACAGTTTTCCAGGGTACCTGCAGTCACTGTAGATGCACTTGTTAAATTAACACTAGAGGACGCCACTACTACTCCATTGTTTGGTATGGCTAAGTCTCTACTGATGCAAATGGAAGAAGAGCTATTTAATGGAATTACAGAATAGCTAGACGTAACATCTACTGATTTGCTGGAATTATCCTGAAGGGTTACTGAGGAATTATGCAGTGTTGCAGAAGGTGTGCTAAACATTGTATGTACAGCAGATGAAATGCCAACAGAATTCTCACTATTTTCTGCTGATCTTTCCAATGGCATAGCAGGTACAGAGTTTATCTGTGCATTGCTTCCTTTGGAAGATGCATTACCCAGTAATGAAGCATACTGACAATCCACAAGGCCCTGCGTATTAGAGTTCAACATATCTGCTGAAACAGTGCTGACAGCACTGGGCATGCTCTGTACAGTAGTGGCAGTGGCAGAGAGTTTGGTATTATTAGGAAGAGAAACTGCATTAGGAACATGTTGTTTGGATGGCACTGCAGGTGTTGATATATGAAGTGAAGTCACATTTTGAACTGGACCAATACTGGAAACAGTTAACGGAGTGGTTATATTACAAGTCCTCTGTACTGGTATGACATTAGCAGTTTGTTTTTGCAAATTCTGGCCAACATTGAATGTGATGTTTTGAACAGGTATTCCTGAACTACTTCCGCCAAGTTGGTTTCCATTTGGATAGACTATGATACTGTCCTGTACCTGATTGGCAGGAATAACCATAGCAACCCTGGAACTTTTAAAATTTCCCTTCCAGTGAATAGTAGGATCATCATAGAAGCAGATATCATTGGCTTTCAGAAGTTCGAGGTAGCGAGCATTTTCCTTTTGGAGTTCATCAAGCTGTTTCCTCAGCCTTTTTATTTCTTCAGCTTAAAGAACAGAAACACAGGAGTTATGAATAACAGAATTCATAAAACATGCTTAAAAAATTATAGCATAAATCTTAATGACTGCCTCATTTAGGGATAATTACTTTATCAGTGAATTATAACATCAAGAATTACTATTCAGTCAAAAGATGAACAGGCTACAAGAAGAAACAATTGCTTCGTAGACAGATGAAGAGAAATGGTATGGACATTAACACAAGATGGTCTTTTTGCAGAGGAAATCATAGTATGTTCTTTGATACTGTAACAAGGATGCAGATGAAAAATAATCTTAACTTTGTACTAAGCTTATAACTAAGGAGAACATCGAGAAGCTCAGCCATATCACAAAGTACTAATGGGAGAATAGTCATACATGTTCTTACTAAGCTTACAGCCAAGCAGAACATTGAGAAGCTCAACCATATCACCCAGTACTAATGGGAGAATAGTCATACATGTTCTTACTAAGCTTACAGCCAAGCAGAACATCGAGAAGCTCCCTCACATCACCCAGTACTAATGGGAGAATAGTCATACATGTTCTTACTAAGCTTACAGCCAAGCAGAACATTGAGAAGCTCAAACATATCACCCAGTACTAATGGGAGAATAGTCATACATGTTTTTACTAAGCTTACAGCCAAGCAGAACATCGAGAAGCTCCCTCATCACCCAGTACTGATGGGGGACTAAGAGTATCCCCCATTACGCAGATTTTTCTCATATAACCCAGGTGAAAATGGCCATCACATAAGTTTACTTTACTTCACTCACACAAACATTAAATAAAATAAAAACAAGGCTCAGAACTACAACATAACAGGTAAGGAGAAAATACTGGAGAAACCAAGATGAGTAGAAATTTAAATTATGGAAGGGTTAAAGGAAACCAACTTCAGAAACACTGGAAAACAGGTTAAACAGAGTGCTTCAAGAAATGAAGGCTATTGCACTATAAAATCAAAATGGAGACCTAAAAACCAAGGGCACATAATAACACAAGTGCAAATATATAGATAGGAAGTAAGAAAACATACTCAGGACAAACCAGAAAATAGGTTCTTAAGACTTTAAAGTAATAAGCATATTGTCTTTACCTCTAGCATGATACCAAGGCTGTGCAGGTATCCATTTTTAACTACCAAAAGACTATTTGAAAAGCAAACACCAGTACAACTATAATAAGTTATTTTATAAGGGTCTATATTAGATTATTGAACATTTAAAAGTTTGGACACCATATGTTTGAACTCTTAAAAGTTCAAAAAACAAAACAAAAAAAAAAAAAACTACTTGAAAGGTTGAGCAGGGGGCAAGCCCCCCTGCACCCTCCCACACCTCCTGCTCTTTTAGTATACCAACACTGAGACTGCACTACAGTGCAGACAATGGAAAACTTCCATTTCCACACTGTACAGAGATCTCCGTTGAAACGTTCGAACATTTACATGTTCGACCACATGGTGTCGACCATATGACGTTCGAACATGTAAATATTCGACAATGTAATATAGACCCTTTTATAACTGGGAGCTCTTCTTTATGTGACACTGCATGTCAGGAACAACCTACACCACAATAAATGTGGTAAAACTACTCTTACATCAGAAATAAAACAGCAAGACCCTTATGCATTCAAAATGGATTGGACATGAAGGAAGCAAGGCAATGAGGAGAATGTACCATTAAACAAAAAACTGGAGGTAAACATTTTCCTAACATATATGCCACACAGCCAAGTCACAGGACAGACAGCATTCGCAAATTATTGACATCAATAAAAAGGATAAAGCAGTCCATATTCAGGACAGAAAGCTGCTCTGGTGGGATGTATACATTTGTAAGGTACAGCTTAAAATATTGCTTTGTAAACATCAGTAAAAATGAAATCAGCCTTACTTTGTATATTTCTCCAAAATCAACCTACTTTCTCCACCACCTCTCCACAATCCCCCTAAAATGACACAACAAAGCCCTCTCCACTAACCTTAAAAACATAGTACAGTAATCATACCTCTCGACCACCAAAAGTGCAACTCTGCCAAATTACCCAGGTCACTAGCCTCCCTTGAAGCTGACAGCTGTATTCTTTCATACAAACAGAAATCAAACCCACTGCAGACATATCCTCCTAATAAGCAGATATTTGGAATCTAATCCAGGCCTACAGCTTACAACCCCCTCCAACCATATGTCCCACACAAGATACACACATCAGTCCCTCAAAATAATATATCACAATACTAGTAGCTTTCTAAATAAACTCATATGACTCCATTATTTTTCAACTACCTGGTCACATCATACACTAGCCATCTCTGAATTTTGGAACAAAGCAGATGCTCCAAATCTAAACATGCACTTTCCTGGACACAAATACCACTTCAGTGCCAGAAATGGGGTAGCAATTTTTCTAATTAAAAAAAACAAGCACACAAGGTTAGCGTAAAACCAGAGCTCTAATCACAGAGTGACTATGACCCTAACTGGCTAGCCAACTTACTTTACTCCAAATATCGTAACCACTTCCAAGTAGTAGTTTACCTCGTACCTCCAGAAAATTAAACTCAAATGGCTTCACCCATAAAAGACATCTCACTGTGTTCCAAACTGTTCAATGCAAACCTCCTAGACCATATCACAAACCAAGGGCTAATTCAACTAGTTAAAGAACACAAGGCTATTTTTTAAATAGGTAACTACTCCTACTTACTATTAATTACCAATAATGCCTGTGCCACCTCAAACCTTAACATTATTCCTCCCGCCATCAGAAACCACTGCCTAATAACATTTTCACTAAATATAAAGAAAAACTCCACATCCTACATTCATTACCTTCTGGTGAAGAAGAGAAAGTACAGTTTTGTACCTACCATAAATGTAGATGTTCGAGTGTATACCCTGCTGCAGTCATCACACTTGGGTTATCCTGTCGTCAGGCGGTCCCACAGTCGGCCTGAATTCCAAAGTCTTGGTCCGGCGTCGGTTACTATTGCTTCTTCCCTGACGTCAGTGCTCCAGGGGTGTATAAGAGGCATCCAACGCCATTTTCTTCAGTTTTTCTTGCCCCAGATGTCAGGTGCCCCCCCAAAAGGTGATCAGTAGATAGTACCAGTAATAAAAGTTTAGCACAAACAAAACATCCCTCCAGCTATAAGCAAATACACCACAAAGGTTGTATCACATTTTAAGGTATTGAAAGGTTTCAGTTAGGTTAGAGGGGATGGAGGGAGGGTAACCTGGACTGCAGCAGGGTATACACTCGAACATCTACATTTATGGTAGGTACAAAACTGTACTATGTTCATCGTGTTACCCTGCTGCAGTCATCACACTTGGGTTGAATCCCAAAGCTAAAGATGGGAGGTGGAGTCAAACAGGGTTAGAGGAGGCTAGAAGGCCCTGCAAAACTGCAGTGGCGAAGCCAGCTCTAGACTTAGAGTAAAGTGGTAAGTGATAGTGTTTGGTGAAGGTGTGTACTGAACTCCAAGTTGCAGCTTCCAGAATATCCTTGGTTGGCACCCTCCTGAGGAAGGCTGTAGATGTAGCTGCTGCCCTGGTGGAGTGGGGCCTTATGCTAACAGGAACTGGTTTTCCATGATGGGTGTAGCAAAAATGTATGCAATGTCCAATCCATTTGGAAATGGTCTGTTTTGAGATAGCCTTTCCTTGTGATGCTGTAGCATAGGATACAAAAAGCTGGTCAGATTTTCTGAAAACCTTAGTTTTATCCAAGTAGTAACGTAGTTGCCTGTGAATGCCCAAGGAGTGCAGGAGTCTTTCTCCTTTGTTCTGTGGATTTGGGAAGAAGGTGGGTAAATGGATGGTTTGATTTAGAGCCACACTGGATACCACCTTTGGCATAAAGGAGGGGTTAGTTCATAGAGAAACTCTGTCTTGATGAAAAATGAGGAAAGGCTCTACTGCCATTAGTGCCTGTAGCTCTGAGACTCTTCTGGCTGAAGTAATTGCTAGCAGCAGGGCAGTCTTCCATGATATAAACTTTAAATCAGCTGAGAAAGCTGGCTCAAAAGGTGGCAGCGTAAGTTTTTCCAGAACAAAGTTGAGGTCCCAAGTTGGTGTTGGTGCTGTCCTGGGAGGCCTAATGTTTTTGGCCCCTCTGAGGTACTGCCTTAGAAGTGGATGTGAAAATAAGGGAGGATCCGTGTTGTAGTGAGCTGAAACAGCTGAGGCGTGGATTTTAATAGATGAAAAAGGGAGTCCTTTGTGTAACATCACAGTTAAATATTGTAGAATCTGAGGTATGTCCAGCTCAAGGGTATTTTGGCCTTTAGCTTGGTTCCAGGCGCAAAATCTTTTCCATTTGTCTGAGTAGGCTTTCCTGGTGCTGGGCCTCCTGGCCTCCAGAATGACATCCATAACAGCTTGTGAAAGAGGAGCTGGCTGGTTGCTTAGGTGATTTGCCATGCAGCCAAATTTAAGGTTTTGAGCTGGCTGTGTACAATCTGACTGTCTTGCTGTGTGAGCAGATGAGGAATTTGTGGTAAAATCCATGGTGGGCTGTGGGCCATGTTCCTTAGTTGTGGGTACCAGTGCTGGCGTGGCCAGTCTGGGGCAATGAATATCATTCGGGGTCGCTCCATCCTGACTTTCAGCAGCACCTTTGTGAGAAGGGGCAATGGAGGAAAGGCATATACTGGCAGCATTTTCCAACTGAATGAGAGTGCGTCCACTTTCCAAGCTTGATGGTGAAATGTCCTGGTGCAAAACTTTGATAGTTGATAGTTTTGGGGGTTGGCAAACAGGTCTATGTCTGGGAGCCCCCATTTTTGAGTTATCATTGCAAATACTTGTGGATCCAGTTTCCACTCGTGGGGATCCATGACGTCCCTGCTTAGGTCGTCTGCCAATGTGTTCTTTTTTCCTGGCAGGAATTGAGCTTGTAATTGAACTTGGTAAGCCAGTGCTGTGTTCCACAAGGTCATTGCTTGCCTGCATAGAGGGTAGGAGTGTGTACCCTTGCTTGTTTATGTACCACATTACTGTGGTGTTGTCTGTCCTTATTATAAGCTGTCCTGTATGTAAGAGGTCCTTGAAGGCTGTCAGAGCATTCTGTACAGCTAGCATTTCTTTTTGATTGATGTGCAGATTTCTTTGATCTGCAGTCCATATGCCTTGAACGCACTGTCCTGCCATGTGTGCCCCCCAGGCATAGTACGATGCATCTGTTGTCATAGTTTGCCTGGCTGGGGGTAAGGTGAAAGGCTGACCCTTGTTGAGGTGACATGCCTGTGACCACCATAGAAACTTCTGTTGAAGGCAGGGAATGAGAGGTATCATTGTTTCCAAGCTGTGGCTGTGTTGAGTCCATACGCTTTTCAGGTATCATTGTAATTTCCTCATATGCAGTTTTGCAAATGGTATTAGTAGTATGCAAGATGCCATGAAGCCCAAGGCCTGCAGAATTTTTCTTGCAGGGAGTTGGGTCTTTGTTGCCATTATTTTGCAGTATTGAGTTAGTTGTAGTTATTTGTCTGGCGTCAGATAAGCCATCTGAGCCGTTGTATTCAAGCTGGCACCCAGGAATGTCATATTTTGTGTGGGCACTAGTTTTGATTTCTTTTAATTTACTGTGTACCCTAGGCAACTTAGATGGTGTTTTACAAACGCCAGATGTTGTAAGAGAATGTCCTTGCTTTCTGCTTGGATGAGGCAGTCGTCCAGGTATGGGTATATTTGAATTCCACTTTGTCTGCAGTATGCAATTACTGGTGCCAGGCATTTTGTGAAGACCCTGGGAGCAGTAGATAAGCCAAAGGGTGGTGCAGAGAATTGGTAATGGGTTGAACCTGCAATGAAACGGAGGTATCTTCTGCAATTTTGTCTGATAGGGACATGCAGGTATGCCTCCTTCAGGTCCAACGTTACTAGCCAAGCTTTCTTGCCCAACATGGGAAGAAGCTGCTATAGTGTTAGCATCTTGAATTTGGGTACTTGCAAGAAGGTGTTTAGAATCAAAAGGTCCAGTATGGGTCTCCAAGCATTGTCCTTTCTGGGGACTAGAAAGAGCCTTGAGTAAAATCCTTGGCCTTGCTCCTGTATAGGTACCAGTTGAATGGCTCTCATGTCCATGAGAGCTGTAATTTGTTTTTGTGCCAGGTTTGGCTCTCCTTTTTTCATTGGCAAGGTGTGGAAATGGAATCTGTATCCTTGAGAGATAATGTCTAGGACCCATTTGTCCTTTGTGATGATGCGCCAGTTGTTTGCAAAAAGTGCTACTTTTCCTCCCAAGGGAGCTGCCAAGAGAGCTTTGCTTGGCAGTTTGAAGTTTAAGTCATTGTGTTTGTCTTCTAGTAGTTTGGGACCTGTCTTCTCCTCCCTTCTGTGTTGCAGAGCCCCATTGGCGAGGTTTGTAAGGGATTTGTGCTTGACCTCTGCCCCTTGGGCATCTGTATTTACCCCTTTGTGGTCTGTCAGAAGCTGGAAAGGACCAATTTTTTGTTGGCCAATTTCTGCTGAAGCATGGGGGTTGTACCTGTAAGAAATCTTTGACCGTCTGCATAAATTTTGCCTTATCCTCCATTTTCTTTAAAACCTCATCTGCTTTAACTCCAAATAAGACATCCTGCTGTAAGGGTGCATCTAGTAACTTTGCTTTAACATAATCAGGCAGAGTTTGTTCCTTTAACCAAGCATGCCTACGTATAACACACCCAGTAACAGCTGCTCTACAGGAAGCTTCCAAGGAATCAAATCCACATTGTAAAGTATGTTTGCCCACCTGTTCAGCTGCATGCAACAGATCCTGCATTTCCTTGAATTCAGACTGTTGTGGGTGTGTGCTCATCTTTTGTTTTATTTGAGACATTAGGAACTGCTGGTCTTTCAGCATGTGAAATTGACAATTTAGTGCTCTCATAGCTAGAGTAGCTGAGGTGTAAACCTTCTTCCCCCACCTATCTAGTGCTCTGGAGTCCCTTTCGGAGGGTACAGGATTTTTAGCCATAGAAGCCTTAGCCCCTTTGGGACCCTGGGAGATTGTCTCTGGGTCAGCAACAGGGCTTTTGTAAAGGAATTTGTGTGAGTCAGGCACTCTGTCTGGTTTGGCTGGAGCAGGAGGCAGAGAATCTGGATTTAGACTAGATTCTAAGTAAACATCATCCACAATGTCTAAAACTGGAGGGACAGCAAGTGGTCTGTGCTGGGGGAGCAAAATAAACTCTCTGAGCCTTTTCTTTGAATCGGAGTAGTCCTGACCTTCCCAGTGGAAATGTTCCCTCATGGTATGTAAGGTTTCCCCAAAGGAATAGTCTTCAGGGGGAGAAGCTGAGGGAATGGAATCTTCAGCATCAGAATCTTCATAAGGGGGAAAGGAGTAATCCTGCTCCTCAGAGGAGCCTGAGGAAATAGACACTTGATCAGAGGAGGCATAATCCTCCTCTTGTCTAGGCCTTTTGTCTGGGGGGGGGGTTTGGGAACCCCTGATTAAAGAAATCAAATCTTCAGCCATTTTAAGCATCTGTTTCTTAGGCATGGGGCCTTGAACTGGAGACTGGTGTGCAGTCTTTTTTGGTTTTAGAGGAGACTTAAGCTTAGCATAAGATTTTATGGTGAGAGTAGTCAGTCTGAAGACACCTTCTGTAACCGAAGGTGTTTCCACAGCACCAGCTTCTCCTTCTGCAATGTTGTCGGTAGGGCCTAAAGAAAATGGCTGCGTCGGCCTAGAACTCTCTGCTTGAGAATCCGAAGCAGTCTGGGGTTGCAATTCTGCGGTCGCCAGGGCCTGCGTAGGAGTCTCACTGAAAACCGGAGAACCGGCGACCATTCCAGCCGAAGCCTTGGAGTCTGGCTTGGATCTAGGCTGACTGTCTTTATCTTTGCATTTTTTATGCACGCTGGTAGTCGGTTGCTCCGACAGCATAGTGTAATTAAATTTCCTACCGAAGTAGTGCCGTGCGAGATCAAAGTGTCGCTTTATAGTTCGCTTATTGAACCTAGCACAAAACCAACAACCAGTGAC
This sequence comes from Protopterus annectens, assembly GCF_019279795.1. Classification (NCBI taxonomy): domain Eukaryota; kingdom Metazoa; phylum Chordata; order Ceratodontiformes; family Protopteridae; genus Protopterus; species Protopterus annectens. The sequence goes on from NC_056736.1 coordinate 528,373,302, forward strand.
GTCGTGGTCTGGCCTAGACAAGGTATACAATAAGAATGAAAGTCCTTATGAGGTATTTGCTTCCCACAAGAAATGCAATTGTTAACAGGGTACTTAGCTTTGAAGACTTTGGACTGAAATTCGATTCAAAAATCTCAGGTGTCGGCCGACTGGCACTTGCGAACTGCTTCTGCTTCGGGCACCGCATGGCAAGAAAGACTGAAAAAAATGGTGTCGGATGCCTCTTATATTCCCCTGGCGCACTGACGTCAGGGAAGAAGTGACAGCAACTGACGCCGGACCAAGACTTTGGAATTCAGGCCGACTGCGGGACCGCCAGATGACAGGATAACCCAAGTGTGATGACTGCAGCAGTGAAACACGATGAACATCAACAAAACAGCCCTTCAAAAAACTCTCCCTAACCAACTGGATCCACAAAGTTTCCCTACAAGGCCCATCTGAAGTAGCCACTGCAACTACAAACTATTTACTTTCACTACTGAACAAAAACTCATCATAGTAGCCAAACTACAAAAAATTGTCTACAACACATGGCTTACAAAAGAAATGAAAGCACTAAACAAAACAAGGGATGAATCCTGAGCCCAGTGGAGAAATTTACTCTGCACTGAAAAGTACGGAAGATTTGCTCTACTCAGATGTTTAGCAAAAACTACAAGATGTTACACAGCAAACAACTTGCAAGAATCTCAAATCAAAATTCAGAACAACCACAGAAGTTCGGGAAACAAGTAAATCAAATAACATGATCTCAATATAAAGATCCATTAAATCAAGACACAAACAACTACATCTGGACGATCCCTGACTGACTTCCTTAATAAAATCTTCTCACTCCTCCTTGTCCCAAACTGATACAAACTTTATTTAAACACCTAAAACCATGACAAAAGACAAAGTGTCAGCAATTCTACCCCTGACCCACCTTTAAATACTTCCTCTTTCTACTTCAAGGCTATATCTATTAAAGACCTAGAGAGATAGTTGTTCTCTGATGTCCCAGACCCATTTTTCATCATATTATGCAAAGACTGTAACCTCCTATCCTGTAAAAACATCTTTACAACCTCAATCTCACTAAAAAAACATCATGCCTAAACAATGAAAAACTGTTACAGTTAAACTAATCCCTAAAATAACAAAATCATCTAGCACAAATGACTTCATACCAATTTCCATACTCTCTGCCCTAGGGAAAATAAATGAGAAACCAAGAAACCTCCATTTATCAGAATACATCCAATCCTACCAATGTTTTCTTGGCATCATCATGGCTTCTGGTCTGTTAAAGCACCACAAGTGCCCTTTACATCCTGACATATAATATACTTCAAAACATGAACAAAGGTTTATTAACAGGAGTCTTCCTTATCAACCTAACAAAGGCCTACAATCCAGATGATCATCAATGCCTCTTACACACTCGTTTTATGGCAGGAATAAGTTCCAGCACAGTACAATGGTTCAAAGACTTCCTAAAAAACAGGCAATTCAAAGTTCAAATAGGAACACCTCTTCCCACTCCACTTCACTTATCAAGGAGTACCACAGTGAGACTTTTCTCTCTGTTCATCAGCAAACTACCTGCTGACTTCTCCCACATGCCAACTACTTTAAATAAATTCAACGTGTTCATATGGGACTACTTCGGAAGACTGAAAAACCAAGATTGAATCTCAAAATACAGAAAATTCAAAATACTGAAGTACGGAATTTGCCCCTTCTCCACTGTTGTGCAATCTTGGAGTTGGTATTTATAATTACCAGGGGGTGTGGAGGGCAGGGCAGCTTGCCCTTTGCATTAAAAATGTGTTCAGTATTTTGAGTTTTTAAGTATTTTGGGATTCAGTATTTTGGTTTGTCAATATTCTGAAGTAGACCCGTTTATATATAGAGCTAGCAAAAAAACTAAAGCGATACCAAACTATTGAAGGTTGCTCACACTTTAAAAACACAAAAAATTAAAACAAAATGTGAACTGAGCATAGCAACACAGCCACCAAAAATGTATATAATAAAACAGTTTACTGACAAGGATTAGCGCTTTCATGGGGTTATCGCTTCATCAGATCCAAGTAGAAGAATAAAATCAACACAGAACACATTGAATATTAAACAAATTACAAATCAAATATATAATACAACAATTATATAAATTAAACTATATAATTATTTTATTGACAACAGTTGCTGATTGGTTATAATTTCTTTTATATTCAATGTGTTTTGTGTTGATTTTATTCTTCTACTTGGATCTGATGAAGCAGTAACCTGCGAAAGCGCTAATCCTTGTCAGTAAACTGTTTTATTATATAAATTTTTGGTGGCTGTGTTGGTGGGCTCACATTTTGTTTTCATTTATCATATATAGAGCTAGTAATGCACCTATTATGCAAATTGAACTAGAACACCACCTGTCACAACTCCCAAATTAGCTCCTTTAACATAAGCTCATTCTCATCTCCAAAAAACAAAGCTTGTGTGGGGAGGCATGGCTAGCTCAGGAAAGTAATGGCGGATTACTTTGAGAGCTCTGGTGGTGTGGGCGATATTACTGCGTAATCTAGACAGAGAATCCACTTGAATTTGAAAGGACAGTTTTGGTGATCTAGACAGAGAATCCACTTGAATTTGGAATGATAGTTTTGGTGATCCAAGAGAAACAATCGCTGCTGCTCAAGAAATTTAAAAATACCTCACTGGATGAAAGACTGCTCATACTGAGCGTAAGTCTTTGGCAGTGTCCAAGGTTGGGGCCTACCATACAGAGGCGACATAACAGCAGTGATGCCTGCAAGGGTTGGAAGGGAAATTAGAACAGTGCATGTACAGAATGAGTACAATGGAGAGGGATTATCAGCATTTGCAAAAGTGGGCAGTGGACAGTAGAAGGGACATGTGCCTACAGTATGAGAAGTTGGATGACAACAAACAGTTCCAGGAGGGTCGATGTCCACATTAGAGGCATTCCAGAGGCAGTGGGAAACACAGAATTGAGATCAGTGGTTGAAACTGTATTGGAGGACATAATGCATGTCCCATCTCAACTTGGACTTCACTACTGAGCACATTCATAGAGTCACAAGGAAGTAAAGGGTCAAGTATGGTGCTCCAAGGCATGTTTTGGCAATGAAGCACTCAGCACAAGCCACAGGTTGGATTAGCAAGCAAATTAGGAAACACAGATGAGTGCATTGTGGCAAGTCACAGTTGTTTTTTCTGGCTGATTATTCACAGCACCTCTTTACAATGAGAAGGAAGATGTTTTTGCTTAAACAGGAGTTTGGGGAGAGTGTGTAGAAAGCAACATTGTTATATCTAGCAATACTGGTCCTGGAAATGGATGGAAGGGCTCTGCTTCTACACAAACCAGGAGAAGCAGAAGATTTCCTAAAGCGGCTAAGACAGCAGTAGGCATGCTTACAGTTACAGGGAGAGGTGCTGGAGGACTGTCCTTCAGAGAGGGAAACAGAATGGGACCTCATAAGGAAAAAGGCCAAGAATATCCAACATGCAGAAGGAGATTAGTGGTGAATGGTTTCCCCCTCCCTTTGTAATAAAGACCATTCAAGAGCTGGGCAAGTTGAAGGGGGTGGTCACAGTCAAATGACTGGAGGGCAGTGTAGTGTATATCAGACACAGACGTTAAACAGAGATCTCAGGATTGCCAGATGGAATATAGGGAAAGCTTGTACCCAGTTAGGAGGAAAATTATTCTCCGTAAGTTGGCAAGGCAGCAATTTCAGGTGGCCTGTCTACCGCAAACTAAATTAAAAATTAGAGAGGATAGTAAGTTTTGTTACCGTTCAAGACAGTACAGTTTTGTACCTACCATAAATGTAGATGTTCGAGTGTTCACCCTGCTGCAGTCATCACACTTGGGTTATCCTGCCATCAGGCGGTCCCACAGTCAGCCTGAGTTCCAAAGTCTTGGTCCGGCGTCGGCTGCTGTTGCTTCTTCCCTGACGTCAGTGCTCCAGGGGTATATAAGAGGCATCCAACGCCATTTTCTTGCCCCAAAAGTCAGGTGCCCCCAATAGGTAGGCAATATATATCTATATATATATCTATATATATATATCTATATATATATATATCTATATATATATATATATCTATATATATATATATATATATATATATATATATATATATATACCTGGACTGCAGCAGGGTGAACACTTGAACATCTACATTTATGGTAGGTACAAAACTGTACTATGTTCATCATGTTACCCTGCTGCAGTCATCACACTTGGGTTGAATCCCAAAGCTAAGGATGGGTGGTGGAGTTAAACAGGGTTAGAAGAAGCTAGTAGGCCCGGCAAAACTGCAGTGGCAAAACCAGCTCTGGTCTTAGAATATAGAGGTAAGTGATAGTGTTTGGTGAAGGTGTGCACTGAACTCCAAGTTGCAGCTTCCAGAATATCCTTGGTTGGCACCCCCCTGAGAAAGGCTGCTGACGTAGCTGTAGCCCTGGTGGAGTGGGACCTAATGTTAGCAGGTACCAGTTTCCCATGATGCGTGTAGCAGAAACGTATGCAATGCCCTATCCATTTTGAAATGGTCTGTTTTGAGATGGCTTTTCCTTGTGATCCTGCAGCATAGGCTACAAAGAGCTGGTCAGATTTTCTGAAAGCCTTAGTTTTATCCAAGTAGTAACGTAATTGCCTGTGAATGTCCAAAGAGTGCAGGAGTCTTTCTCCTTTGTTCTGGGGATTTGGGAAAAGGTGGGCAAATGAATGGTTTGGTTTAGGGCCACACTGGATACCACCTTTGGCATAAAGGAAGGGTTAGTTCATAGAGAGACTCTGTCTTGATGAAAAATGAGGAAACGCTCCACTGCCATTAGTGCCTGTAGCTCTGAGACTCTTCTAGCTGAAGTTATTGCTAGTAGCAGGGCAGTTTTCCATGAAAGAAATTTTAAATCAGCTGAAAAAGCTGGTTCAAAGGGCGGCAGTGTAAGCTTTTCCAGAACAAAGTTGAGATCCCAAGTAGGTGTTGGTGCTCTCCTGGGCGGTCTTATGTTCTTAGCCCCACTGAGGTACTGTCTTAGGAGTGGATGTGAAAATAAAGGAGGATCCGTGTTGTAATGAGCTGAAATTGCTGAGGCGTGGATCTTAATAGATGAAAAGGAAAGTCCTTTGTGCAACATCTCAGTTAAATATTGTAGAATCTGAGGAATATTTGGATCAAAGGGATTTTGGCCTTTAGACTGGTTCCAGGAACAAAATCTTTTCCATTTGTCTGAATAGGTTTTCCTGGTGCTGGGCCTCCTGGCCTCCAGAATGACATCCATAACAGCTTTGGATAGAGGTGTTGGCAGGTTGTTTAGGTAATTTGCCATGCAGCCAGGTTTAAAGTCTTGAGCTGGCTGTGTAGAATCTGATTGTCTCGCTGTGTGAGCAGGTGAGGAATTTGTAGTAAAATCCATGGTGGGCCGTGGGCCATGTTCCTTAGAATTGGATACCAGTGCTGGCGTGGCCAGTCTGGTGCAATGAGTATCATTTGTGGCCTCTCTAATCTGACTTTCAGCAGTGCCTTTGCTAGAAGAGGCAGTGGAGGAAAGGCATACACTGTTAATGTTTTCCAACTGAATGAGAGGGTGTCCACTTTCCAAGCTTGTGGATGGAATGTCCTTGTGCAAAATTTTTGAAGTTGGTAGTTTTGGGAGTTGGCAAACAGATCTATGTCTGGGCGTCCCCATTTTTGAGTTATCATTGCAAATACTTGTGGATCTAGTTTCCACTCATGGGGATCCATGATGTTTCTGCTTAAGTCGTCTGCTAATGTGTTTTTCTTTCTTGGCAGGAATTGTGCTTGTAATTGAACCTGGTAAGACAGTGCTGTGTTCCACAAGGTCATTGCTTGCCTGCATAGAGGGTAGGAATGTGTGCCCCCTTGCTTGTTTATGTACCACATTACTGTGGTATTGTCCATCTTTATTATTAGTTGCCCTGGGTGTAAGAGGTTCTTGAAAGCTGTTAGGGCATTCTGTACTGCTAGCATTTCTTTTTGACTGATATGCAGATGCCTTTGATCTGTAGTCCATTTGCCCTGAATGCACTGTCCTGTCATGTGTGCTCCCCGGGCATAGTCCGATGCATCTGTTGTCATAGTTTACCTGGCTGTGGGTAAGGCGAAAGGCTGACCCTTGTTGAGGTGACATGCCTGTGTCCACCATAGAAACTCCTGTTGAAGGCAGGGAATGAGTGGTATCATTGTTTCCAAGCTGTGGCTGTGCTGAATCCATACGCTTTTCAGGTACCAGTGTAATGTCCTCATATGCAGTTTTGCAAATGGTATTAGTAGTATGCAAGATGCCATTAATCCCAAGGCCTGCAGAATTTTTCTTGCAGGGAGTTGGGTCTTAGATGCCATTATTTTGAAGTATTGAGTCAGCTGTTGTTGCTTGTCTGGAGTGAGATAAGCCATCTGGGCCGTTGTATTCAAGCTGGCACCCAGGAATATTATGTTTTGTGAGGGCACTAGTTTTGATTTGTTTTCATTTACTGTGTACCCTAGGCAACTTAGAAGGTGTTTGACAAATGCCAGATGCTTTAAAAGAATGTCCTTGCTTTCTGCTTGAATAAGGCAGTCGTCCAGGTATGGGTATATTTGAATTCCTCTGTCTGCAGTATGCAATTACTGGTGCCAGGCATTTTGTGAAGACCCTGGGCGCAGTAGATAAGCCAAAGGGCAGTGCAGAGAATTGATAATGGGTTGAACCTGCAATGAAGCGGAGGTATCTTCTGCAATTTTGTCTGATAGGGACATGCAGGTATGCCTCCTTGAGGTCCAACGTTACTAGCCAAGCATTCTTGCTCAGCATGGGAAGAAGCTGCTGTAGTGCTAGCATCTTGAATTTTGGTACTTGTAGATAGGTACTCAGAATTGAAAGATCCAGAATGGGTCTCCATGTGTTGTCTTTTCTTGGGACTAGAAAGAGTCTTGAGTAAAATCCTTGTCCTTGCTCCTGTGTAGGTACCTGCTGAATGGCTCTCATGTCCATGAGAGCTGTAATTTGTTTTTGTACCTCTGCCCATTGATTTGGTGGCAGGTTTGGCATTCCTTTTATCCTTGGCAAGGTATGAAAGTGGAATCTGTATCCTTGTGAGACAATGTTTAGGACCCATTTGTCTTTTGTGATGATGTGCCAGTTGTCTGCAAAGAGTGCTAATTTTCCTCCCAAGGGAGCTGCCAAGAGAGATTTGCTTGGTAGTTTGCGGATTGAGTCGTGTTTGTCTTTTGCTAGCTTGGGGCCTGTCTTCTCCTCCTTTCTGGGTAGCAGTATCCCATTGGCGAGGTTTTAAGGGCCTTGTGACTGACCTCTGCTCCTTGGGCATCTGTATTTGCCCCTCTGTGATCTGTCAGAAGCTGTAAAGGACCAGTTTTTTGTTGGCCAATTTCTGCTGAAACGAGGGGGTTGTACCTGTAAAAAATCCTTAACCATCTGCATAGACTTTGCCTTATCCTCCATTTTCTTTAAAACCTCTTCTGCTTTGACACCAAATAATACATCCTGCTGTAAAGGTGCATCCAATAATTTTGCTTTAACATGATCAGGTAGGGTTTGTTCTTTTAACCAAGCATGTCTACGTATGACAGACCCAGTAACAGCTGCTCTACTGGAAGCTTCCAATGAATCAAATCCACATTGTAAAGTATGTTTGCCCACCTGTTCAGCTGCATGCAACAGATCCTGCATTTCTTTGAATTCAGACTGTTCAGAATGTGTGCTCATTTTTTGTTTTAATTGAGACATTAGGAATTGCTGATATTTCAGCATGTGAAATTGACAATTTAATGCTCTCATAGCCAGAGTAGCTGAGGTGTATATCTTCTTTCCCCATCTACCTAGGGCTCTGGAATCCCTTTCAGAGGGCACAGGATTTTTAGCCATAGAAGCTTTAGCCCCTTTGGGACCCTGGAAAATTGTTTCTGGGTCAGCCACAGGGCTTTTATAAAGGAATTTGTGTGAGTCAGGTACTCTGTAGTACCTGTCTGGTTTGGCTGGAGCAGGAGGTAGAGAGTCTGGATTTAGACTAGACTCTAAGTAAACATCATCCACAATGTCTAAAACTGGAGGGATAGCAAGTGGTCTGTGCTGGGGTAGTAAAAGGAACCCTCGGAGCCTTTTCTTAGAATCAGAGTAGTCCTGGCCTTACCAGTGGAAATGTTCCCTCATGGTATGTAAAGTTTCCCCAAAGGAGTAGTCTTCATGGGGAGATGCTGAAGGAATAGAGTCTTCAGCATCAGAGTCTTCCTAAGGGGGAAAAGTGTAATCCTGTTCCTCAGAAGAATCTGAGGAAATTGAAACCTTGTCAGAGGAAGCATAATCCTCCTCTTGACTTGGTCTTTTATCTGGAGGGGATGGGAACCCCTGATTAGGGTAATCAAATCTTCAGCCATCTGATGCATCTGTTTCTTAGGCATGGGGCCTTGAACTGTAGACTGATATACAGCCTTTTTTGTTTTTTAATGGAGTTTTAAGCTTAGCGTAAGATTTAATGGTGAGTGTAGTCGGTCTGAAGACACCTTCTGCAACCGAGGGTGTTTCTACTGCACCGGGATCTCCTTCTGCTCCGGTGTCGGAAGGGCCTAATGAAGATGGCTGCGACGGCCTAGTACACTCTGCTTGAGAATCCACAGCTGTCTGGGGTTCCAATTCTGCGGTCGTCAGGGGCTGCGTAGGCGCCTCACTGAAAACCAGAGAAACGGCGACAGGCCCAGCAGAGGCCTCAGAGTCTGGCTTGTTCCTAGGCTGCCTGTCCTTATCCTTGCATTTTTTATGCATGCCGGTCTTCGGCTGCTCCGACAGCATGATATAATTAAATTTCCTACCAAAGTAATGCCGTGTGAAATCAAAACGGCGTTTGATAGTTCGTTTATTAAACCTAGCACAAAACAGACAACCTGCGACGTCGTGGTCTGGGCCTAGGCAAGGAATACAATAAGAATGGAAGTCCTTATGAGGTATTTGCTTCCCACAAGAAATGCAATTGTTAACTTTTTCTGACATCGGACTGAGGCAAGAAAAGGTTCCCCAACGGGGTACTTAGCTTTACTGAAGACTTTGGACTGAAATTCGATTAGAAAATCTCAGGTGTCGGCTGACCGGCACTTGCGAACTGCTTCTGCTTTGGGCACTGCGCATCAAGAAAGACTGAAGAAAATGGTGTCGGATGCCTCTTATATACCCCTGGCGCACTGGCGTCAGGGAAGAAGCGACAGCAACCGACACCGGACCAAGACTTTGGAGCTCAGGCCGACTGCGGGACCGCCTGACGGCAGGATAACCCAAGTGTGATGACTGCAGCAGGGTAACACGATGAACATCATTACATTTCCTGCTTCAGATGTATGCATACCTAGCTCAATCATATCCTTCTGCAAGCCCCTCTGGGTAGAGTGTCAAAGGTCGTTCACCCCCTCATGGCCCACTACCAGGTCATAATCAATTTGTCAAGATGGAGGGATCTAAGAGCCCTTGTTGGATCCCAGATTCTGGCTCCACTCCATTCTTATCCAGCTTGGTAAGAGTGGTGTTGGTATGCCTTAGAACAGAGTCATCTATTACTAAAACATTACCATGGTCTGATGCAGTCTCAGGGGGCCATAAGGGCTTGGATTCAGCACCCTTGTAACTCTTAGAAGAACACATCTTAGACGTGAGTGTGTGAAGGGTGAATACTAATGCTTGAGGTTTCTTAGTCTTTAGCCTGAGGGATTTAGGCAGTGGTCTCAACAATTTCAGCATAATCTGGTTTAGTGGAAGTGCTCTATGCTGTATGTATATATATGTGTCGTGCTTACAAAATGTGTACTGAGGTGAGAAAGTAGGCTACAAATTAAGAAAATACTTAACACCAGTCACATACTGAATCATTGTGAGGTAGTAATAGAGAGCTTTTGGTAAACATGAGGCAGTTACTCCACTGCCCCAAAATACCAAATGCTATCAGGATGGCTACAGAAGGGGAAACAGATGACTGAGACTTCATACTATCCACTACAGAAGAAGAATCATAAGATAGGTTAAGATGAGGATAACTCACTGGGCTAGAAAAAGGTGATACACCAGGATATGGTCAAAGGATACAAGAATGAACTGGGACTACTGTAGCAGTTGTAATAAGCAAAAAAGAAAGTACAATTGTGTACACTTACCATAAATGTAGATGTTCGAGTGTATTCACTGTTGCAGTCCTAACATATGGGTTATCCAGCTCCCGGTAGCTCTCAGCCGGCCCGACTACCAGAGTCCTTGGTATATGATGTTGGCCGCCGTCGGTTATAAAACTGATGTCAGAACATCAGGTATAAAGGGAGGCAGCTGATGCCATTTCCACTGTTTTTCTTGCCTTAACTGTCAGGAGCCCCCAAAAGAAGGCTAACCCAGGAAGGAAACACCCTGGAAACATACCATCCAAAAAATAAAAATAAGTAGTCTGTGCCTTAGGAAAAGAGGGGGAATGGAGGGTGGGAAACCAGGACTGCAACAGTGAATACACTTGAACATCTACATTTATGATCTGTACACAACTGTACTATGTTTTCGTGTTTCACTGTTGCAGTCCTAACATATATAGGTTCATAGATAGGTACTAGGCTATCGCTGGGGCCTATACAAGCCCAGCCAAAAAGGTACCCTGGCTTTTGCCAGCCAAGAAAATTATTTTCCTGTGCCACTGTCGAGCAGAGCCACAGAGGTGATCCCCGTGGTGAATTTCCTATTTCCCATTCAGTCATATAGGTTCATAGGTAGGTACTAGGCTATCGGCCCTGGGGCCTATACAAGCCTAGCCAAAAAGGTACCCTAGCCTTTGCCACCCAAGAAAAGATGGATTGATTCCCAAGGCCCAGGAATAAGACAAAGGGGAAAGGATCAATCACAGATTATGAATCTGTAAGAAGGCCCTGCAAAACTGCAGAGGCAAAACCAGCCCTGGATTTAGAAAACAAAGGTAGACTTAATGCTTTGTGAAAGTATGGACAGAAGACCAAGTAGCTGCTTCTAGAATGTCCTTAGTAGGCACACCTCTCAGAAAAGCTGCAGAGGTAGAAGCTGCTCTATTAGAGTGGGCCCTAATACCATGAGGGGGAACCTTCCCATGCTGCAGGTGACAAAAGTGTATACAATGAGCAATCCATTTGGAGATGGTTTGTTTCGAAATAGCTTTACCTTGAGCCCCAGGAGCAAAACTAACCAAATGTTCAGATTTTCAAAAGGATTTAGTCCTGTTTAAGTAAAATCTCAGCTGTCTGTGCACATCAAGGGAGTGCAGAATCCTTTCCCCTTTATTCTGGAGATTATTGAAAAAGGTAGGCAGGAGAATAGACTGGTTAAGGGTCAGACTGGAAACCACCTTGGGCATAAAGGAGGGGTTAGTTCTCAGAGAAACCTGATCGGAATGAAAAATAATGAAAGGTTCTACTGCCATTAAGGCTTGTAGCTCCAAAACTCTTCTGGCTGAAGTAATAGCCAAAAGAAAAGCAGTCTTCCAGGAGAGAAAAGTACAGTTGTGTACACTTACCATAAATGTAGATGTTCGAGTGTATTCACTGTTGCAGTCATTACATTTGGGTAATCTGCTGGCAGGTTGCCCTCAGTCGGCCTGAATTCCAAAGTCTTGGGTCCTGCGTCAGTTGCTGTCTTCTCTTCCATGACGTCAGTTCATCAGGGGTTTAAAACATACAGCCGACGCCATTTTCTTTAGTTTTTCTTGCCCCCGATGTCAGGTGCCCCCAAAAAGTTAGCAATATTATATATATTATATATATATATATATACATACATGCATCAATATAAACTTTACCTTCATCTACAAGCAAATACACCACATAGGTTGTAGAAGATAGAGTAGGAAAGATAAGCTGTAGAATGACAGGGGGATGGTGGGAGGGTAACCTGGACTGCAACAGTGAATACACTAACATCTACATTTATGGTAAGTGTACACAACTGTACTATGTTCTTCGTGTTTCACTGTTGCAGTCATTACATTTGGATAGAATCCCAAAGCTATGGTTGGGAGGCTGGAGCTACACAGCATTAGGTGAGGCTATAAGGCCCTGCAGCACTGCAGTGGCAAAGCCTGCCTTGGACTTAGAGTAGAGAGGCAAATGGTAATTTTTGTAAAGGTGTGAACAGAACTCCAAGTAGCAGCCTCTAGATTGTCCTTGGTTGGTACTCCTCTGAGAAAGGCTGCTGAAGTGGCTGCAGCTCTGGTGGAGTGAGACCTAATGCCCTTGGGCACAGGTTTGCCATGGTGTAAGAAACAGATGCAGTGGCTTATCCACTTTGAAATTGTCTGCTTTGAAATAGCCTTTCCTTCTGATCCTGCAGCATGTGACACTAGTAATTGCTCAGTTTTTCTCAGAGCTTTAGTCCTGCTCAAGTAGAATCTTAACTGTCTGTGTACGTCCAAGGAATGCAGAATTCTCTCCCCTTTGTTCAGCGGATTTGGATAAAAAGTTGGCAGATGAATTGCTTAGTTAAGAGCCACACTGGAAATGACCTTAGGCATAAAAGTAGGATTTGTCCTCAGAGACACTCTGTCTGGGTAAAATATGATAAAAGGCTCTACAGCCATGAGGACCTGTAGCTCTGAAACTCTTCTTGCTGAAGTAATTGCTAGTAGCAGAGCTGTCTTCCATGATAAGAACGTTATATCAGCTGTAGCAGCTGGTTCAAATGGAGGCAGGGTGAGCTTTTCCAACACATAATTGAGGTCCCATGCGGGTAATGGTGATCTTCTAGGAGGCCTTAAATTTTTGGCCCCTCTAAGATGCTGCTTTAGTAAAGGATGAGAAAAGATTGGTGACTCTGTATTGTAATGAGCCGAAATGGCAGAGGCATGGATTCTGATTGATGAGAGAGATAGGCCTTTGTCAAGCATCTCAGTTAAGTATTGTAATATCTGAGGAATATGCGGTTCTGCTGTATCAATTCCTTGTGCTTGATTCCAAGCACAGAATCTCTTTCATTTGTCAGCATAAGATTTTCTAGTACTTGGCCTTCTGGCTTCCAAAATGACATCCATCACAGCTTTACTGAGAGGTGTCTTTTGTATGATTACAGGATAAGCCATGCTGCCAGGTTCAGAGTCTGTAGTGGATTGTGCAGGATCTGATTGTTTTGCTGGGACAGTAGTTGTGGTTTTTGAGGCAAGGTCCAAGCTGGGTATTGAGACAAGTTCTTTAGGATTGGGTACCAGCACTGGTGGGGCCAGTCCGGGGCAATCAATATCATCTTTGGCTTCTCTTGTCTGACTTTTAGGAAGACCTTGGGTAGAAGAGGCAGAGGAGGAAAGGCGTAAACTGATAGGTTTTTCCAACTCAAGGATAGGGCGTCCACTTTCCATGCTTGTCTGTGATAAGTCCATGTGCAGAATCTTTTTAGGTGATAATTTTGAGGAGAGGCAACTAGATCTATGTCTGTGCTCCCCCATTTCTCTGTTATCATGCTGAAGACTCGTAGATTTAGTTTCCACTCGTGAGGATCCATAAGGTTTCTGCTTAAATCGTCTGCCAAAGTGTTTTATTTTCCTGGCAGGAATTGAGCTTGAAGATGTATTTGGTGAGTCAAAGCTGTGTCCCACAGTGCCATGGCTAATCTGCAAAGGGGGTATTAGTGTGTGCCCCCTTGCTTGTTTATATACCACATGACTGTGGTGTTGTCCGTCTTTATCAGTAGTTGTCCTGGATGAAGTAAGTCCTTGAAGGCTGTTAGGGCATTTTGAACAGCTAGCATTTCTTTCTGGTTTATACATAAATGCATTTGATTTGGTGCCCATATGCCCTGAATGCATCTTCCTGCCATGTGGGCCCCCCAGGCATAATCTGATGCGTCTGTTGTTAAGGTTTGGCTGGCAGGGGGTAGAGTGAAGGGCCGTCCCATGTTTTGGTGACAGGCCTTCACCCACCATAGAAACTCCTGTTGCAGGCAGAGAATGAGAGGAATCATTGTTTCCAGACTGTGTGAATGTTGACTCCATAAACCTTTTAGGTACCATTGAAGTTTCCTCATATACAGTCTTGCATATGGAATTAGTAGGATGCAGGATGCCATGAAGCCCACAGCCTGCAGAATCTGTCTTGCAGAAGACTGGGTTTTTGTTGCCATCAGTTTGAAGTAAGTAGTCAGTTGCCTTTGTCTGGCGTGAGGTAAGCCATCTGGGCAGTTGTATTCAAGCTTGCACCCAGGAATGTTATCTTTTGAACGGGTACCAGCTGTGATTTCTTTTCATTTATTGTGTACCCTAGGCATGTTAGAAGCCTTTTTCATAAATGCCAGGTGTTGTAGAAGAGTGTCCTTGTTCTCTGCTTGAATGAGACAGTCGTCCAAGTAAGGATATATTTGAATACTTCTTTGTCTGCAAAATGCAATTACTGGTGCCAGGCACTTTGTAAAGACCCTGGGTGCAGTAGATAAACCAAAGGGCAGTGCAGACAATTGGTAATGCATTAAGCCAGCCTTTAATCTGAGGTATCTTCTGCACGACTGTCTTATTGGGACATGCAGGTATGCCTCTTTTAGGTCTAAAGTCACCAGCCAAGCATTCTTGCCCAGCATGGGCAGAAGCTGCTGCAAAGTGAGCATTTTGAATTTTGGAATGTCCAGGTATGTGTTCAAAATCGATAAATCCAGTATTGGCCGCCAGGCCTTGCCCTTTCTGGGTACCAAGAACAGTCTTGAGTAAAGCCCTTGTCCTTTTTCCTGTTCTGGTACTGTCTGAATGGCCCCCATATCCATGAGGGATGTAACCTGTTTCTGTGCCTCTGCCCATTGGTTTTTTGGCAGGTCTGGCCAACCATTTGTCATTGGCAGAGTGTGGAAATGGAATCTATATCCCTGTGATACGATGTTTAGTACCCACTGAATCTTGGTGGCTGCACTTGTAAGAAGTCTTTAACAGTTTGCATAGACTTAGCTTTGTCTTCCATTTTCTTTAAAACTTCTTCTGCCTTAATACCAAACAGAGAATCATGCTGTAAAGGTGCATCTAGCAATTTAGCTTTAACATGATCAGGCAAATTTTGTTACTTTAACCAGGCATGCATCCTAATCACAGATCCAGTAACTGCGACAATGCAGGAGGCCTCTAAAGAATCAAAACCACATTGCAAAGTATGCTTTCCAACTTGTTCAGCTGCATGCAATAATTCCTGCAATCCTTTATTTTCTGCACATTCTGAAATCAACATCATTTTCTGTTTCAGCAATCCCATAACATGTTGTTGGTACTTAAGCATATGAAATTGACAATTTAAGGCCCTGATTGCCAAGGTTGCAGATGTATAAACTTTTTTCCCCATCTGTCCAGTGTCCTGGAATCTCTGTCAGAGGGGGTAGGGTGTTTTGCTGTTGAGGCCTTAACTCCCTTAGGACCCTGTGAAATAGTTTCAGGATCAGCAGCAGGGTTTCTAAATAAAAATTTATGTGAGTCTAAATAAAAATTTATGTGAGTCAGGGACTCTGTAATATATGTCAAGTTACTGGGAGCCGGAGGTAAGGAGTCAGGGGTCAAGCTTGACTCCAAAAACACATCATCCACAATGTCTAAAACAGGGGGAATGGCTAAAGGCTTGTGCTGAGGGAGAAGAAGGAAATCCCAGAGCCTCTTTTTTGATTCTGAGAAGTCTTGACTCTCCCAGTGAAAATGATCCCTCAAAGTATGCAAGGTTTCTCCAAATGAATAATCCTCTGGAGGAGATTCAGATGGAATGGACTCCTCAGCATCAGAATCCTCATAGGGAGGTATAGATAATTCCTGATCAGAAGAGAAATCAGAAGAAATAGAAACCTGATCTGAAGATTAGATTCATAATCAGTGTCTTGCCTAGGTTTCTTATCTGGATAGGGATGGGTACCCCTGATCAAGTTAGTAAGGTCTTCAGCCATTTTGATCATCTGTTTTTTAGGCATAGAGGCCTGTGCACGTGGCTCATGCGTCAGTTTTTTAGTTTTAGAAGTTGCTTTTGTCTTTGATTTTGCAGCTGCTGTCGGTTTGATGTACAAATGTTGAGGTCTGAATACACCCTCAGAAGCCGGTGCCTGCTCAGTGGCTCCGGACCCATCCGAGGGAGATACATCCGTCGGTCCAATACCTTGAGTATCTTGTGGCATGCCAGACTCCACATGGGTGTAGGTAGAGGCCTGCGACTCGAAGTTAGTGGGTATCGGGCTGTGAAGGCACCTCACTGAGTACCGGCGAACCGGTGACTGGCTTAGGAGAAGCTTCGTCGTCGGTTTTGGATCTCAACTGCCTTTCTCTGTCCTTTTCGTTGCGTTTTTTTATGTACTCTGGTAGTCGGATTGCTTTCCGATGACATTTCTGGGTAGTTAAATCTGTTTCCAAAACACTATGATGCAAAAATATACGGATGCTTAATAGTGCTTTGGTTAAATCTAGCACAAAACCGACAGCCAGGCACGTTGTGATCAGGGCCTAGGCAAGGAATACAGTATAAATGGAAATCCTTATGAGGTATTTGCTTCCCACAAGTAATACAATTATTAACTTTTTCTGACATTGGTAAAAAGCAAGAACAAAGTTTCCCCAACGTGGTACTTAGCTTTAGTGAAGACTTCGGTTCTGAAACTTAAACTCGAATATTTCAGTAGTCGGCCGACTGGCACTTGCGAAATGCTTCTGCTTTGGGCACCGTGCAGCAAGAAAGACTAAAGAAAATGGCGTCGGCTGCATGTTTTATACGCCTGACGATCTGATGTCATGGAAGAGAAGACAGCAACCGACGCAGGAGCCAAGACTTT
Source organism: Protopterus annectens (assembly GCF_019279795.1). Classification (NCBI taxonomy): domain Eukaryota; kingdom Metazoa; phylum Chordata; order Ceratodontiformes; family Protopteridae; genus Protopterus; species Protopterus annectens. Next base: position 528,390,085 of record NC_056736.1, read on the forward strand.
GGAATTCAGGCCGATTGAGGGCAACCTGCCAGCAGATTACCCAAATGTAATATACTGCAACAGTGAAATACGAAGAACATCTTCAAATCAGCAGAAGCAGCTGGCTCAAAGGAAGGTAGAGTAAGCTTTTCCAGGACAAAATTTAGATGCCAAGCAGGAGTAGGAGCTCTTCTGGGAGGTCTAAGATTGCTAGCGCGCCTCTGCTTCATTAAGGGGTGAGAAAAAAAAAAGGGTTGCTCAAAAGAGCAATGAGCAGAAATTGCTGAAGCATGAATTTTGATTGAAGAAAAGGAAAGTCCACCATTAAGCAAGCCTGCTAGATAATCAAGAATGAGGGAAAGAGAAGGATGAGAGGAGTCTTCTCCTGTAGCCTGCATCCAAGGGCAAAATCTTTTCCATTTATCTGCATAGGATTTTCTGGTGCTAGGCCTCCTGGCCTCATGAAGAACTTCCACCAGCTGTTGGGAAAGATTTAAAGAATTAACCAGGCAGTTAAATGCAGAGTTTGAAGATGAGGATGAAGAAACTTTCCCGCTTCCTGAACCAACAGACCTGGTACCGGGGAAGATGCCAAGGATGAGCCTGGGAAAGGCTGCGAAGAAGGGGATACCAATGCTGCCTGGGCCAATCTGGTGCTATAAGAATAGCATTGGGTTTTTCGTCCCTTATCTTTATCAGCACTCTGGGAAGAAGAGGCAGCGGAGGGAATGCATAAATTGAGAGTTGTGTCCAAGGGAAGGACAGCACATCCACTCTCCAAGCTTTGTTGTGAAACTCCCTGGTGCAGAAGGTTGGAAGGAGATGATTGGAGTGAGAGGAGAAAAGATCCACTTGTGGAGTGCCCCAATGCTGAGTGATGTGACGGAAAATGACTTTGTTCAGTTGCCACACGTGAGGATCCAGAACATGTCTGCTCAAATGAACTGCCAAGGAATTTAGCCTCCCTGGAAGATACTGGGCTATTAGATGTATGCCCATGTAAGCTGCTAATGACCACAGTTTCATGCTTTGTCTGCACAAGGGATAAGAGCGAGTCCCCCCCTGCTTGTTGATGTACCACATGACTGTGGTATTGTCTGTCCTGATCAGTAGAGTAGGCCCTTGAAAGCCAGGAAGGCCTGCTGCACTGCCATCAATTCCTTTAAGTTTATGTGCAGGTGAATCTGCTGGGTGCTCCAAGTCCCCTGTATGCCCATGCTTTCCAGAATAGCCCCCCCATGCATAATCTGAGGCGTCTGTGGTGAGAGTCTGGCTGGCAGTTGGTGGGCGGAAAGGCAGACCTTTGTTCTGAGAACATGCTGTCACCCACCAGAGGAAAGTACAGTTTTGTACCTACCATAAATGTAGATGTTCGAGTGTAAACACTGCTGCAGTCATTACACTTGGGTTATCCTGCCGTCAGGTGGTTCCCCAGTCGGCCTGAGTTCCAAAGTCTTGGTCCGGCGTTGGTTGCTGTCGCCTCCTCCCTGACGTCAGTGCGACAGGGGTATATAAGATGCAGCCGACGCCATTTTCTTCAGCTTTTCTTGCCCCAGATGTCAGGTGCCCCCAAATAGGTAGGCAATTCAAATTGCTAGTAAAATATACAAAAGAAAAGCAAACAACCATTTTAAGTTACCAGCAAATACTGCCCATAGGTAGTAAAGGGTAGATGACCTAGGTACATACCAGAAAGTAAGAGGGGAAGGAGGGAGGGTAACCTGGACTGCAGCAGTGTTTACACTCAAACATCTACATTTATGGTAGGTACAAAACTGTACTATGTTCATCGTGTTACACTGCTGCAGTCATTACACTTGGGTGGAATCCCAAAGCTGAGGTAAGGAGGCTGGATCTATAAGGCATTAGGGGTGGCTATAAGGCCCTGCAGCACAGCAGTGGTGAAGCCAGCTCTGGATTTGGAGTATAAAGGCAAATGGTAATACTTGGTGAAGGTATGCACAGAACTCCATGTTGCTGCTTCCAAAATATCCTTGGTAGGTACTCCTCTGAGGTAGGCAGTTGAAGTGGCTGTTGCCCTGGTGGAGTGAGATCTAATGCTGCTAGGTACAGGTTTCCCATGGTGAGTATAGCAGAAACGTATACAATGTCCTATCCATTTTGAAATAGTCTGTTTTGAAATGGCTTTTCCCTGTGCTCCTGCAGCATATGCTGCCAATAATTGCTCAGATTTTCTGAAAGCTTTGGTTTTGTCCAAGTAGAAGCGTAACTGCCTATGAATGTCCAAAGAATGTAGCAGTCTCTCCCCTTTGTTCTGTGGTTTTGGATAAAAAGTTGGCAAGTGAATAGTTTGGTTTAGAGCCACACTTGATACCACCTTTGGCATAAACGTACGGTTAGTTCTTAAAGACACCCTGTCCTGGTGGAAGATGAGGAAAGGTTCCACTGCCATTAGTGCCTGTAATTCTGAAACTCTTCGTGCTGATGTTATTGCCAGTAGCAGAGCAGTTTTCCAAGAGATGTATTTTAATTCTGCTGTGTTAGCTGGCTCAAAAGGAGATAAAGTAAATTTTTCCAAAACAAAGTTGAGGTCCCAAGTTTGTGTAGGTGTTCTATGGGGCGGTCTTATGTTTTTAGCCCCTCTGAGATACTGTTTGAGCAAAGGATTAGAAAAAATTGGTGGATCCATGTTGTAATGAGCAGAAATGGCTGAGGCGTGGATCTTGATGGATGAGAAAGACAGGCCTTGTCCAGCATCTCAGTTAAGTACTGAAGTATCTGAGGAATGTTTGGGACAAGAGGGTCAATGCTGTGCGCTTGGTTCCAGGCACAGAATCTCTTCCATTTATCCGAGTAGGCTTTCCTGGTGCTAGTCCAACAAACAAGGCACGCACGCAAGACAGTTGGTGCTCGGTCCAAACCACAACTATGAACCAGAAAGGAGGGACCAGCACTCCTGGTGCTCGGCCTTCTGGCCTCCAGAATGACATCCATAACAGCTTTGGGGAGAGGCATTGCTTGCTTGACTAAGGAATTTTCCATGCAGCCAGGTTTAAGGTCTTTAGCTGGCTGTGAAGTATCTGATTGTTGTGCTGTGTCAGCAACTGTGAGATTTGAGGCGAAATCCAGGGTGGTTCTTGTGCTAAGTTCTTTAAGATTGGGTACCAGTGCTGGCGTGGCCAGTCTGGTGCAATCAGGATCATCTTTGGCTCTTCTTGCCTGGCTTTTATGAGTACCTTTGGAAGGAGAGGTAAAGGAGGGAAAGCGTATACTTGCAGGTTTTTCCAGCTGAATGAGAGGGCATCCACTTTCCATGCTTGTGAATGGTAGCTCTTTGTGCAGAATTTCTGTAACTGGATGTTCACTGGGGATGCAAACAGATCTATGTCCGGGCTCCACCATTTGTGTGTTATCATTCCGAATATTTGTGGGTTCAATTCCCATTCGTGGGGGTCCATGATGTTTCTGCTTAGGTCGTCTGCCAGTGTGTTTTTCTCTCCTGGCAGGAATTCTGCTTGCAGAGGAACTTGGTAGTCTAGAGCTGTGTTCCACAAGGTCATGGCTTGTCTGCAGAGGGGGTAGGAGTGTGTGCCCCCTTGCTTGTTTATGTACCACATAACTGTGGTGTTGTCTGTCTTTAGTAGTAGTTGTCCTGGATGCAGCAGGTCCTTGAAACCTATAATTGCATTTTGTACAGCTAGCATCGCTTTTTGATGGATGTGGAGATGTCTTTGCTCTGTGGGCCACTCGCCCTGAATACATTTTCCTGCCATGTGTGCTCCCCAGGCGTAATCCGATGCATCTGTTGTCAGTGTTTGCCTGGCTGTGGGTTGAGTAAAAGGCTGTCCCTTGTTGAGGTGACAAGCTTGAGCCCACCATCAAAACTCCTGTTGAAGGCAAGGAATTAATGGTATAACTGTTTCCAAACTTTGACAGTGTTGAGACCATACACTCTTTAGGTGCCATTGTAGTTTTCTCATATGCAGTCTGGCATATGGAATTAGTATGCAAGATGCCATGTAGCCCAAGGCCTGCAGAATTTTTCTTGCAGGGAGTTGGGTCTTTGTTGCCATCAAATGACAGTATTGAGTCAGTTGTCCTTGCTTGTCTGGCGTGAGATAAGCCATCTGGGCCGTTGTGTTCAAGCTGGCACCCAGGAATATTATCTGTTGTGAGGGCACTAGTTTTGATTTCTTTTCGTTTACTGTGTACCCCAGGCAACTTAATAACTTTTTTACATACGCCAGATGCTTTAGAAGAATGTCCTTGTTCTCTGCTTGAATCAGGCAGTCATCCAGGTATGGATAAATTTGAATTCCTTTTTGCCTGCATAATGCAATTACTGGTGCCAGGCACTTTGTGAAGACCCTGGGCGCAGTAGATGAGCCAAAGGGCAGTGCAGAGAATTGATAGTGCATTGAACCAGCTAGAAATCTGAGGTATCTTCTGCAGTTTTGTCTGATAGGGACATGCAGGTATGCCTCGTTGAGGTCCAAAGCCACGAGCCAAGCTTACTTGCCCAGCATGGGAAGAAGCTGCTGTAGTGTCAACATTTTGAATTTCGGGACACCCAGGTAAGTGTTTAGAGAAGAAAGGTCCAGAATGGATCTCCAGGCTTTGTCCTTTCTGGGAACCAGAAAGAGTCTTGAGTAAAATCCTTGTCCTTGCTCCTGTGGTGGTACCTTTTGAATAGCTCTCATGTCCATGAGTGCTGTAATTTGCTTTTGAGCCTCTGCCCATTGATTTGGTGGCAGTCTTGGCATTCCTTTTAACCTTGGCAGAGTGTGAAAGTGGAACCTGTAACCTTGAGATACAATGTTGAGAACCCATTTGTCTTTGGTGATGCAATGCCAATTGTGATAGAAAAGTGGCAGTTTTCCTCCTAAGGGTGCTGCCAAGAGAGAGCTGTTTGGCAGTTGTAGTGGAAAGTCACTGAGGCTGCTTTTTATAAGGTTGAGGCCTGTCTTCCCCTTCTTTCTGGCCTGGTGTACCCCATTGTCGAGGCCTAAGGGCCTTGTGCCTGACCTCTACCTCTTGGATGTCTATATCTGCCCCTTTGAGGTCTGTCTGTGACTGGAAAGGACCATTTCTTTGTTGGCCAATTTCTGCTAAAACGAGGAGGCTGAACCTGTAAGAAATCTTTCACCGTTTGCATAGATGTTGCCTTATCCTCCATCTTCTTTAATACCTCCTCTGCCTTAACTCCAAATAACACATCCCGCTGCAAAGGTGCATCCAATAATTTGGCCTTAACATGATCTGGTAACGTATGTTCTTTTAACCAAGCATGCCTTCTAATGACAGAGCCTGTAAGTGCTGCTCTACAGGAGGCCTCTAAGGAATCAAACCCACATTGCAAAGTATGTTTTCCCACTTGTTCAGCTGCATGCAATAAATCCTGCATTTCTTTAAAATTAGGAAGATCTGAATCTGGAAGCATCTTTTGTTTCAACTGAGACATCAAAAAGTGCTGATATTTTAGCATGTGAAACTGGCAATTCAAGGCTCTCATTGCTAGAGTTGCAGACATATATACTTTCTTTCCCCATCTGTCTAATGCTCTGGAATCTCTGTCAGAGGGAACAACTAGGTTTTTTGCTGATGAGGCCTTAATCCCTTTGGGTCCCTGAGAAATAGTTTCAGGGTCAGCAACAGGGCTTTTGTACTGAAATTTGTGAGAGTCAGGGACTCTGTAATATCTATCAGGTTTAACTGGGGCTGGGGGTAAGGAGTCAGGGTTTAAGCTGGATTCAGTGTACACATCATCCACAATATCCAACACTGGCGGAATAGCAAGGGGTCTGTGTTGAGGCAATAAAAGGAAGTCTCTGAGCCTTTTCTTGGATTCTGAGTAATCCTGGCCTTCCCAATGGAAATGCTCCCTCATGGTATGTAAGGTCTCCCCAAAGGAGTAGTCCTCAGGCGGAGAGGCTGATGGAATTGATTCCTCAGCATCAGAATCCTCATAAGGGGGTAAAGAATATCCTAGGTCTGAGGATGAATCGGAGGAAATGGACACCTGGTCGGAAGATTCATAGTCTGCATCCTATCTGGGCCTTTTATCAGGAGGGGGATGGGACCCCCTAATCAGGGTGATTAGGTCTTCGGCCATTTTTGGCATTTATTTCTTAGGCATGGAAGCCTGTCCTGGAGAATGATGTGTCTGTTTCTTTAAGGGGGGCTTAGACTTAGCAGAGGGTTTAATGGTTAACTGGGTAGGTCTGAAAACACCCTCTGAAGCTGTGGATTCCTCAGCTACGTCGGTTCCCTCTGAAGGGTTAGTTTCGGTAAGCTGAAAACCTAGAGCATCCGAAGGCCCAGCCAGCTCCATGTGGGAGTCGGAGGCGGTCTGTGGTTCTGTGGAAGCGGTCGTCAGGGGCCGCGTAGGTGCCTCGCTGAAAACCGGAGAACCGGCGACCGGCCTAGAAGAGGCCTCGTCGTCAGTTTTGGGCCTCGGACGCCTGTACTTGTCCTTGCACTTTTTATGTATTCCGGTCGTCAGAAGTTCCGACGGCATGGTGTAATTGAATTTTCTGCCAAAATAATGTCGGGCAAAATCAAACAGACGTTTAATAGTGCGCTTGTTAAACCTAGCACAAAACAGACAACCAGTGACGTCGTGGTCTGGGCCTAGGCATGGAATACAATAGGAGTGGAAATCCTTATGAGGTATTTGCTTCCCACAAGAAATACAGTTATTAACTTTTACTGACATCGGTCTGAGGCAAGAAAAAGTTTCCCCAACGGGGTACTTAGCTTTGTAGAAGACTTCGGTTCTGGATTCGGAATGAAAATCTCAGGAGTCGGCCGACCGGCATTTGCGAACTGCTTCTGCTTCGGGCATCGCGTGGCAAGAAAGACTGAAGAAAATGGCGTTGGCTGCATCTTATATACCCCTGTCGCACTGACGTCAGGGAGGAGGCGACAGCAACCGACGCCGGAACAAGACTTTGGAACTCAGGCCGACTGGGGAATCGCCTGATGGCAGGATAACCAAAGTGTAATAACTGCAGCAGTGTAACACGATGAACATCTCCATTTGTAGACTGGGAATTAAGGGAAGAATCAAGTCTAAGTCATGCGTGTGTTGGCACTAAAGATTCTTGAGGTACCACTGAAGTTTTCTCATATGCATCCTTGCATATGGGATCATCAGAATACATGAAGCCATGAATCCCAGTGCTTGCAGAAATTGCCTTGCAGAGAGCTGGGTCATGCTTGCCAATTTCTTGAAGTAAGCCAAAAGATCTTCTTGCTTCTCTTGAGGGAGGAATACCATCTGAGTGGCTGCATTCAGACTCACTCCCAGGAAAACAATCTCCCTTGTAGGAACCAACTTTGACTTATTTTTGTTGAGAGGGTAACCCAAAGAGGTGAGAATGTTCTTCACGAAGTCCAAATCCTTTTCTAGTTGTTCTGGGGAGTTTTCTTGAATGAGACAGTCGTCCAGATAAAGATAAATTTGGATGTTTCTCTGCCTGCAAAAAGCAATGGCTGGAGCCAGGCACTTTGTAAAAACTCTGGGAGCAGTAGATAAGCTAAAGGGCAGTGCAGAGAATTGAAGTGTTGCTCCCCAGCCCTGAAGTGAAGGAGCTGCCTGCAACTTTCCCTGATTGGGATGTGCAGGTATCCTCCTTGAGATCCAAAGTTACCAGCCATGAATCCTTGCCCAGTATGGGTAGTAACTGCTGAAGAGTGAGCATCTTGAGCTTGGGAATCACCAGAAAAGTGTTTAGAATAGACAGATCCAGAATAGGGCGCCAGGTGCCCCCTTTTTTGGGTACCAGAAAAAGTCTTGAATAAAAACCTAGGCCTGCCTGAATTGCAGGAACTGGCTCTATAACCCCCATGGTCAGTAGAGAAGAAATGTGATTTTATACCTCTGCCCAGAGAGTTCTGTGTATGTCTGGGTACCCTTTCAGAACAGGGAAGGTGTGAAAATAAAACTTGTAACCTTGGTTTACAATATTGAGCACCCATTTGTCGTCTGTGATAGTAGACCATACCTCTGCAAACCTGGCTAACCTTCCCCCCAAAGGAAACCCAGGGCCCACAGAGGTAGGCACAAGAAGGTCGGAGTCATTGAGAATGCTTGCTTTGGGAAGCTGGCTTTGAACTCCCCGATTTAGCTGAAGAAGAAGGCCATTGTTTGGCCCTTTGAGGGGCAGAAGCCTGTCCTCTGGAAGATCTGAAACCCCTAGGCCTAGAGCGAATCTGCTTGCCAGAATCAGGGAAAGACTAATTCTTGGAAGGGTAATGCCTACTGAACCGAGGAGGCTGAACCTGAAGGAAATCTTTTACAGCTTGCATAGATTTCACCTTATCCTCCAACTTCTTCAGTACCTCCTCAGCCTTATTACCAAAAAGACTGTCCTTGTGCAAAGGAACATCCAGCAATTTAGATTTAACAGGTTCAGAAAGACTGCTCCCTGAGCCAAGCATGTCTTCTAATAATGGAACCAGTGGCTGCTGCTCTGCAGGTAGCATTAAAGTGTCAAAACCACAATGTAATGAATGCTTACTAACTAGAGTGGCAGAATTCAGTAAGTCTTGTAAATCTTTGTTCTTTGACATGGAAGGAATATCCCCAAGTTTAGCCTTAATAGTCTCCAAAGTATGTTACTGATACTTAAGCATGTGAAAAAGGCAATTCACAGATCTAATGGCAAGGGTTGCAGAGGTATAGACTTTTTTACCCCACCTGTCCAAGGTCCTAGATTCCTTATCAGAAGGAACAGGGTTTTTAGCAATAGTAGCCTTAACACCCTTGGGGCCTTGAGAAATAACCTCAGGGTCAGCAGTAGGGTTTTTAAAAAGGAATTGATGAGAATCAGGAACCCTATAATACCTATCAGGTTTTCTGGGGGTAGGAGGGACAGAATTAGGAGTTAAAGAATTTTCCATGAAGACATCATCCACAACTTCCAAAACTGGAGGCACAGCCAGAGGTTTATGCTGTGGCAAATCCAAAAATTCTCTGGTTATCTTCTTTGACTGGGGAAATTCCTGATATTCCCATTTAAAGTGCTCTCTAAGGCTATGCAAAGTATCCCCAAAGGAAAAATCTTCTGGAGGGGAGGCAGAAGGGATAGAGTCCTCAGCATCAGAATCCTCAAAGCCAGAAAAAAGTTGAGAATTTCCTTCTTCACCAGCAGAAACACTGGAAACCTCAAAATCTGAGATGGACAAAACATCAGGAGACAATTCCCTAGCCCTCTTGGAAGGGGGAGGATGAGAGCCCATAATCAGTGAAAGAAGATCACCAGCCATCTTTATCAACTGGGACGGAGGCAAAGGAGGGGAGGCCGATGCCTGTGAGAAGGTTTGTGGCTGGAAGGTTTGCTAGCAATCCAGAGGGACTCGGGAGGCCTAACAACTGCAGAAGTATGGCCTAAGGTAGTCGGTCTGGTTCTGGTCTCATGTTGAAGAGAAGAGGCGTCAGAAGCCGCTGCCTGCATAGCAGCTCCGGACCCATCTGAGGCGGCGCCAGGCGGAGGGGTCTGAAGACATAATAACAGACTGCGGCATGGAGGACTCAGTAAAGGCCTCGGCAGAGGCCTGTGGCTGAAAATCTGCGGACTGCAGGGGCTGCGAAAGCACCTCACTGACTACCGCTGGGCTGACGACCAATTTCACCAGTGCGTCATCAGCAGATTTAACCCTAGGCCTGTCTCGGTCCTTGTCCTTGCATTTCCTAGGTATATCTGAAGCCAGGAGACCAGAAGACGCCATACCAACGAACTTAGGCCAGACTCTGAAATGTTTATACAAAATCTTAGCTCTACGGCGTATGGTATGCGGGTTAAAGGAGGCACAGAGATCACAATTAGAGACATCGTGCTCAAGGCCCAAACAAGTTATACAATAGGAATGAAAATCACGGTGCGGAATCTGTTTTTCACAGGCAAGACAGTTATTAACTTTATCTGACATTCGTTAAAGCAAGAAAAGAGGATCCCCAACAGGGTACTTATCTGAAGGCGTCTTCAACTTGGTAGTCGGAAAACAAAAATAAGGTAAATGGCCGTCCGGCACTTGTGCGAATTGCATCTGCTTCGGGCTCCACGGCAAGAAAGACTGAGGAACCGGCGTCAACTGCCTCCCTTTATACCTGACGTTCTGACATCAGTTTTACAACCGACGGCAGCCAACATCATATACCAAGGACTCTGGTATTCGGGAAGGCTGAGGGCTACTGCGAGCCGGATAACACATATGTTAGGACTGCAACAGTGAAACATGAAGAACATATGCAAAAGTGACAGATTATGTAGGGCCAGTAAGAAAGTCAGTAAAAGTGGCAAATTCAGCTAAATGGCTTTATCCAGTGGGCTAATGTGGTTTCTACATAGGCAGTAAAAACAATTAACAGTGGGTAGTCTAACTCAAAGGATATGGATGCAGTAAAGGTAATAGCTACAGATAATGTAAATGAGTACTTTCAAGTGCAGTAATAGTACAGTAGTCAGATAATAAAGGTACATCAAAGGTAACCTTGTACTCTTCTACTGTGGTACTGTAGAGCAGTGGCTTCAAGTACAGCAACACTACAGTAATTAGAATAAGCAGAACTGAAGCAATTCCAATGATTAAAGAGTGCAGTCATTTACTGAACAAATACATTTGTTTTTATATAGCTAGTAAGAGCAAAAACACCACTGTGGTTCATAGATTCATAGATCTACACTAGGATAATGACTACCTGGCCTTTATAAGCCTAGCCATGCAATCCAAACCAGTTGCACCCCTGTGTATCATGGGCGTTTATTAGGAGGAGGTATGTTAGATAGGTAGTTTCTGGAGGTTATGTTGGGGGGGGGTATGTCAGTTTGGGCATTAATGTCTGCCTCTGTCTATCAGAAACATGGGGACCAGACCCGGGGTGAATTTCCATTTCCCATCCATTGGTCAAGGATTAAGGATGAACTCTGCTTCACACAGATAGGGAACGTGTTCCAGAGCATGGGGATCCTCTGAGACAAATATCTGTCTCACCAACATATCTTATTTATGTCACAAACAACATATAAATCCTTGGATCTAGTAGTTCTGATGCTGTTCATTTTGCAGATGTGCAAAGGTCCATCAGAGCTGATTCTGAGGATACCTTGTATGCCAGGCATAGATCACCTCTCAGCAACCTGTATCAGACAAGAGTATAAAGACAGGGATTTAAGGCGATCCATATAAGACAATGCGTTTATACCCTGGATTCTCCTGGTAAGGAACCTCTGTGGGTGTTCCGATTGTTGCATGTATCTGGTCAGGTACAAGCTGACGGGGGCATTACACTCAATGATGGATCTGATAAAAGCTGAATAAAGCGTCACTGTGACTTCCTTGGACCTGGATGCCATGCCCTTACTTATAAGTTGGGTAACACAGAATGATTTTCCTACTGCCTTGGCCACATGCTGATCAAAGGCCAGATTACTGTCTACATATGTTCACAGATCCCTGCCTACCAGCTCAACTCTTAGGGGGTGGCTTATCAATGAAGTTATTAGCCTGTGTAGCAGTTTTCCCAAAAGGCAAAATAATGCATTTCTTAGTATTGAGTTTTAATCTGTGACTTTGGCACCAGTCATTTATCTATGTTAAACAAACTATCACTTAATAGGATGTAGCTTTCTCTTCTTCTAAGTTCATAGGTCCATAGGTAAGTACTAGGCTAGCTGCCTTTGTGGGCCATTTTAGGCCTAGACAATTTTGCTTTTTATGCTTGAAATAACCTATCCCTATTTGGTTACAGATGGCCTTGCCCATCCCATAGCTGATACTTACTATTATCCCTAATGAGAATACCTGCGATCATACCATACACAATCAGAGGGGACCCATGCACGGGATAAAGCATTTAAGAGCTGCATCTGTCCATTAGTAGTACAGGGGGGCAGTTCTGGGGTAAATGTTCTGCTTCCCATCCATAAATCTAAGTGGCGCTTGAAAATGGATAGGGATGAACTTTGTTTTATGTGGATGGGAAGTCTGTACCCTCTGCGAAACATACCTGTCCCTCCAAACCGTTCTGTTGATGCTGCCCTAGACCAAGTATTTCTGATGCCATTTGACTTGCAGATGTGCAGTAAATTTATCAGTAACGGGTGGGAGGATTCCTTACATGCCAGACACAGGTCACCTCTTAGCAGTCTGTAAGGATACAAGGCCTAAACAACATGTCCTGCATGCACCAACCCACAGCCCTGTCAGTATACTTGGTATCTTAACAGGGCTTTGGGTTGGTCCATGCAGGACACGTTGTTTAGGCCTTGTATCCTTTTAGTAAGGCATCTCTGTGGGCATTCTAGTTGCTGCATGTGTCTGGACAGATATATGCCAAAGGGGGCATTATATTCAATGACTGGCCAAATGAGGGCTGAGTAAAGAGAAGCAATGACATCCCTATATCTAGACACAGTCTCACTGTTTATAAGCTGTGCAATACAGAAGGCCTTTCTTACAACGGACAGATGTTGGTCAAAAGTTAGGGCACTGTCCATACAAGCTCCCAAATCCTGAACGGGGTCAACACTTAGGGGTGTATTGTAAATGTGGTAGCTCCCCGAGGTAGATGCCTCCCAAAGGAGACAATAACGCATTCTTTGCATTTAGTTTCATACCATAATTTTTGACACCAGTTATTTATTTAAGACAAACCTCCCTGCAGGATGGCTAAGTCATTTGGAGATTCAAAGACTGCTCCTAGCTTGCAGTCATCTGCAAATAGTCAGCCAGAGCTACTTTTACTAAAGAAAATTAGATGCCAAACAGGAGAGGTACCAGAACAGAACCCTGGGGGACTCCACTGGTGACTGGTCTCTTTATGGAGGTAACCTCCCTGTTTTAATTACCTGTGTCCTGTCCTATCTGTGAGCCAGCTGGCAATCCCGCGTGTGACACAGGGATCTATTTAGCTTTTCTGCTATGCCTAAGTAGGGACTTGTGTCAAAAGCTCTGGCCAGGTTGACGTATGCGGTGTGTACTGTTTTGCCTTCATTCATTGCTCTTGTGACCTTTTCAAAAAAATCCACCAGGCTGAGAAAGCATGACCTGCCCCTGACGAATCCAAAATGAGACAGGTCTAGTGTCTGGAGGTTCCTTAAGTCCTGATTGATTAATTCCATGATGCATCTTTCTATGGCTTTGCATATGAAGCTGGTCAGACTTAAGGGTCAGTAAAGTACAGTTTTGTACCTACCATAAATGTAGATGTCCGAACTGGATAGCATCTGCAGTCATAACAAGTGGGTTGTCCTGTCGTCAGGCAGCCCGATCGGCCGGATTCAAAAGTCGGGTCCGGACTGGGCGATGCTCCACGGCCGTCATCTCTCATCTCTGCTGGTCTGCGCAAGCAAGCGGCCTTCCATTTTCATTTTCTTTCTTGTTCTTGCCATGCCAGCTACCCTTGCAGGGTATAATTTGGATAAATGCCAATGTGTCAAATAGATGCCAAATAACACAATAAATAAAGCATAAATGTACAAATATATACACAATAACATAAGACATAAAGACTCCTAGCTATTAGGCTAGCTATTAGCTAGGAAGGGAGGAGAGGGACCAGAGGGAAGGAGGAGGAGGATAATCCTGCTATCAGTTGAGGACATCTGCATTTATGGTAGGTACATATGAAACACATGTTACAAGCACTATGTCACCTTCATGGATGCATCTGCAGTCATAAATACCATGAGAATACCGGGGACTAGTAAGGAGGGGGGTAAATATTTAAGATCCCTTGATCCCTAGCAGTATGTGCAGCAGTGCAGGGGTCTGAATCTGGGCAAAATTATAAATTTTATCTGGAATAAACGCGAGGAGGTCCAAGTAGCGCCTGGTCCAAGTAGCTGGTTGCCACTCCTCGTAAGAGAGGCTGTGAGCCGTGAAGGCTGTGCCCTTGAATGTGCCCCTTGTATGTTCTGGTCTTTTGGTTTAGGGTGGAAGATTTTCCAGTATCGTAGTAAATTTCTATTTTCCTGGAGATTGTCATTTTGGAAATTTGTTTTCCTTGGAATCCCTTTTCCTTGGCTACAAAAGTTGGTCAGTCTTTCTGCTATTTTTGCTACTTTCAAGTATTTCCGTGTCTGTCTAATAGCAAGGTATGTAGTGTCTACCCTCTGTTTTTGTAGGTTGGGAAAGAAGGAAGGTGGAGTGGTTACTTGGTTTAAAGATACTCTGGATACCACCTTGAGGCATAAATGTAGGATTAGTCCTCCACTCCTCACTCTTGGTTCAAGGAAGATTAGGGTGGGCATTGCCTGAAGGCTACTGCTCTGAAACCCTCCTTAAGTTGCTGGAAATGTGCTGAAGAGCGGCCCAGTTTTTCCACAGTTATCTTTGGCTGCTGTTGCTGAGGCAGGTTCTGCCTGCTGTTAGTGTTGGTTTTTCTAGCACAAATGTCCCAAATGTTTGACCCATGGTGGTGGTCCTGGGAGGTTTTGTGGGTTTCCCTCTGAGGAAGAGCCTGCACGAGCAAAGGTGGTGGCAACTGGAAGGAGGAGAGGAGCTGTATTCTGCTGCTGGAAGCTGATGATGCATGTATCTTGAGGGAGGAGAGTAGGGAGAAGGATTGAATGAAGACTGAGACCCCAGAACTCCAGTTGTTACATCATATCTATGTTTGACACATCTTTTTCAACAAACCTTTCAAATTTTCCAATGTTTTCATTTTCCTATTTTTCTCTTTCTTGTTCTTGGTGCTTGTCTAACTCTTTCCAAGGTTTAACTCTTTCTTTAAGTTGATTATGTTGGGCTAGGTGATGAGTGCTGCTATGTGTGTTTGCAGCGTTTTAGGTTTGGATGTATTTTGAGGTTTTTGTCTGTAGTTAATTCATCAGTTGCATCAGTTGTTCAAGAGACATGTTGTTGTTCAGCATTTGCTGTCAGTGTTTCTGCAGTGTAGTGTTGGCTGTGTTGGGGCTGTCAGGCTTATGCTTGGGCGTTCTTCCTTGATCTTTAGTGTCTTCCTTTGTATATTAGGAGTAGAGGAGGAATTGGAGGAGTTAGGAGGTGAGTCCCACTTTCCATTGCCTTGGGAGGAATAGGAGGTTGCAGGAATTTCCGTGCAGAATTGTTTCGAGCTGGTGATTGAGATTGAGAGATGAGGTGATTCTGAGAGGTGATATGTTTAGTTCTATCTTCTGGAAGATGAACACTGAGGTGGTCTTTGCAGCATCCAGTCTATTCTGGGTTCATTGTTATTTCTTTTATTGTCTTTCTTGGTACAAATATTGTGCCCAACGCCATATTTGTAGCTAAGTGAATTGTCCAGGCTTCAATCCATGTCCACAGCTCCAGGGTCTTGAGTGCCTAGGGGTATGTAATGGGCCTGACTGTGGTGTTGTAACAGCTTTGACTCCAACTGGCCCTGTTTCTGTGGGGTTGCTTGTTTTACTGCCTCCCTTTTTGTTGCCAACATTGTGGCTAGACTGTGCTGCAGGTGATGCCTTATTATGTTGTGTTGATCTGTGGGACTGTCAGTGAACTTTCCCCTTGTGTAGATCTGAAGCGTCTGATCTTTTGGTCTGACTTGCCTGGGTCTGGCGCCTGGGTCAAGGAACCTGGAGTTTGACTGCAGTGCCTGGGCCTGGGTGAGAATTAGGTGTTTAAGCTGTTTGCAAGTGGGATTTTTGTTTCTGAACTGTGTGTGTTGGGACCATACTGTCTGGGTGTCATGTTGGTTTCCTCACCTGTAGTGTTTCAAAGCATTCTCATATGTAGGATTGGCATTTGAAGCCCAAGGTGTGTAGAAAATTTCTTTAAATTAACTTGTTCAGTTTTGTTAGTGTTTAAGTTGTTGTGTTTTCTTGTGTTTAAAGCCAAGAGGAAGTTCTTTGCCATTCTGTAAAGAATGTCATGTTTTTGTTTCCTTGTTTCCAGAATGCCCAACTGTGTATTTGTATGGGATCAACAAGTCTGTGACTTGTTGAAACAGTATGACCCTTTGTGTTTCTGTTGTCCCCTTGTATTTTGCGTCATGTTGTCAAGTTGCTTTTTTTTGTCCCCTTTATGTAAATTTGATCCTGATGGATAATAAATTTGATACTGATACTTCTGGATGGCTGAATTGACTGGTAGCAGGTTTGTAATGAAGGGCCCCTTCTGATAGGCAAAAGGCAAGGATCCTGCTCTTTGAATGAGGTATCTTCTGCAGATTGAAATCAGGGACGTGCAGCTTTGTTGAATTTGGCAAGACTAGCAGAGCGAACTCCTTGAGAGTTGTGGTGGTCAAGCTGTAGCCCCAGCATTTTGATGTTTGTTGCGATAGGGTCAGCATTTTGAATTTTCAGGCTTTTTCCTTTCTATTTTACTAGGAATGATTGGAATTAGGAGTCAGTCCTTTTTCCTTTCTTTGAACCTTTTTTGATCTGGAGTCTTTCACTTTTCTCATGTTGCTGCCCTCCATGTTTTGGCGTAGCTCCTCTGTTTGCTGGCATCTTATATTTGGCAGTCCTCTTCTGTTTGAGTAAAGGTAGATTTGGCCTTCCTGGTTTGTTTTCTATGGTCTTCTGTGGGCACTTAACCTTGATTATTTGTGTAACCTCTGTTTTTGTCTTTTGTTATGTAGTGCCAGTTCTTTGAAAATGTTCCCTAACTTTCCGCCTTGACTGAGCTGATCTGTGGTGATGGCTGTGAGGATTTAGGAGTTCTCTGTGACCCTCTGTTGATGTATTGCCACTGTAAGTGGCTGTGGCTGTGTTATCTGTGCTGCTGTCTGCCCTCTGGGTTAGCCCCTCTCCTCCTTTGGTTTGCTTGCAAGGACAGGGTCTGGCCTCTGAGCCCCTGCTAAACCTTGCTGCTATTTTTGGAGGTTGGACTTGGCAGGCCAGTTCCTGCTAAACCTTAGGGTTGGACTTTTAGGAAATCTTTCTTTTACCTTTGCAGAGTTTTGATTTTGTTGTCATTTCTTCATGACCTGCTGGGCACTTACCTTGAACATGTGAACTTGGTCCTTTAACCATGCAGCAACTTAGCTTTTTACCTTGCCCTGCCTGTCATGGCTGATCTAAAGCCTCAGTCCTTCATATCATGCCTACATTTAAAGATAGTTAAAAATCCTAGCTACAGTATTTACCATCTCCTAAATACAATTTCTTATCTAACCTGTTGTATGTTATTTACCATCTCTAATACATATTTCTTTCTCAAGAGATTCATTAGTAGTTAGCTTTTTAGTAAAAACTGATACACCTAAGTAGTTGAGTGTTGTATCATGTGAAACTGACATCTTTCTTATCTAGCTGAGAGAGTAGCTGAAGTGTAGACCTTTAGCCCATCTTCTGACCTTCTTTACTTTCTGGGGAGAAGTGGGACTGGGTAGCTGGCTGCTGCAAGAGAAAGGGGACTGGGATATAGGATTTTATCTGGCAAGAGGTAAAGTGTAAAGGTGGTGATGAGTATCTGGCACCCTGTAAAATCTGTCTGGTTTGGCAGGGCTGGGGACCACAATCTGTAGGAGGTATAGCTAATGGAGTGCATCATTAGGTGGTGAGAAAGTCCTAAGTCACTTTTTCTGGGTCTGTCTCTGGTTTGCAGTGCCCCATTGGAACTCTTCTGCAGTCTTTTCCTCCCTTTCTCAAAAAAACTGTTCACCCATGGCATGCAGGGTTTCTCCAAAGGAGAATCAGGTGGAGGGGAAGAGAAAGGGAAAAGTTCAGCAGATTCTCAGTCTTCTTGAAAAAGGGAAAGGAGAATCATGGAGAGACACTGGCTCTGGGGGCTCTGCCCTGATCTCTTCTCTCTCTGGGCCTGGCCCTGTGCCCTAGGAGGGGCTCTGAGATCCTCTCTTAAAGTCTGTCTGGAGCCTAGAAAAAGCATTTGAGAAAAGAAGAGGATTCTTGGATGAGAAAAATCAACAGGGGCTGATTTAGTAGGGAACAGCAGGCTAGGTCTACCTGAGATTTTAATGGACATGGCTGCTGGAGGCCCCCTGGGTTAGTGCTGGCTAGAGAGAGAATGGACAAGGGTGCTGGATAATCATGTCAGGGGTACAGTACCGTGGTGGATGAGTATCAGAGAAGTCAATCAAGAGTTGGTGGTTGGGGCCTCAGTTGTTCAGCTAGGTTTTGCTGTAGTTGTAGCAGTTTTCGGTTAGTGTACAGTTTTCTGTTGGCTTCAGCAGTTTGCTTCGCCGTGGTTTGGCCCGAAACCCATGGTTTCTCCGCTTTCCTTTATCTTTTCGTTCGGAATCTTAGTGGACGCAAGCAGGGGTCTTTAAATCGACATATGGGTAGTACCGAAAACTCCGACCGGCAAAAACTCTGTAGAATAAGAGTTAGAACACTTCCTTGAGAGGCACAGGCTGCTTTAACGCTACGTGAGTGCCATGGGCTAAACAGACAGCTGGGTAAGAGTGGATGAATTTGGCGGGTCCACACAGGTTAAGTGTTAACAATTGTTTTTTTTTCTGATTTTTTCTGACAAAGAAAACAGTTGCAGCGATTTTAAAGAGCTTAGGCGTCTTAGAAGCCCACCGGTAGATTTAGCTTCTCCTGTGACGACGAAACTATATGAACAACTTCTGCTTAAGGCCCACGTGACGCAAAGAACTGAGGAAAATGGCGTCGCTGCATACTTTTTATACCGAAAGAGCAGAGATGATGATGCGTGGTTTCGCAGAGATCAGCGAGCGGACCCGGACTTTGAATCCGGCCCGATCCGGCGGCCTGGCCCGCTGCGAGGACAACAAGACTGTTATGACTGCAGATGCATCCATGAAGGACATCTGCCTGGGTCTGGGAAGGTCCTCCCTTATGCAGGGGAATGACTGCAGCTGTTCTCCATTCGCTTGGTGCAAAAGTTTCTAAGGAGGCTAAGACTGAACAGTGTTGTTACAGGTGTGGCTAAATCATGCTTCATGCTATTTAAGACACATCCAGGGATATTATCAAAACCCATCGATACAGAATTTTTAGCCTTTGATAGCACTTTTAGGACTTGGTCTTGTGTGATAGCTGAAGGTGAGCCAATTTCAGATATATCTTGAGGGACAGACAGAGGAGAGTGAGGGGTAAAGTTAGAACTAAATTTACTGGCCAGTAGGTTAGCTGTATCAGTCTCAGTGCAAGTAATATTGTTCACAATTAGGTCAGCTTATTGCTGTGTTCTGCTTTTGAGATTATGAACATAACTAAAATATACTATGCCATTGTCTTTAGCTTGGGTAGCTATTTTAGCCACAAACTTGGCTTTGGTGTTACTCCCCAAGGTACAAAAACTGGGCTAGGCTACCCAGAAATTATATTTCACAGGAACGTGTGCATTTAACTGAAAGTTTTGATGTGCATCCAATAACTATTTCAGATCACATGCCAATAATAACTAAATAAAAATGCAAGGTAATGAAATAAGAATACGACACAGGTGCTTCCCTACCTGTTAAAAAGAGATGAAATTATCTGGGTGTTATCAGGGAAGTTAGAAATCTCTTTTGAAACAGTAGCCAGGGAGTGGGCTAAAATTAAAGTGGAGTTTAACAATAGGGTGGAAATAAAAGAGAGAGAGATATGGGTTAAGAAGTAACAACAATTATTTAGAGGAACTGATAAAGGTTAAACTATTGTAGAAAAGGGGGAATCTCACTGAATAAGAGGAGGAGCAATTGCAGAATGCTAGACAGAAAATAAAGGATTACCTTGATAATATGCATGAGTTAAGAAAGACTCCTGTCAAGCAACTGTTTTTTGATAATAACTCCAAAGTTTAGCACAACTCAGGCAGAAGAAAGTAAAAAAAAAAAAGGTTACCACCAAGCTTAGCGAGCTTATAACAAGAAAGATAATCAGACATCCTTTACAGGTACTAGATATATTTCAGAAACTTTATGAAAACTGTACAAAGTAGAGAAATTTGGAAATCAAGAAAAGGTACAAATGAAAATGCTTATGTAAGAATTAAATATGCCAAGGTTATTGGTAGATGAGGCTCAATTACTAACAGGATAGAAGGACATGAGATAAAAAGGTGATATAAAACCAATCTACAAGAAAGTCCCCAGGAATAGATGGTATTCTTGTGGAAGTTCCAAAGCTAGGAGGGAAGAAACTAATAAAGATCTGGAAGGTTTTGTAACAGCATTTTAAAAAGAACAGAAGCACCAACATATTGGAAGAAAGTGGTAGTGGCTATAATACCTAAAGATGGTAAAGACCCATCAGATCCAACTTCATACAGGCCCATTTTAATTCTAAACCACAATTATAAAGTGTTTATGACTATAATGGCTAGAAGAATGGCAAAGATGATGCCAAAATTGATAGATATGGATCAATGTGGTTTTGTGGAGGGAAAGCAAATATTTGACAACATTAATAGGACAATGATATGCCAGAGGGAAGCAGAATTAAGAAAATACCTCAGTTGTTGTTGACGCTTGATGCAGAGAAAACATTTAAAAGAGTAAGCTGGGGTTTTATGAGTAGGGCAATGGAAGCATTTGCATTCCCTGATAAAACTGTAAGGTCAATTACGATATATGACGGATCAGAGGTGAAAATTAAAAGTGGGTGGGTTTGTCTCTGGTAAGTTCAGTTTGAGCAGAGGAACCAGGCAGGGGTGCTTCTTTCCCCTTTGTTATTTGTGCTATATTTAGAACCAGTGGCGAAGAAAATAAGGGACTCAAATTAAATTATAAAATTGGTATAGTAGTCAAGAAAAGTGTTTTTTATTTGCAGATGATATTACTTTATACCTGATAAAACCAGAAAAAGGATATTTCAGTGCTGTTGAACATTTTGAGACAATATCAAGTCTTTTCGGGATACAAAAATTAATGAAGATAAAATGAAAGCAGTAGCTGTAAGCTCCGTACCCACACAAAAATTGGCTCAGCATTACCCATATTTATGGGGACATGATAAAATGAAGTACTTAGGAGTATGGATTAAAAAGGATTCTGTTAAGGCAGCTAAGAATATGTGGGAAGAGATTAAACAAAACATAATGCAAAGTCTGAGAGATTGGAAAGAAGCTCTGTTTTATGGATACAGATGGCAAGATACAAGCAGTCAAAATGTTTTTAGACCCTTTAGTTTTCTACAGAGATCAACCAGAGGAGAGGTTGTGGATAGTAATTAATGAAGAGTTGAAGGATTTTATCTGGGGAGGGGAAGATGGCAAGAATCAAGTGGGATAAGCTGATTCTTCCAACAGAACAAGGTGGTTTGTGATTACGTGATTTGAAGGGGTATTTCAGAGCTACACAGTTAAGGCTCCTACACACAGCACAGGCAGAAAACTACAGTTGTGTACACTGACCATAAATGTAGATGTTCGAGTGTACTCACTGTTACAGTCATCACCTGTGGGTTATCCCTGCTGTGGTAGCCCTCGGCCGGCTCGAATACCAGAGTCAATGTTTTTCTGCGTCAGCTGCTGTCGCCTGTGGACTGACATCAGGTCATCAATGCTACAAAGCAAGGCAGCTGACGCCATTACATCAGTTTTTCTTGCCCTAACCATTCAGGAAACCCCAGGAAATATGGCAAAGTGGTCCTGGTGGTTAACCACCCCAAGAAGCTTATGTCTCCCTAATGAAAGAGGATATAAGGGGGAAGGAGGGAGGGAAACCAGGACTGCAACAGTGAATACACTCGAACATCTACATTTATGGTAAGCGTACACAACTGTACTATGTTCTTCGTGTTTCATTGTTGCAGTCATCACCTGTGGGAAGATTCCCAAAGCTGAAGAGAGGGGTGGCAGGATTAGTTAGAGATCTAGGCATGCATAAGGTGGCCCTGGATAACTGCAGAGGCAAACCCTGCCCTAGCCTTGGAGAACTGGGAGCACTACTCAAGCTCCAGCACCTTAGCCCAAAGGTTCCCGGAAATTATAAACTCAAATGCTATGGAACAACTAGTCACCATTCCCACAAGAGGGGACAACATACTAGACCTGATCATTACCAACATGGGGACTTTATGCTCCACACCAGAAGTATATCCCTCATTGGTAAGATCAGACCATAAATTAATTTCACTGGATGTCCACATCCCGACCCCACCCCCAGCCCAGAAAACCACAGTGAAAAACTTCTCAAAAGCGAACTTCTCACTTCTCAAAACCAAAGTGGAATCCTTCAAGGCCCCAGGGCCAGTGGAAACTACGGCCCAAACTGCAGAATCCTATATAAACGCATTCTACGGACATCTCCAGGAATGCATGGATCATGCTATCCCAAACAAAACCAAGACCCAATCATCCAAAGGCAGGCGTCCAGTCTGGTGGACCCCTGCCATAAATAAACTGTACAACAGAAGGAGGAAGCTACTACAGGATAGAGCAAAATCCCTAATAGGGAAGGCAACTCTGATCAGTACTAGCAAAAAATTATGATCCCTCATAAAATCCTCCAAGGCCAGCTTCGAGAGAAAAATTGCACAGGACACCAAAGACAATCATAAGGCTTTTTTCAGTTCTGTTAGGAACCTGGGATGCAACTCCCAGACTTGTTCTGAGTTTATTCTAAATGACAAAAAATACACTGAACCCACAGACATCGTCAATATCCTGGCAGACAGGTTCAGTGCAAACTTCTCCACCCCCTCCCCCCAAAAGAGCAAGTATCTATCCTGGCAGAGGGCTGCCTCCCAAACATCTCTGATACTCAGGTGAAGGCTGCCCTCGCCAAAGCAAAAAACACTGCTTCCATGGGACCAGATGGCGTCCCAGGTTGCGTCCTACATGAACTCCAAGAGGAACTAATCCCTCAAATAAAACAGCTATACAATCTCAGCCCCACTACAGGATATGTGCCCACAGAATGGCGTACAGCAACAGTGGTCCCACTCCACAAAGGTGGAGCCTCTACGGACCCTGGAAACTATCGCCCCATAAGCCTGACTAGCTTAGTCTGCAAGGCTATGGAGAGGATCATCATGGAGCTCATAAACAAAGACATTGAGGACCTACAGACACTAGATCCTACCCAGTTCGGCTTTGTCAAGGGCAGATCCTGCCTTTTGAACCTGGTTGACTTCTTCGAAACAGTCACCAAAGCCATAGATGAAGGGAAGGTAGTCCACACAGCCTATCTGGACCTTGCAAAGGCATTTGACACAATCATCATAGATAAGCTATCCAGCTTAAATATAAACCCCTATGTCACAAGATGGGTCGCAAACTGGCTCAAAGAAAGAACCCACAGAGTGAGAGTTGCTGGAGCCATGTCAGACTCGAAACCGGTCGCAAGTGGCGTCCCACAGGGTTCTGTCCTGGGACCACTCTTGTTCGGTATATACTTTTCCGAGGTACAGGCAAACGTGGGAGGACTATGGCTCACCAAATTTGCAGACGACTGCAAACTGGGCGCCATAATCGACTCTCCAGCTGACACAAACATCTTTCAAAAAGGTCTCACAGAGACAGATATCTGGTGCCAGCGCCATGGTTTAAAGCTAAACGCCAAAAAATGTATAGTCATACCCTTTGGCAAAAACAATGTGCCCACAAATTACCACATAGGCGGAAACCCATTAAGTACAGAGAAAGTTATTAGGGACCTGGGGACCCAAGTTGATAGCAATCTCTCCTTTGAAAACCACATTGCCAAAGTGGTTAGACCTTCTACATAGCCCACCTCATCACGAAGGGTTTTACATCTAGATCAAGAGAGGTAATCGTGCCCCTTTATTCATCCCTCATCAGGCCCATCATAGAATACAATGCCCCTTTTGGGATGTACCTTACCCGACACCTGCAGCAATTAGAGAGACTCCAAAAGTATCTCACCAAGAGGATCAAGGGTCTCAAACAGATGCCATATGCTGCTCGGTTAAAAAAACTCCAGCTCTACTCAGTTGCATACCGCCTACTTCGAGGCGATCTATGCCTGACATACAAAGCTATGTCAAATCCAGAATTAATGGACATGCTCCACCTCAGTAAATCTAAATCCCTTAGAGCCACACGCTTGAGGGACTTGAACCTCAGCACAGAAATAAATAGAACTTGTTGGAGGGACAGGTTCATAACCCAGAGGCTCCCTTCGCTCTGGAATAGAATTCCAGTTCATGTGAGGCAGAGCACCTCACTGAATCTCTTCAAGAAGAATCTCGATAGGTGGATGGGGGATCGTAGGTTTGTCCCAGGGATTACTCCCATGTCACTATTAGACAGAGGCACAGTAAACTAAACCTTAAAAAGGACACAGTATACTCAAATCAAGGGGTGGCGTAAGCCATACAGAATCGGGCTAGGCTTATAATTGCCCCAGGGCAGATAGCCTAGTATGAACCTATGAACCTATGAAGAAGAGAGGAAGTTGGTAATGCTTTGTAAAGGTATGGACTGAGGTCCAGGTGGCAGCTTCCAAGATGTCCCTGGTGGGAACTCCTCTGAGGAATGCTGTGGAAGTGGAGGTTGCTCTAGTGGAATGGGTACAAATAGACTAGAGGTTTCCCATGAAATCTGTAGCAGAAATGGATATAGTGTGATATCCATTTAGGTTCATAGGTTGGTACTAGGCTATTGGCCCTAGGGCCTATACAAGCCTAGCCATAACAATTCCCTGGCTATTTCTTCCCACAGTATTTACTTTTTTAGTAGATAGTAGATTTAGAGATAGTCTGCTTGGAAATGGGATTCCCCTCTGCCCCTAGGGCAAAACTGACAAGAAGTTGGTCCGTTTTTCTGAAGGGTTTAGTACAGTTCAGGTAGTATCTGAGCTGCCTGCGCACATCCGTGGAGTATAGAATGCTTCCCCCCTGTTTTGAGGGTTAGGGAAAAAGGTAGGCAGATGAATGGCCTGGTTGAGGGTCATATTAGATATCACCTTGGGCATAAAGGAGGGGTTAGTCCTAAGGGAAACCCTGTCTGCATGGAAAATGATGAAAGGCTCAATGGCCATCAGTGCCTGAAGTTCAGAAACCCTTCTGGCTGAGGTGATAGCTAGCAAAAAAGCAGTCTTCCAGGAGAGGAATTTCAGTTCTGCTGAAGGAGCAGGTTTGAAGCGTGGTAAGGATAGTTTTTCCAGAACATAATTAAGACGCCAGGCTGGCGGGGGAGGCCTTCTGGGAGGTCTGATATTAGAAGCCCCTATGAGAAATTGCTTAATCAAAGTGTGAGAGAACAGTGGCTGGTCTGTATTAAACTGAGCTGAAATGGCTGAAGCATGAATTTTAACAGAAGAGAAGGAGAGGCCACTATTAAGTAATTCCGCTAGATAGTCCAGGATGAGGGGGACAGAAGGTGGTGAGGAACTGGCCCCTCTGGACTGGCACCAGGAGCAGAATCTTTTCCATTTCCCTGCATAAGACCTTCTGGTGCTGGGCCTTCTGGATTCCTGTGATAATGTCTAGGACCTGTTTGCTTAGCAGAAGCCCCTTGCTTACCTTGGGGGTATCAGCCATGCTGATAGCTTGAGAGTCTGCAAATCTGGGTGCAGCATCCCCCCCCCCCCCCGCTTGAGTCAAGAGGTTTGGGATCTGGGGAAGCTGCCTGGGAGGATGTGATGTCAGGCTGTGCAGCAAGGGGTACCAATGTTGTATGGGCTAATCTGGAGCAATGAGGATGGCCTTGGGCCCATCCTTCCTTATCTTGAAGAGTACCTTGGGAATAAGAGGCAGAGGGGGGAAAGCGTACACAAAGAGGTAGTTCCAAGGGAAGGTCAAGGCATCCACCTTCCATGCCAGGTGGTAATATTCCCTGGTGTAAAACATATCTGGCTGATGGTTGAGGTACGAAGCAAAGAGATCCACCTCTGGATTTCCCCACACTTGAATGACTTGCTCAAAGATCTTTTTGTGGAGTTGCCATTCGTGGAGGTCCATTAAGTGCCTGCTTAAGTGGTCTGCCAGGGTGTTGTCGATCCCTGGTACGTATTGGGCTATTAGGTGTAATCCCATGGAGGAGGCAGTCAGCTAGAGGTTCATGGCTAACCTGCACAGAGGGTGAGATTGTGTCCCTCCCTGTTTGTTGATGTACCACATTACTGTGGTGTTGTCTGTTTTGATAAGGAGAAAGTACAGTTGTGTGCACTTACCATAAATGTAGATGTTCGAGTGTATTCACTATTGCAGTCATTACATTTGGGTAATCTGCTGGCAGGTTGCCCTCATTCGGCCTGATTAACAAAGTCTTGGGTCCTGCATCAATTGCTGTCCCTTCTTCCATGACGTCAGGTCATCAGGGGTATAAAACATGCAGCCAACACCATTTACATCAGTTTTTCTTGCCCCAGATGTCAGGTGCCCCCCAAATGGGGAGCAAAAAAAAAAAAAAAAAAAAAAAAAAAATATATATATATATATATATATATATATATATATATATATAAATTTAGAACACAAAAAATATACCTCCAAACAAAGCATATACATCAAAAAAGGCTTGTAAACATAGTAACAGAAAGTAGAGGTATAGTAAGACAAAAACAGGGGGCTGGGTAACCAGGACTGCAACAGTGAATACACTCGAACATCTACATTTATGGTAAGTGTACACAACTGTACTATGTTCTTTGTGTTTCACTGTTGCAGTCATTACATTTGGGTAGATTCCCAAATCTATGGTTGGGAGGATGGATTTATACAGAATTAGGAGCAGCTATAAGGCCCTGCAGGACAGCAGTGGCAAAGCCCGCTCTGGATTTAGAGAATAGAGGAAAATGGTAATGTTTGGTGAATGTATGAAATGAGCTCCAGGTAGCAGCTTCTAGAATGTCTCTGGCAGGAACCCCTCTGAGAAAGGCTGCAGAAGTAGATGCAGCCCTGGTAAATTGAGATCTGATCCCCTTGGGGATAGGTTTACCATGGTGGACATAGCAGAAATTAATACAATGGCTTATCCATTTAGAAATAGTCTGCTTTGAAATAGGTTTTCCCTCTGCCCCTGCAGCAAATGCCACCAATAGTTGCTCAGATTTTCTTAGAGGTTTTGTCCTGTTTAAGTAGAATCTAAGTTGTCTGTGTACATCCAATGAATGCAGAATCCGCTCACCCTTGTTCTGTGGATTGGGAAAGAAAGTTGGCAGATGAATGGTCTGATTAAGAGCCACACTGGATACCACCTTAGGCATGAAAGATGGATTGGTTCTGAGAGCCACCCTGTCCGGATGAAAAATAATGAAAGGCTCCACTGCCATAAGAGCCTGTAATTCTGAAATCCTTCTAGCTGAAGTGACTGCTAAAAGGAAAGCTGTTTTCCAGGAGAGAAATTTTAAATCTGCAGTAGCAGCTGACTCAAAACGCGGTCCCATGCAGGAGTTGGTGCTCTCCTGGGAGGTCTTAAAGTTTTGGCCCCTCTGAGGTACTGCTTTAGCAGAGGATGAGAAAAGAGGGGAGGCTCTGTGTTGTAATGAGCTGAAATGGCAGAGGCATGGATTTTTATAGAAGAAAAAGATAGGCCGTTTTGAAGCATCTCAGTTAAATATTGCCAAATCTGAGGAATATTGGGCATTGCTGTGCTTATTCCTTGTGCTTGGTTCCAGGCACAGAATCTTTTCCATTTGTCAGCATAAGATTGTCTAGTACTAGGCCTTCTAGCCTCCAAAATGACATCCATCACAGGTTTGCTGAGAGATGTAACTGGTGAAATTAGTTGATTAGCCATGCTGTAAGATTCAGAGTTTGGAGCTGAGTGTGCAGAATTTGATAGTTCCGCTGAGACAGTAGGTAAGGTGTTAGAGGCAGGTACCATGGAGGAAGATGTGACATATTGCGTAGGAGCGGGTACCAGTGTTGGCGAGGCCAGTCTGGAGCAATCAGTATCATTTTTGTTTTTCCTGTCTGACTTTTAGTAAGACCTTGGAGAGCAGAGGCAGAGGAGGAAAGGCATAGACTGACAGGTTTTTCCAGCTGAAGGACAGAGCATCTACTTTCCAAGCTTTTTTGTGATGAATTCTTGTGCAGATTTTGTCCAACTGATAGTTTTGGGTTGAGGCAAAAAAATCTATGTTTGGGTATCCCATTTGTGTGTTAACCTGCTGAAGATTTGTGGATCCAGTTTCCATTTGTGCGGGTTCATAAGATTTCTGCTTAGGTTGTCTGCCAGAGTATTTTGCTTTCCTGGCAGGAATTGTGCTTGAAGATGTATTTGGTAAGTCAAGGCTGTGTTCCACAAGGCCGTGGCTAGTCTGCAAAGGGGGTAGGAATGTGTACCCTCCTGCTTGTTTATGTACCACATAACAGTGGTGTTGTCCGTCCTTATCAGTAGTTGCCCTGGATTAAGTAAGTCCTTGAAGACTGTCAGAGCATTCTGAACAGCTAGCATTTCTTTCTGGTTGATAGGCAGATGCATTTGGTTTGGGCTCCATTTGCCCTGAATGCATCTCCCTGTCAGGTGGGCCCCCCAAGCATAGTCTGATGCATCTGTAGTTAAGGTTTGTGTGGCAGGGGGTAGAGTGAATGACAGTCCCTTGTTTTGGTGACATGTCTCTGCCCACCAAAGAAACTCCTGTTGCAGGCAGGGAATGAGAGGAATCATTGTTTCCAGGCTGTGACAATGTTGACCCCATAAACTTTTTAGGTACCACTGACGTTTCCTCATATGCAGTCTCGCATATGGAATCAGTAGAATGCAGGATGCCATGAATCCCAAAGCCTGCAGAATTTGTCTTGCAGATAACTGGGTTTTTGTTGCCATTTGTTTGAAGTATGTTGTCAGTTGCCTTTGTTTGACTGGCATGAGGTAAGTCATCTAGGCAGTTGTATTCAAGCTTGCACCCAGGAATGTAATTATTTGAGAGGGTACCAGTTGTGATTTCTTTTCATTTATGGTGTACCCTAGGCATGCTAGAAGCCTTTTTACAAACACCAGATGTTGAAGAAGAGTGTCCTTGTCCTCTGCTTGAATGAGACAATCATCCAGATAAGGATACATTTGGATTTTTCTTGTCTGCAGAATGCAATTACTGGTGCCAGGCACTCTGTAAAGACCCTGGGCACAATAGATAAGCCAAAGGGCAGTGCAGAGAATTGGTATTGCAAAAAACCTGCTTTGAAGCGGAGGCATCTTCTGCATGATTCCCTTACTGAGATATGCAGGTATGCCTCTTTTAAGTCCAAAGTGACTAACCAAGCATTCTTGCCTAGCATAGGCAGTAGCTGCTGCAAAGTCAGCATTTTGAATTTTGGAATGTCCAGGAACGTATTCAGAATCGATAAGTCCAGTATTGGACGCCAAGAATTGTCTTTTCTGGGTACCAGGAAAAGTCTTGAATAAAATCCTTGTCCTTTTTCCTTTTCTGGTACCAGTTGAATAGCCCCCATACCCATGAGGGATACAACTTGCTTCTGGTTTTGTGGCAGATCCGGCCATCCGTTTGGAATTGGCAAAGTATGGAAATTAAATCTGTACCCCTAGGATACTATGTTTAATACCAAATTGTCCTGGGTAATTAACTACCAATTTGGAGCATGAAGTGATGGTTTTCCCCCCAAGGGGGCTGCCAAAAGATAAGTGCTTGGAGATGGTAGAGGAAAGTCATTGAGACTGCTTACTGCAGGGTTGTCCGTTGTTTCCTCCAGATTAGGAGGTGGAGGCACCCCACTGCTTTGACCTGTAGGAACTCTGTGTTTGATATCTGGAGCCATTTGAGCGCCTGTGTTTGCCCTGAGTGGCTCTGTTGGACACAGGAAAGGACCAATTTTTATTAGGCCAGTGCCTACTGAACCTGGGTGGCTGTACTTGTAGGAAATCTTTTACAGTTTGCATAGATTTAGCTTTGTCTTCCATTTTCTTTAAAACCTCTTCTGCCTTATTACCAGAGTATCATGGTGCAAAGGGGCATCCAGCAATTTAGCTTTAACATGATCAGGCAAATTTTGCACCTTGAGCCAGGCATACCTTCTAATCACAGATCCAGTAACGGCGGCCCTACAAGAGGCCTCCAAGGAATCAAAACCACATTGCAAAGTATGCTTTCCAACCTGTTCTGCTGAATGCGATAAATCCTGTAACTCTATTTTCCACACAATCAGAAATCAACATAATTTTCTGTTTAAGTAAACCCATAACATGCTGTTGATATTTAAGCATATGAAACTGGCAGTTTAAAGCCCTGATTGCCAAGGTTGCAGACATGTAAACCTTCTTACCCCATCTATCCAGCTCCCTGGAATCTCTATCAGAAGGGGTAGGATTTTTGGCTGTAGAAGCCTTAACCCCCTTGGGATCCTGAGAAATAGTCTCAGGAACAACAGCAGGATTTTTGAAAAGAAATTTGTGTGAGTCAGGAACCTTGTGATATCTGTTTGGCTTACTAGGAGCCGGTGGCAGGGAATCAGGGGCCAAGCTTGATTCCGAGAACACATCATCAACAATGTCTAATACAGGAGGTATTGCCAAAGGCCTATGCTAAGGAAGAAGAAGGAAGCCCCTAAGCCTCTTTTTTAATTCAGAGAAGTCCTGACTCTCCCACTGAAAATGTTCCCTTAAAGTATGCAAAGTCTCTCCAAAAGAGTAATCCTCAGGAAAAGATGCAGACGGAATGGATTCCTCTGCATCAGAATCCTCATAGGGTGGAACAGAAAATTCCTGATCAGAAAAGGAATCAGAAGAAATGGAAACCTGATCTGAAGATTCATAATCAATGCCTTGCCTAGGCCTCTTAGCAGGGGGGGTTGGGAACCCCTGATCAAGGTAATTACATCTTCAGCCATTTTGATCATCTGTTTTTTAGGCATAGGGACCTGAGCACGTGGCTCAAGCATCAGTTTTTTAGACATAGAAGTTGTTTTTGATCTTGTTTTTGTTGTTGGCGTCGGTTTAATATACAAATCTTTAGGCCTGAAAACACCCTCAGAAGCTGGTGCCTGCTCAGCGGCTCTGGACCCATCTAAAGTAGAGACATCCACGGGTTCAATACTTAAGTGTCTCGCGGCATACCGGACTCCGAATGGGTCTCAGTAGAGGCCTGCGAATCAAACGTAGTGGGTATCAGGGGCTGCAAAAGCACCTCACTGAGTACCGGCGAACCGGCGACTGGCTTAGGAGAAGCTTCGTCTTCGGTTTTGGACCTCGATGGTCTGTCTCTGTCTTTTTCTTTGCATTTTTTAGGTATTCAGGTAGGCGGATTGCTAACCGATGACATTTCTGGATAGTTAAATCTTGAGCCAAAATATTTAGAAGCAAAAATATACAGACGTTTAATAGCGTGTTGATTAAATTTAACACAAAACTGACAGCAAGGCACGTTGTGGTAAGGGCCTAGGCAAGGAGTACAGTACAAATGAAAATCCTTATGAGGTATTTGCTTCCCACAAGTAATACAATTATTAACTTTTACTGACATCGGTAAGGAGCAAGAAATGTTTCCCCAACGGGGTACTTAGCTTTTAGTTGAAGGCTTCGGTTCTGAAACTTGAAAACGAAAATTTCAGGAGTCGGCAGACCGGCACTTGCGAACTGCTTCTGCTTCGGGCACCGCGCGCCAAGAAAGACTGGTGTAAATGGCGTCGGCTGCATGTTTTATACCCCTGACGACCTGACGTCATGGAAGTAGGGGACAGCAACTAATGCAGGACCCAAGACTTGGTTAATCAGGCCGACTGGGTAATCTGCTGGCAGGTTGCCCTCAATCGGCCTGATTAACAAAGTCTTGGGTCCTGCGTCAGTTGCTGTCCCTTCTTCTATGACGTCAGGTCGTCAGGTGTATAAAACATGCAGCTGACGCCATTACATCAGTTTTTCTTGCCCCAGATGTCAGGTGCCCCCCCGAATGGGGAGCAAATAAAATTAAAAACACGAAAATATACCTCCAACCAAAAGAAAATACACCAAAAAGGCTTTTAAGCATAGTAAAAGAAAACAGAGATATAGTAAGAGAAAAACAGGGGCTGGAGGGAGGGTAACCAGGACTGCAACAGTGAATAAACTCGAACATCTACATTTATGGTAAGTGTACAAAACTGCACTATGTTCTTCATGTTTCACTGTTGCAGTCATTACATTTGGGTAGATTCCCAAAGCTATGGTTGGGAGGATGGATTTATATAGCATTAGGGACAGTTATAAGGCCCTGCAAGACAGCAGTGGCAAAGCCAGCTCTGGATTTAGAGAAAATTGGTAAATGATAATGCTTGGTGAAAGTATGCACTGAACTCCAGGTAGAAGCTTCTAGAATATCCCTGGTAGGAACACTTCTGAGAAAGGTTGCAGAAGTAGATGCAGCCCTGGCGGAATGAGATCTAATCCCCTGGGGGATAGGATTTCCATGGTGCTTATAGCAGAAATGAATGCAATGGCTTATCCATTTAGAAATGGTTTGTTTAGAAATAGCTTTCCCCTCTGTTCCAGCAGCAAATGCCACTAGCAATTATTCAGATTTTCTTCGAAATTTAGTTCTGTCCAAGTAGAATCTAAGTTATCTGTGCACGTTCAAGGAATGCAGAATCCCTTCCCCTTTGCTCTGTGGATTGGGGTAGAAGGTTGGCAAATGAATGGATTGGTGAAGAGCCACACTGGAAACCACCTTGGGCATGAAGGATGGATTGGTCTTCAGAGATACCCTGTCCACATGAAAGATGATGAAAGGCTCCACTGCCATAAGGGCCTGTAATTCAGATATCCTTCTAGCTGAAGTGACTGCTAAAAGGAAGGCTGTTTTCCAAGAAAGAAGTCTGCAGTAGCAGCTGGCTTGAAAGGAGGTAAAGTGAGCTTTTCCAAATAAAGTTAAGGTCCCAGGCAGGGGTAGGAGCTCTCCTGGGTGGTCTCAAGTTCTTTGCCCCTCTGAGATACTGCTTGAGCAGGGGATGAGAAAAGAGGGGTGGTTCTGTGTTATAGTGAGCTGAAATAGCTGAAGCGTGGATTTTAATAGAGGAAAAAGACAGGTCCTTGTGAAGCATCTCAGTTAAGTATTGTAAAATCTGAGGTAAATTAGGCGCTGCTGTGCTCATCCCTAAAGACTGGTTCCAGGCACAGAATCTTTTCCATTTGTCAGCATAAGAGTTTCTAGTACTAGGTCTTCTCGCCTCCAAGATGACATCTATCACAGGTTTGCTGAGGGATGCTAAGGGTGAATTTAAGTGATCAGCCAAACTGCAAGGTTCAATGTTGGGAGCTGAGGGTGCAGAATTTGGTTCTCCTGCAGAGACAGCAAAGAAGGTGTCCGAGGCAGGTGCCATGGAGATATTTGTGACACAATGCGCAGGAGTGGGTACCAGTGTTGGCGAGGCCAGTCTGAAGCAATTAAAATCATTTTTGGTTTGTTCCGTTTAACTTTTAGCAGAACTTTGGAGAGCAGAGGCAGAGGAGGAAAGGTGTAGACTGATAGGTGTTTTTCCTACTGAAGGACAGAGCATCCACTTTCAGGCTTTTTTGTGAGGAGTCCTTGTGCTAAATTTGTCCAACTGGTAGTTCTGGGGGGAGGCAAATAGATCTATGTCTGGGCTCCCCCATTTGCTTGTCAACATGTTGAAAATCCGTGGTTCCAGTTTCCACTTGTGTAGGTGCATGAGATTTCTGCTTAGTCTGTCTGGCAGTGTATTCAGTTTTCCTGGCAAGAATTGAGCTTGTAGTTGCACTTGGTAGCTCAAGGCCGTGTTCCACAATGCCATGGCTAGTCTGCCGAGGGGGTAGGAATGTGTACCCCCCTGCTTGTTTATGTACCACATAACCGTGGTGTTGTCCGTCTTTACCATTAGTTGTCCTGGATGAATGTAGCCCTTGAAGGCTGTCAGTGCATTCTGTACAACTAGCATCTCTTTCTGCGCTACCCCAAAACAAAACACGTGCAACACATAGCTCACAAAGCCAGTGTGCCGAACAGTCACAGCCCTTAAGGCTAAACAACACACCTGATACACTTGTAATAGGTGACTCTATCGTCAGGCACACTGACGTCCCGCTCACCAGACTGAACAAGGAGAAGGTCACGGTGAGCTGCCTGTCAGGCGCTAGGATCCGCCACATAACACATGCACTCAGGTCACTCCAAGGCAAGTACAAATATGACTCGGTCATTGTCCATGCTGGTGTGAATGACCTGAGATGTACCTCCCTGGACTACATGAAAAGAGACATAGAGGAGCTCTCTGAGCATGTAGTCCAGGCCGGTATGACCCTGACCTTGAGTAGCATCTTACCCTCACCAAGAATGATACCACAATATGAAGACAAGATGATCAATTTCAACAATTGGCTTAAGTATTGGTGTCATTCAAAGGGGATCCAATGCCTGTCAGCCTGGGATGACATGCTCGACAAGCCACGATGCTTCGCTAGGGACGGCTTGCACCTGTCACCCTTGGGCTTTCAGATATTGGCAAAGGCTCTTGCTTCCCCCATAGTGCCTTTTTTAGGCAAGGCTCAAAAGACAAACCCACCTCCATAGGTATCACAAGGGATAAGAAACTAAGAGTAATGCTACTCAACGCCAGACGTCTAAACCTCAAGATGCACGCACTCGAAACTCTCCTTAGCATGGAGAACATTGATATCTGTGCTGTAACAGAAACCTGGTTCAAGGCTCCCGAGAGCACCCCAGCACTACCAGGTTATACCTCATACCATGCTTTTCGGCCCCAAAACTTGGACCGAACCCCAAAAGGAGGGGGAGTATCAATATTTGTCAAAGATACCCACACCTCCAGGTTGGTGGCACAGCACGAAGCATCAGAGACTATCCATGTGCAACTAACAGTGGGTAAAACTGCCTTCCAGTTTATAGCCTGCTACAGACCACCCTCCCAAACCCAGGAACCCCACTCAGCCTACCTGAGAACACTGGAAAATATGAAGGTCTCTCCAAACACCATTATATTGGGCGACTTCAACTACCCAAACATAGACTGGGAGCATTACTCTAGCTCCAACACCCTAGCCCAAAGGTTCCTAAAATTTATAAACTCAAATGCTATGGAACAACTTGTTACCACTCCCACAAGAGGGGAAAACA
This sequence comes from Protopterus annectens, assembly GCF_019279795.1. Classification (NCBI taxonomy): domain Eukaryota; kingdom Metazoa; phylum Chordata; order Ceratodontiformes; family Protopteridae; genus Protopterus; species Protopterus annectens. The sequence continues at coordinate 528,424,859 of NC_056736.1, forward strand.
TACTGGACCTGATCATCACCAACATGGGGACTCTATGCTCCAGACCAGAAGTGTATCCCTCACTGGTAAGATAAGACCATAAACTAATCTCACTGGATATTCACATCCCGACCCCACCCCCTGCCCAGAAAACCACAGTGAAAAACTTCTCTAAAGCAAATTTCACACTCCTCAAAACTGAGGTGGAATCCTTCAAAGCCCCCGAGCCTGTGGAAAATACGGCCCAGACCACAGAATCCTTTATAAACGCATTCTATGAACACCTTCAGGAATACATGAATCATGCAATCCCAAATAAAACCAAGACCCAATCCTGCAAAGGCAAACTTCCTGTCTGGTGGACCCCAGACATAAACAAACTATACAATAGAAGGAGGAAGCTACTACATGATAGAGCAAAATCCCAAAAAGGGAAGGCATCTCTGATCAGTATTAGCAAAAAACTACGGGCACTCATAAAATCGTCTAAGGCCAGCTTCGAGAGAAAAATTGCACAGGACACTAAGGATAATCACAAGGCTTTCTTTAGTTATATTCTGAACCTGGGTGGGAATTCCCAGATATGCTCAGAATTAGTCCAAAATGACAAAAAATACATCGAACCCACAGACATTGCCAACATCCTAGCTGACAGGTTCAGCGCAAACTCCCCCACCCCACCAATAGGGCAAATATCCATGCCAGCAGAGTGCTGCCCCCCTGACATCTCACATGCTCAGGTAAGAGCCACCCTCTCCAAAGCAAAAAACACAGCATCAAAGCCTGCCTGAACTTAGAGTAGAGAGGCAAATGGTAATGCTTTGTAAAGGTGTGAACAGAACTCCAAGTAGCAGCCCCTAGAATGTCTTTGGTTGGTACTCCTCTGAGAAAGGCTGCCGAAGTAGCTGCAGCTCTGGTGGAATGAGACCTAATGCCCTTGGGCACAGGTTTACCATGGTGTAAGTAGCAGAAATGGATGCAGTGGCTTATCCACTTTGAAATTGTCTGCTTTGAGATAGTCTTTCCTTCTGATCCTGCAGCATATGACACTAGTAATTGCTCAGTCTTTCTTAGAGCTTTTGTCCTGCTCAAGTAGAATCGTAGCTGTCTGTGTACATCCAAGGAATGCAGAATTCTATCCCCTTTGTTCTGCGGATTTGGATAAAAAGTTGGCAGATGAATTGTTTGGTTAAGAGCCACACTGGAAACTACTTTAGGCATAAAAGTAGGATTTGTCCTCAGAGACACCCTGTCTGGGTAAAATATGATAAAAGTTTCTACAGCCATGAGGGCCTGTAGCTCTGAAACTCTTCTTGCTGAAGTAATTGCTAGTAACAGAGCTGCCTTCCATGATAAGAACTTTATATCAACCGTAGCAGCTGGTTCAAATGGAGGCAGGGTGAGCTTTTCCAACGCATAATTGAGGTCCCATGCAGGTAATGGTGATCTCCTAGGAGGCCTTAGATTTTTGGCTCCCCTAAGATACTGCTTTAGTAAAGGATGAGAAAAGATTGGTATTGTAATGAGCTGAAATGGCAGAGGCATGGATTTTGATTGATGAGAAAGACAGGCCTTTGTCATGCATCTCAGTTAAGTATTGTAATATCTGAGGAATATGTCGTTCTGCTGTATCCACTCCTTGTGCTTGATTCCAAGCACAGAATCTCTTCCATTTGTCAGCATAAGATTTTCTAGTACTAGGTCTGCTGGCTTCCAAAATGACATCTATCACAGCTTTACTGAGGGGTGTCGTTCGTATGATTACATGATTAGCCATGCTGCCAGGTTCAGAGTCTGTAGTTGATCGTGCAGGATCTGATTGTTTTGCTGGGACAGTAGTTGTGGTCTTTGAGGCAAGGTCCAAGCTGGGTATTGAGACAAGTTCCTTAGGATTGGGTACCAGGATTGGCGGGGCCAGTCCGGGGCAATTAATATCATCTTTGGCTTCTCTTGTCTGACTTTTAGAAGGACCGTGTGTAGAAGAGGCAGAGGAAGGAAGGGCGTAAACTGACAGGTTTTTCCAACTTAAGGATAAAGCGTCCACTTTCCATGCTTGTCTGTGATAAGTCCTTGTGCAGAATCTTTTCAATTGATAATGTTGAGGAGAGGCAAATAGATCTATGTCTGGGCTCCCCCATTTCTCTGTTATGCTGAATACGTGTGGATTTATTTTCCACTCATGAGGATCCATAAGGTTTCTGCTTCAATCGTCTGCCAGAGTGTTCTGTTTTCCTGGCAGGAATTGAGCTTGAAGATTTATTTGGTAGGTCAAAGCTGTGTCCCACAGTGCCATGTCTAATCTGCAAAGGGGGTACGAGTGTGTGCCCCTTTGCTTGTTTATACACCACATGACCGTGGTGTTGTCCATCTTTATTAGTAGTTGTCCTGGATGAAGTAAGTCCTTGAAGGCTGTTAGGGCATTTTGAACAGCTAGCATCTCTTTCTGGTTGATATGTAGATGCATTTGATTTGGTGCCCATATGCCCTGAATGCATCTTCCTGTCATGTGGGCATCCCAGGCATAATCTGGTGCATCTGTTGTTAAGATTTGGCTGGCAGGGGTAGAGTAAAGGGCCGTCCCATGTTTTGGTGACAGGCCTTTGGCCACCACAGAAACTCCTGTTGCAGGCAGGGGATGAGAGGAATCATTGTTTCCAGGCTGTGTGAAAATTGACTCCATAAACTCTTTAGGTACCATTGAAGTTTCCTCATATGCAGTCTTGCACATGGAATTAGTAGGATGCAGGATGCCATGAAGCCCAGAGCCTGCAGAATTTGTCTTGCAGGAGACTGGATTTTTGTTGCCATCAGTTTGAAGTAATTAGTCAATTGTCTTTGTTTGTCTGGCGTGAGGTAAGCCATCTGGGCAGTTGTATGCAAGCTTGCACCCAGGAATGTTATCTTTTGAGAGGGTACCAGTTGTGATTTCTTTTCGTTTATTGTGTACCCTAGGCATGCTAGAAGCCTTTTCAGAAATGCCAGGTGTCGCAGAAGAGTGTCCTTGTTCTCTGCTTGAATGAGACAGTCATCCAAGTAAGGATATATTTGAATACTTCTTTGTCTGCAAAATGCAATTACTGGTGCCAGGCACTTTGTAAAGACCCTGGGTGCAGTACATAAGCCAAAGGGCAGTGCAGAGAATTGGTAATGCATTAAGCCAGCCTTGAATCTGAGGTATCTTCTGTACGACTGTCTTATTGGGACATGCAGGTATGCCTCTTCTAAGTCTAAAGTCACTAGCCAAGCATTCTTACCCAGCATGCAAACTGAGCATTTTGAATTCTGGAATGTCCAGGTATGTGTTCAAAATCGATAAATCCAGTATTGGCCGCCAGGCCTTGTTCTTTCTGGGTATCAAGAACAATCTTGAGTAAAGCCCTTGTCCTTTTTCCTGTTTTGGTACTGTCTGAATGGCCCCCATATCCATGAGGGACGTAACCTATTTCTGTGCCTCTGCCCATTGGTTTTTTGGCAGGTCTGGCCAACCATTTGTCATTGGCAGAGTGTGGAAATGGAATCTGTATCCCAGTGAAATGATGTTCAGTACCCACTTGTCCTGGGTTATTAACTGCCAATTTTGAGCAAAAAGTGCTAATTTTCCCCCTATGGGTGCTGCCAAAAGATAAGTGCTTGGTGTAGGCAGTGGGAAGTCATTAGGATTGCTTTCTGTAGATTTGCGCTTTATCTCCTCCAGATTTGGAGGTGGATGTGCCCCATTGCTTTGACCTGCATGAGTCTTGAGCCTGGTACCTGGAACCCTTAGGGCATCTGGATTTGCCCCTTTGAGCTCTGTCTGACACAGGAAAGGACCATTTTTTTGTAGGCCAGTGTCTACTGAATCTAGGTGGCTGCACTTGTAAGAATTTGCATTCTGGGATTGCTTTGTCTTCCATTTTTTTTAAAACCTCATCTGCCTTAATACCAAATAGAGAATCATGCTGTAAAGGTGCATCTAGCAATTTAGCTTTAACATGATCAGGCAATTTTTTTTCCTTTAACCAGGCATGCCTCCTAATCACAGATCCAGTAACTGCAGCCCTGCAGGAGGCCTCTAAAGAATCAAAACCACATTGCAAAGTATGCTTTCCAACTTGTTTAGCTGTATGCAATAGTTCCTGCAATTCCTTATTTTCTGCACATTCTGAAATCACCATCATTTTCTGTTTCAGCAATCCCATAACATGTTGTTGGTACTTAAGCATATGAAATTGACAGTTTAAGGCCCTGATTGCCAAGGTTGCAGATGTATAAACCTTTTTTCCCCCCATCTGTCCAGTGCCCTAGAATCTCTGTCAGACGGGGTAGGTTTTTTTGCTGTTGAGGCCTTAACTCCCTTTGGACCCTGTGAAATAGTTTCAGGATCAGCAGCAGGGTTTCTCTATAAAAATTTATGAGAGTCAGGGACCCTGTAATACCTGTCAGGCTTACTGGGAGCCGGAGGTAAAGAGTCAGGGGTCAGGCTTGACTCCGAAATAAAATTCATCCACAATATCTAACACAGGGGGAATGGCTAAAGGCTTGTGCTGAGGGAGAAGGAGGAATTCCCTGCGCCTCTTTTTTCATTCTGAGAAGTCTTAACTCTCCCAGTGAAAATGCTCCCTCAAAGTATGCAAGGTTTTTCCAAATGAATAATCCTCAGGAGGAGATGCAGATGGAATAGACTCCTCAGCATCAGAATCCTCATAGGGAGGTAAAGATAATTCCTGATCAGAAGAAATAGAAACCTGATCTGAAGATTCATTGTCAGTGTCTTGCCTACGCCTCTTACCTGGAGGGGGATGGGTACCCCTGATCAAGGTAATAAGATCTTCAGCCATTTTGATCATCTGTTTTTTAGGCATAGAGGCCTGTGCACGTGGCTCTGGCTTCGCTTTTTTAGTTTTAGAAGGTGTCTTTGCCTTTGGTTTTGCAGCTTTTGTCGGTTTGATATAAAAATGTTGATGTCTGAATGCACCCTTAGAAGCCGATGCCTGCTCAGCGGCTCTGGACCCATCCGAGGGAGATACATCCGTTGGTCCAATACCTTGAGTATCTTGCGGCATGCCGGACTCCACATGGGTGTCGGTAGAGGCCTGCGACTCGAAGGTAGCGGGTATCAGGGGCTGCGAAAGTGCCTTGCTGAGTACCGGCGAACCGATGACTGGCTTAGGAGAAGCTTCGTTGTTGGTTTTGGATCTCGACTGCTTTTCTCTGTCCTTTTCTTTGTGTTTTTTATGTACTCCGGTAGTCGGATTGCTATCCGACGACATCTCTGGGTAGTTAAATCTGTTTCCAAAATACGTAGATGCAAAAATATACCGACGCCTAATAGTGCGTTGGTTAAATCCAGCACAAAACCGACAGCCAGGCATGTTGTGATCAGAGCCTAGGCAAGGAATACAGTATAAATGGAAATACTTATGAGGTATTTGCTTCCCACAAGTAATACAATTATTAACTTTTTCTGACATCGGTAAAAAGCAAGAAAAAAGTTTCCCAAACAGGGTACTTAGTTTTATTGAAGACTTCGGTTCTGAAACTCAAATGTGAATATTTCAGTAGTCGGCCAACCGGCACTTGCGAAATGCTTCTGCTTCGGGCACCGCGCAGCAAGAAAGACTAAAGAAAATGGCGTTGGCTGCATGTTTTATACCCCTGACGACCTGACATCATGGAAGAGAAGACAGCAACCAACGCAGGATCCAAGACTTTGGAATTCAGGCCGACTGAGGGCAACCTGCCAGCAGATTACCCAAATGTAATGACTGCAACAGTGAAACACGAAGAACATCTGATAGTGCATGCAGCCTGCTTTGAAGCGTAGGTATTTTCTGCAAGATTCCCTGATTGGGATGTGCAGGTAGGCCTCCTTTAAATCCAGTGTTGCCAACCAGGCATCTTTGCCTATCATGGGAAGCAACTGGTGGAGAGTTAGCATCTTGAATTTTGGAATTACCAAAAAGGTGTTTAGGATAGACAGGTCCAGGATAGGATGCCATGAGTTGTCTTTTCTGGGTACCACAAAAAGTCGAGTAGAAACAGTCTGAACAGCCTTTAATCTTAAGAGAGAGAGTACTTGCTTTTGAGCTTCTGCCCACTGATTTGGGGGTAGATCTGGCCAATCGTTTGGGGTTGGTAACGTGTGGAAGTGAAATCTGTATCCTTGGGAAACTGTTTACAACCCATTTGTCCTGGGTAATGAGTTCCCAGTTTTTTTCTTGCAGAGCAATCTTTCCCCCTAAAGGAGCAGTCAGTTGAGAAGTGTTTGGAAGTTTTAAAGTTAAGTCATTGACACAGCTTACCATAGGGGGAGTCTTACTACTCCCTGATTTGGAAGTGGGAGCCCCCCACTGTTTAGTCCTGTGTGTACCCTGGGACTGAAGCATGGGTGTTCTGCGGGTTCTGGGTTTGAACTGAGAAGGCCTGGAAGAGGCAGGAAAGGACCAATTATTGAGGGCCAATGCTCACTAAATCTAGGAGGCTGCACTTGTAAGAAATCTTTAACAGTTTGCATAGATTTAGCTTTTTCCTCCATCTTTTTAAGAACTTCTTCTGCTTTGTCACCAAACAGGCGGTCCTGATATAATGGAGCATCCAGCAATTTAGTTTTGACATGATCTGGCAAAGATTGCTCCAGCATGCCTTCTAAGTACAGACCCGGTGACATCAGCCCTGCAAGATGCCTCTAGTGAATCAAAACCACACTGCAAAGTATGTTTTCCAACCTGTTCAGCAGAATGCATTAAATGCTGTAAATCCTTATTTTCAGCACAATCAGGAATCAACATAATTTTCTGTTTAAGCACTCCTACAATATGCTGCTGATACTTTAACATATGAAACTGGCAAATTAAGGCCATGATGGCCAAGGTTGCAGAGGAGTATACCTTCTTATCCCTTCTATCCAAGGCCCTGGAATCTCTATCAGAGGGGGTAGGATTTTTGGCAGTAGTAGCCTTAATGCCCTTGGGTCTCTGTGAATTGGTCTCAGGATCCGCAGTAGGATTTTTAAAAAGGAACTTGTACGAATCAGGAACCCTGTAATATCTATCAGGTTTTCTGGGAGCAGGAGGTAAACAGTCAGGGGCAAGCTAGATTCCGAAAAGGCATAGTCGCAATGTCCAGCACAGAAGGGATAGCTAAAGGCCTGTGCTGGGGCAGGAGTAAGAAATCTCTAAGCCTTTTTTTAGAATCAGAATAATCCTGGCTTTCCCAGTGAAAATGCTCCCTAAGAGTATGCAAGGTTTCACCAAAAGAAAAATCCTCTGGGGGAGAAGCAGAAGGAATAGAGTCCTCTGCATCAGAATCCTCATAGGTATATAAGGGTAAATTCTGGTCATCAGAGGAGACAGAAAATTAAGAATCCTGGTCAGAAGTATCATAAGCAAATTCAGTCCTAGGTCTCTTAGTGGGGGAAGGTTGGCTTCTCCTCATTAAAGTAATAAGGTCTTCAGCCATTCTTATAATTAGTTTTTTAGGCATAGAGGCCTGACCATGCGGTCTGGGCGTCGGTTTCCTAGGCATGGTTTGAGTTTTAGGCCTAGAAGAAGATGGAGTTGATTTAATATGCAAGTCAGTAGGCCTGAATACACCCTCAGAAGCCGGTGCCTGCACAGCGGGTCCAGACCCATCCAACGTAGAGACATCTGCAGGTTCCACAGTTGAAGCATCTTGCAGCATACCGGACTCCGAATGGGTCTCAGTAGAGGCCTGCGAATCTGAAGTAGCGCGTATCAGGGGCTGCGAAAGCGCGTCACTGAGTATCGGCGAACTGGCGACTAGCTTAGGAGAAGTGTCGTCGGCAGCTTTGGGCCTAGGCAGCCTGTCTCTGTCTGTATCTTTGCGTTTTTTTGGAATGTCGGTAGTCGGGTGTCTTACCGAAGACATATCTGGATAACTGAACCGAGCAGCAAAATATTTAGAAGTGAAAATGTACCGACGACGAAATGTTCGTGGTTTAAATAAGGCACAAAACCGACAGAGAGGTATGTCGTGGTCAGGGTCTAAGCAAGGAATACAATACGAATGAAAATCTTTATGAGGTATTTGCTTTCCATACGAAATACAATTATTGACTTTTACTGACATTGGTTTAGAGCAAGAAAAAGTTTCCCCAATGGGTACTTAGCTTTAAGACTTCGGTTCTGAAACTCAAAAACGAAATTTCATGAGTCGGCCAACCGGCACTTGCGAACTGCTTCTGCTTTGGGCACCGCATGGCAAGAAAGACTGATGTAATGGCGTTGGCTGCATGCTTTATACCCCTGACTACCTGACATCACGGAAGATGAGACAACAACCGACGCAGGACCCAAGACTTTGATAATCAGGCCAACTGAGGGCTACTGCAAGCAGATAACCCAAATGTGACGACTGCAACAGTGAAACACGAAGAACATTTTCCTAGGCCTTGCCAAGTCTAATTATGGTGGCTGCCAAAAAAGCAATTAGTAGAAAATGGAAATTCAGGTCTCAACCAACTGTACTAGAAGCAGTGAATATGGCAACAGAGATAAAACAACTGGAAATAGGATTTTTAGAAAAAGGGTAGAAGTAAATTAGAAAAAATGGGAATTGTGGGACCAATATATGTAGAATAGTGTTTTGGAAGAGGAATGAGGTTTAAAAGAAAGAAGGATTTGAAGGAGCTTGTAATGTTTGACAATGACTGGATAAATTATAAGTAATATATAATGTCTGTAACTAAAAATTTGTCAATATGGTTTGTTTTCATTTATATAAATGTACGACTGCCTATGTCACAAGTGATAATTTAATAAAGACGTTTCTTGTTTTTAAAAAAAAAATGGAAAATTTTTGGAACAATTCGTGCAGAAATATGGATTGGAGGGGGAATGAGGTTTAAGATAAGGCAGTCACTGAATAATTTATATAATGTTGTTTAGATTATATGATATATACAAAAAATATGTACTCACCATAATGTTCCATCTCAGTTAGTGCATTTCATTTGTCTTCAATCTGTGTAAATACGGATCCTGTACGGATCTGACTCGGCCGTCTTTTCCAACATCAAAGCCAAGCTCCAAGCTCCTCCCCTACCCATAATGCCCCTGTCTCCCTCCTCCCCTCGGATCGAGTTTGCAGACAGCAGCACCCCCACTTAACTATACACCTTACCCCTGTGCCATTAATAGCTATTAACACAATAAGTAAAACATAGGCCCACCATGGTAGGGGCTATGTGTCTGCCATCTGGTCCACTACACAGCCCACAAAAGGGTGGAGGAAGGAGGGAGGGATGGTTGAAGACACATGAAAAGCAACAACTCAGATGGAATGTTATGGCGAGTACAACCTATGGGACACAGTCCCCAGCTACCCAATAGTCCTGGGAGGTCCTCATGGAAAGATGTTCCTGAGCACGGATGAGCCAAAAGATGCTCTGCCTCTGGAAAGGAGATCCAATTTGTAATGACGGATAAACGTACGACATGACACACAAGTAGCTGCAGAGCAAATGACATCTAAGGAAACCCAAGACCAAAAGGCCACAGAAGTAGCTACAGACCTAGCAGAATGCGCCCTGACATGACCTAGAGGAGACAATTCCTTGGCTTGACAGGCCAACTCAATGCACTGAGAGATCCAACGAACAACAGTTACTTTCAAAGCAGGTTTTCCTAAGAAAGGCTTAGAAAAGGAAAGAAAAAGCTGATCAGACTTACGAAAGGATTTTGTTCTATGCAAATAGAAGCGCTGTTGCCTATGAACATCAAGCAGATGCAATTTATACTCTCCCTTATTCTGGAAATTTGGAAAAAAACTGGGAGATTGATGGTCTGGTTGATGTTAGACTCTGAAGCTACTTTCGGAAGGGATGAAGGGTTCATTCTTATGGAAACCCTGTCTTTGTGAAGCACCATATAGGGGGGCTTGACAGATAAGGCCTGGATCTCTGATACTCTCTTGGCTGAAGAAATGGCGACCAGAAAGGCCATCTTCCAAGACAGAAATTGCAAGTCCACTGTAGCCGCTGGTTCAAAGGGGGAGAAACAAAGATTGTAGTACTAGGGTAAGATCCCAAGGGGGCATTGGGTCCTTGATCAGAGGCCTGAGTAAAAAGATACCTTTCAAAAAGACTTTACAAAGCTTGGAAGAAGCCAAAGAAGCCGAATTCTCACCTCTGTGAAAATTGGAGCTCGCTGCCAATTGTATCTTTACCATAGAAAAACTAGTACCATGATTAAAGGTATCTGCCAAAAACTTCAAAATGGCAGGAACTGGAGCAGTAACGGGGTCCAGCTCATGCAGTGATGCCCATGCAGAGAATCACTTCCACTTACTGGAATAAACCTTCCTGGTGGAAGACCTGTGACCAAAATCTTAACGGAAGAAGACAGCCTGGGGGTCCTAATTATCAATGGAACAGGAGAAGCCAAGCTGTGAGCTTCAGACTGACTAAATCTGGATGCAGAATCCCTGAGGGATGTGTGATCAGATCCGGCACTGGATCTAGTGCCCAAGGACAACACACTGTTTGAGACCACAAAGAGTGGAACCAAACTTGGCGAGTCCAAAAGGGGGCAATAAGGATCACTAGGCTCCCAACCCGTCGAGCTTTCTGAATGAATTTCAGTATTAGACGGAGTGGAGGATAAACATACAGTAGACCGGAGGGTCAATCATGAACTAGGGCATCTCTGGGGTACTCCTCAGGAGGGGAGTTAAGAGTGAAATACTCACTGCACTTTGCGTTGGAAGGACAGGGGAAGACATCGCAGCAAGGCCGAACCCACTTTAGAAAGATCTGTTCTGCTAATGAAGGCTTCAGAGACCACTCATAAGGCATCAGAATAGATCTGCTGAGCCTGTCCGTCAGAATGTTGGACCTCCCTGGAACGTGCGTTGCCACCAGAAAACAGCCAGAGGAGATTGCCCACTCCCACAATCTCATGGCTTCTCGACAAAGGGGGTAAAAGACCTCGTTCCCCCTGTTTGTTGATGTACTAGACTACAGATATATTGTCTGTCTGGATGGCAATAGCCCCTTGAGGAAGACGAGCATGAAGATCTTGCAACACCAACAGCACGGCCCTCATCTCCAGGACGTTGATATGCAGATGGGTCTCTAGAGAAGACCACATGGCTTGGACTGTTCTTCCCATGCAATGCTGCCCACCACCTGAGCAGGAAGCCATCCGTGGTCACTGTGATCACTGGGACGGGAAGGATGGGCGGACAACCCAGAAGAAAATACAGTGATTGAAGCTACAAGAGAAGCGAATCCTTGCAAGCCTGAGATAACTGCACCAGATGAGAAAAGGGCAGGTCTAGCAATGACCACTGAAAGTACAGTTGTGTACACTTACCATAAATGTAGATGCTTGAGTGTATTCACTGTTGCAGTCATTACATTTGGGTAATCTGCTGGCAGGTTGCCCTCAATCGGCCTGATTAACAAAGTCTTGGGTCCTGCGTCGGTTGCTGTCCCTTCTTCCATGACATCAGGTCATCAGGGGTATAAAACATGCAGCCGACGCCATTACATCAGTTTTTCTTGCCCCAGATGTCAGGTGCCCCCCAAATGGGGAGCAAAAAAATATATATATATAATTAAAAACACAAAAAATAGACCTCCAAACAAAAGCAAATACACCAAAAAGGCTTTTAAGCATAGTAAAAGACAGAAGAGGCATATTAAGAGAAAAATAGGGGGCTGGAGGGAGGGTAACCAGGACTGCAACAATGAATACACTCGAACATCTACATTTATGGTAAGTGTACACAACTGTACTATGTTCTTCGTGTTTCACTGTTGTAGTCATTACATTTGGGAAGATTCCCAAAGCTATGGTTGGGAGGATGGATTTATACAGCATTAGGACTAGCTATAAGTCCCTGCAGAATAGCAGTGGCAAAGCCAGCTCTGGATTTAGAGAAGAAAGGTAAATGGTAATGTTTGGTGAACGTATGAACTGAGCTCCAAATAGTAGCTTCTAGAATGTCTCTGGTAGGAACACCTTTGAGAAAGGCTGTAGAAGTAGATGCAGCCCTGGTGGAATGAGATCTGATCCCCTGTGGGATAATTTTACCATGGTGCATATAGCAGAAACAAATACAGTGGCTTATCCATTTGGAAATAGTCTGCTTTGATATAGCTTCTCTCTCTGCCCCTGCAGCAAATGCCACCAGTAATTGTTCAGATTTTCTTAAGAGATTTTGTCCTGTTTAAGTAAAATCTCAGTTGTCTGTGTACATCCAATGAATGCAGAATCCGCTCCCCCTTGTTCTGTGGATTGGGAAAAAAAGTTAGCAAATGAATGGTCTGATTAAGAGCCACACTGGATACCACCATAGGCATGAAGGATGGATTGGTCCTGAGAGACACCCTGTCCACATGAAAAATAATGAAAGGCTCCACTGCCATAAGAGCCTGTAATTCAGAAATCCTTCTGGCTGAAGTGACTGCTAAAAGGAAAGCTGTTTTCCAGGAGATATATTTTAAGTCTACAGTAGCAGCTGGCTCAAAAGGAGGTAGAGTGAGTTTTTCCAATACAAAATTGAGATCCCAGGCAGGAGTTGGAGCTCTCCTGGGTGGTCTTATGTTTTTTGCCCCTCTGAGATACTGCTTTAGCAGAGGATGAGAGAAGAGGGGAGGTTCTGTGTTGTAATGGACTGAAATGGCTGAGGCATGGATTTTTATGGAAGAAAAGGACAGGCCCTTGTGAAGCATCTCAGTTAAGTATTGTAAAATCTGAGGAATATTGGGCACTGCTGTGCTTATTCCTTGTGATTGGTTCCAGGCACAGAATCTTTTTCATTTGTCAGCATACGATTTTCTTGTACTAGGCCTTCTCGCCTCCAAAATGACAACCATCACAAGTTTGCTGAGGGATGCTAAGGGTGAATTTAGGTGATTAGCCATGCTGCAAGATTCAAAGTTTGGAGGTGAGTGTGCAGAATTTGGTTGTTCTGTTGAGACAGTAAGTAAGGTGTCTGAGGCAGGTGCCACGGTGGAAGGTGTGACACATTGCGCAGTAGTGGGTACCAGTGTTGGCGAGGCCAGTCTGGAGCAATCAGAATCATTTTTGGTTTGTCCTGTTTGACTTTTAGTAGAACTTTGGAGAGCAGAGGCAGAGGGGGAAAAGCATAGACTGATAGGTTTTTCCAGCTGAATGAAAGAGCACCCAATTTCCAGGCTTTTTTGTGATGAGTTCTTGTGCAGAATTTGTCTAACTGATAGTTCTGGGGTGAGGCAAAAAGATCTAAGTCTGGACTCCCCCATTTGCGTGTTGAAAATCCGAGGTTCCAGTTTCCATTCGTGTGGGTCCATGAGATTTCTGCTTAGTTTGTCTGCCAGAGAATTCAGCTTTCCTGGCAGGAATTGAGCTTGTAGTTGTATTTGGTAGGTCAAGGTCGTGTTCCACAATTCCATGGCTAGTCTGCAAAGGGGGTAGGAGTGTGTACCCCCCCTGCTTGTTTATGTACCACATAACTGTGGTGTTGTCTGTCTTTATCATTAATTGTTCTGGATGAAGGTAGTCCTTGAAGGCTGCCAGAGCATTCTGTACAGCTAGCATCTCTTTCTGATTGATATGAAGGTGCATTTGATTTGGGCTCCATTTGCCATGAATGCACTTCCCTACCAGATGAGCTCCCCAAGCATAGTCTGATGAGTCTGTAGTTAGGGTTTGGGCGGCAGGGGGTGGAGTGAATGACAGTCCCTTGCTTTGGTGGCAGGCCTCTGCCCACCATAGGAACTCTAGCTGCAGGCAAGGCATGATAGGAATCATTGTTTCCAGGCTGTGACAATGTTGACTCCATAAACTTTTTAAGTACCAATGAAGTTTCCTCATATGCAGTCTTGCATATGGAATTAGTAGAATGCAGGAGGTCATGAACCCCAAGGCTTGCAGAATTTGTCTTGTAGATAGCAGGGTTTTTGTGGCCACCTGTTTGAAGTAAGTTACCAAATGAATTTGCTTTCTGGTGTAAGGTAAGCCATCTGGGCAGCTGTATTCAAGCTTGCACCCAGGAATGTTATTTTTTGAGAGGGTACCAGTTGTGATTTCTTTTTGTTTATGGTGTACGCTAGACAAGTTAGAACCCTTCTTACAAACGCCAGTTGCATTAGAAGAATGTCCTTGTTTTCTGCCTGTATTAGACAAATGCCCAGGTATGGATATATTAGAATATTTCTTTGCCTGCAAAATGCAATTACTGGAGCCAGGCACTTTGTGAAGACCCTGGGCGCAGTAGATAAGCCAAAGGGCAGTGCAGAGAACTGGTAATGCACGTAGCCTGCTTTGAAGTGGAGGTATCTTCTGCAAGATTCCCTGATTGGGATCTCTCTTTGCCTAGCTTAGGAAGTAACTGGTGAAGAGTCAGCATCTTGAATTTTGGAATGTCCAGAATGTTTAGAGTAGACAAGTCCAGAATTGGACGCCATGATTTGTCTTTTCTGGGTACCAGGAAATTTCTGGAATAGAAACCTTATCCCTTTTCCCCTTCTGGTACTAGCTGAATAGCCCCCATGTTTAAGAGGGAAAGTACTTGTTTCTGAGCCTCTGCCCACTGATTTGGGGGCAGGTCTGGCCATCCGCTTGGAGATGGAAACGTGTGGAAATGAAATCTGTATCCCTGGGATACTATATTTAAAACCCATTTGTCCTGGGTTATAAGTTGTCAGTTTTTTGCATGAAGTGCCAGTCTTCCCCCCAAAGGGGTGACTAAAAGGTGAGTGCTTGGTAATTCTAAAGGAAAGTCATTGAGACTGTTTACCATAGGGAGGTGTCTTGTTGTTTCCAGATTTGGTAGAGGAGGCACCCCATTGCTTAGTTCTGAAAGTCCCTTGGGACTGAAACTTGGTGCTTTTGGTATGTCTAGGTCTGGCTTGAGTGGCTCTGGAAGGAACTGGAAAGGACCAGTTCTTAGTAGGCCAGTGCCTACTAAATCTTGGTGGTTCTACTTGTAAGAAATCTTTCACAGTCTGCATAGATTTAGCCTTATCTTCCATCTTTTTTAGAACTTCTTCAGCCTTATTGCCAAATAGCTGTTCCTGCTTCAAAGGAGCATCCAACAATTTTGCTTTAACATGATAAGGCAGAGATTGCTCCTTAAGCCAAGCATGCCTTCTAAGCACAGACCCAGTAACAGAAGCCCTGCAAGAGACCTCCAAAGAATCAAAACCACATTGCAAAGCATGTTTTCCAACTTGTTCAGCTGAATGCAATAAATCCTATAAATCTTTATTTTCCACACAGTCAGAAATCAACATCATTTTCTGTTGATCCCATGATATGCTGCTGATATTTTAGCATATGAAATTGACAGTTTAAAGCCCTGACTGCCAAGGTTGCAGAAGTATAAACCTTTTTTCCCCATCTGTCCAGCGCCCTGGAGTCTCTATCAGAAGGGGTAGGATTTTTAGTAGAAGCCTTAATGCCCTTGGGCCCCTGAGAAATGGTTTCAGGGTCCGCAACAGGATTTTTGAAAAGGAATTTGTGGGAATCAGGAACCCTGTAGTATCTGTCTGGCTTACAAGGGGCCGGAGGCAGAGAATCAGGGGCCATAATGGATTCTGAAAACACATCATCAGCAATGTCTAGTACAGGAGGTATAGCCAAAGGCCTATGCTGAGGAAGAAGAAGAAAATCCCTAAGCCTCTTTTTGGATTCAGAAAAATCCTGACTTTCCCAGTGGAAATGTTCCCTTAAGGTATGTAGAGTTTCCCCAAAAGAAAAATCCTCAGGGGGAGAAGCAGAAGGAATGGAATCCTCTGCATCAGAATTCTCATAAGTAGGTATAGACAAATCCTGTTCATTAGAAGAGTCAGAAGAAGAAGAATCCTGTTCAGAAGATTAATAGTCAAGTTCAGCCCTAGGCCTCTTTGAAGGTGGAAGTTGGCTACCCCTTATTAGAGTACTGAAATCTTCAGCCATTTTGATCATTTGTTTTTTAGACATAGGGGCCTGCACATGTGGCCTAGGCAGCGGTGTTTTCGACATAGATCGAGATTTTGGCCTTAATACTGAAGATGGTATTGGTTTAATATACAAATCTGTAGGTTTGAATACACCCTCAGAAGCTGGTGCCCACACAGTGGCTCCGGACCCATCTAAGGTAGAGACATCCGCGGGTTCCATAATTGAAGCATCTTGTGGCATACCGGACTCTGAATGGGTCTCAGTAGAGGCCTGCGAATCAGAAGTAGCGGGTATCAGGAGCTGCGAAAGCGCCCCACTAAGTACCAGTGAACTGGTGACTGGCTTAGGAGAAGCGTCGTCGGCAGTTTTGGATCTCGAAGGCCTGTCTCTGTCTTTCTTTGCGTTTTTTAGGTATTCCGGTAGTCGGATTGCTAACCGACGTCATTTCTGGATAATTAAACCGTGATCCAAAATATTTAGAAGCAAAAACGTACCGACGATGGATAGTGCGTTGATTAAATAAAGCACAGAACCAACAGCAAGGTACGTCGTGGTCAGGGCCTAGGCAAGGAATACAGTACAAGTGAAAATCCTTATGAGGTATTTGCTTCCCACAAGTAATACAATAATTAACTTTTACTGACATTGGTAAGGAGCAAGAAAAAGTTTCCCCAATGGGGTACTTAGCTTTTTAGTTGAAGTCTTCGGTTCTGAAACTCGAAAATGAAAATTTCAGGAGTTGGCCGACCGGCACTTGCGAAAGTACAGTTTTGTACCTACCATAAATGTAGATGTTCGAGTGTTCACACTGCTGCAGTCATCACACTTGGGTTATCCTGCCGTCAGGCAGTCCTGCAGTCAGCCAGAGTTCCAAAGTCTTGGTCTGGCGTCGGTTGCTGTAGCTTCTTCCCTGACGTCAGTGCACCAGGAGTATATAAGAGGCATCCAACGCCATTTTCTTCAGTTTTTCTTGCCCCAGATGTCAGGTGCCCCCAAGTAGGTAGACAATACATATTGCTCATAAAACATGTAAAAGGAATAAAAGTAATACCTTCAGTTACAAGCAAATACACCACAAAGGTTGTACAGGATAGAAAAGGTATAGAAAAGTTCAGCTAGGTCAGAGGGGATGGAGGGAGGGTAACCTGGACTGCAGCAGTGTGAACACTCGAACATCTACATTTATGGTAGGTACAAAACTGTACTATGTTCATCATGTTACACTGCTGCAGTCATCACACTTGGGTTGAATCCCAAAGCTAAGGATGGGTGGTGGAACTAAACAGGGTTTGGAGAGGCTAGTAGGCCCTGCAGAACTGCAGTGGCAAAGCCAGTTCTGGTTTTAGAGTATAAAGGTAAGTGATAGTGCTTGGTGAAGGTGTGCACTGAACTCCAAGTTGCAGCCTCCAAAATATCCTTGGTTGGTACCCCTCTGAGGAAGGCTGTTGATGTTGCTGTAGCCCTGGTGAAATGGGGCCTAATGTTACCAGGTACAGGTTTCCCATGGTGTGTGTAGCAGAAACGGATACAATGTCCTATCCATTTTGAAATGGTCTGTTTTGAGATAGCCTTTCCTTGTGATCCTGCAGCATAGGATACAAATAGTTGGTCAGATTTTCTGAAAGCCTTAGTTTTATCCAAGTTTCATAGTTTAGTACTAGGCTAGCTGCCCTAGGGCATTTATAAGCCTAGCCATAGTGTATATGGCTTTCGCCACCCCATGTAATGGTACAAAAGTATAGATTTAGTTTACTGTGCCTCTGTCTAGTAGTGACACAGAGATGACCCCCGGGGTAAACCTACGATCTCCCATCCACTCGTCAAGATTTCTCTTGAAGAGAGTCAGTGAGGGGCTCTGCCTAACATGAACTGGGATCCTGTTCCAGAGTGTGGGAAGCCTCTGAGTTATGAATCTGTCCCTCCAGCATGTCCTATTCACATTTGTGCTGAGGTTTAGATCTTTAGCTCTCATGGTTCTGATGGATTTGGATTTTTTGAGATGGAGCATGTCCATCAATTCCTGATTGGACATGGCCTTGTACGTCAGGCATAGATCACCTCTGAGTAGGCAGTATGCTACTGAATAGAGCTGGAGTTTCTTTAGTCTGGCAGCATATGACATATGTTGGAGACCCTTGATCCTCTTGGTGAGGTACTTTTGGGGTCTCTCCAGCTGCTGCAGGTGCCGGGTGAGGTACATACCAAATGGGGCATTGTACTCAATCATGGGCCTGATAAGGGAGGAGTATAGGGGTACAATGACCTCTTTTGATCTGGATGTGAATCCCTTCATGATAAGGTGGGCAAGGTAGAAGGTCTTTCTAACCACTTTGGCAACGTGGGTGTCGAATGAGAGGTCACTGTCAACTTGGGTTCCCAGGTCTCTGATTACTTTTTCCATACTCAATGGGTTACTGCCTATGTGATAATTTGTGGGTACTTTGTTTTTCCCAAAGGGGATGACAATACATTTTTTGGCATTTAGTATAAGGCCATGACTTCGGCACCAGTTGTCCGTCTCAGTAAGGCCTTTCTGTAGGATGCATGTGTCAGCTGGTGTATCGACTATGGCGCCTAGTTTGCAGTCATCTGCGAACTTTGTCAGCCACAACCCTCCCGTGTTTGCTTTCACATCTGAGAAATAAATGCCGAACAATAGGGGTCCCAAGTAGTAACGTCATTGCCTGTGAATGTCCAAAGAGTGTAGGAGCCTTTCCCCTTTGTTCTGGGGGTTTAGATAGAAGGTGGGCAAATGAATGGTTTGGTTTAGGGCCACACTGGATACCACCTTTGGCATAAAGGAAGGGTTAGTTCATACAGTGACTCTGTCTTGATGAAAAATGATGAAAGGCTCCACTGCCATTACGGCCTGTAGCTCTGAGACTCTTCGTGCTGAAGTTATTGCTAGCAGCAGGGCAGTTTTCCATGATAGAAACTGTAGATCAGCTGTAAAAGCTGGTTCGAAGGGTGGTAGTGTAAGTTTTTCCAAAACAAAATTGAGATCCCAAGTTGGTGTTGGTGCTCTCCGGGGCGGTCTTATGTTCTTAGCCCCTCTGAGGAACTGTCTTAGTAATGGATGTGAAAATATAGGGGGATCCGTGTTGTACTGAGCTGAAATAGCTGAGGCGTGGATCTTAATAAATGAAAAGGAAAGTCCTTTGTGCAACATCTCAGTTAAATATTGAAGAATCTGAGGAATATTTGAGACAAGGGGATTTTGGCCTTTAGCCTGGTTCCAGGCACAGAATCTTTTCCATTTGTCTGAATAGGCTTTCCTGGTGCTGGGCCTCCTGGCCTCCAGAATGACATCCATCACAGCTTTAGAGAGACATACTGACTGGTTGTTTAGGTACTTTGCCATGCAGTCAGATTTAAAGTCTTGAGCTGGCTGTGTAGAATCTGATTGTTTTGCTGAGTGAGCAGGTGAGGAAGTGGAGGTAAAATCCATGGTGGGCCTTGAGCCATGTTCCTTAGTATTGGATACCAGTGTTGGCGTGGCCAGTCTGGAGCAATGAGTATAATTTGTGGCCTCTCTAATCTGGCTTTCAGCAGCACCTTTGCCAGAAGAGGCAGTGGTGGAAAGGCATACACTGTCAAAGTTTTCCAACTGAATGAGAGGGTGCCCACTTTCCAAGCTAGTGTGTGGTATGTCCTTGTGCAGAATTTCCGTAGTTGGTAGTTTTGGGGGGAAGCAAACAGATCTATGTCTGGGCTCCCCATTTTTGAGTTATCATTGCAAATACTTGTGGATCTAATTTCCACTCATGAGGATCTATGATGTTTCTGCTTAGATCGTCTGCCAATGTGTTTTTCTTTCCTGGCAGGAATTGTGCTTGTATTTGAACTTGGTAGGTCAATGGTGTGTTCCACAAGGTCACTGCTTGCCTGCATAGGGGGTAGGAATGTGTGCCCTCTTGCTTGTTTATGTACCACATCACTGTGGTGTTGTCCGTCTTTATTACGAGTTGTCCTGGATGTAGGAGGTCCTTGAAAGCTGTTAGGGCATTTTGTACAGCTAGCATCTCTTTTTGATTGATATGTAGATGCCTTTGTTCTGCAGACCATTTGCCCTGAATACACTGTCCTGCCATGTGTGCTCCCCAGGCATAATCCAATGCATCTGTTGTTATAGTTTGCCTGGCTGTGGGTAAGGTAAAAGGCTGACCCTTGTTGAGGTGACATGCCTGAGCCCACCATAGAAACTCCTGTTGAAGGCAGGGAATGAGTGGAATTATTGTTTCCAAGCTGTGGCTGTGTTGAGTCCATACGCTTTTCAGGTACCAGTGTAATTTCCTCATATGCAGTTTTGCAAATGGTATTAGTAGTATGCAAGATGCCATGAATCCCAAGGCCTGCAGAATTTTTCTTGCAGGGAGTTGGGTCTTTGTTGCCATCATTTTGAAGTATTGAGTCAGTTGTCCTTGCTTGTCTGGCGTGAGATAAGCCATCTGGGCCGTTGTATTTAAGCTGGCACCCAGGAATATTATGTCTTGTGAGGGCACTAGTTTTGACTTCTTTTCGTTTACTGTGTACCCTAGGCAACTTAATAGGTTTTTGACAAACGCCAGATGCTTTAAACGGATGTCCTTGCTTTCTGCTTGAATAAGGCAGTCGTCCAGGTATGGATATATTTGAATTCCTTTTTGTCCGCAGTATGCAATTACTGGTGCCAGGCATTTTGTGAAGACCCTGGGCGCAGTAGATAAGTCAAAGGGCAGTGCAGAGAATTGGTAATGTGTTGAACCTGCTATAAATCGTAGGTATCTTCTGCAATTTTGTCTGATAGGGACATGCAGGTATGCCTCCTTGAGGTCCAATGCTACTAGCCAAGCCTTCTTGCCCAGCATAGGAAGAAGCTGATGTAGTGTTAGCATCTTGAATTTTGGTACTTCCAGATATGTGTTTAGAATTGAGAGGTCCAGAATGGGTCTCCACGCTTTGTCCTTTCGGGGAACTAGAAAGAGTCTTGAGTAAAATCATTGTCCCTGCTCCTGTGTAGGAACCTGTTGAATGGCTCTCATGGCCATGAGAGCTGAAATTTGCTTTTGCACCTCTGGCCATTGATTTGGTGGCAGGTTTGGCATTCCTTTTATCCTTGGTAAAGTGTGAAAGTGGAATCTGTATCCCTGAGATACAATATTTAGGACCCATTTGTCTTTTGTGATGATGTGCCAGTTGTCTGCAAAAAGTGCTAGTTTTCCTCCCAAGGGAGCTGCCAAGAGGGATTTGCTTGGCAGTCTGAGGGGTAAGTCATTGTGTTTGTCTTCTGATAGTTTGAGACCGGTCTTCTCCTCCTTTTTGGGTTGTGGCACCCCATTGTCGAGGCTGGTAAGAGCCTTGTGACTGACCTCTGCCCCTTGGGCATCTGTATTTGCCCCTCTGTGGTCTGGCAGAAGTTGGAAAGGACCAGTTTTTGGTTGGCCAATTTCTGCTTAAACGAGGGGGTTGAACCTGTAAAAAATCCTTGACCGTCTGAATAGATTTTGCCTTATCCTCCATTTTCTTTAAAACCTCTTCTGCTTTTACACCAAATAAAACATCCTGCTGTAAAGGTGCATCCAATAACTTTGCTTTAACATGATCAGGTAAAGTTTGTTCTTTTAACCAAGCATGCCTACGTATGACAGACCCTGTCACTGCTGCTCTACAAGAAGCTTCCAATGAATCAAATCCACATTGCAAAGTATGTTTTCCCACTTGTTCAGCTGCATGCAACAAATCTTGCATTTCCTTGTAATCAGGCTGTTCTGTATGTGTGATCATTTTTTGTTTTAATTGAGACATCAAATATTGTTGATATTTCAACATGTGAAACAGGCAATTTAAGGCCCTCATAGCTAGAGTAGCTGAGGTATATACTTGCTTTCCCCATCTGTCTAGTGCTCTAGAATCCCTTTCAGAGGGTACAGGATTTTTAGCAATAGAGGCCTTAACCCCTTTGGGATCCTGGGAAATGGTTTCTGGGTCAGCAACAGGGCTTTTATATAGGAATTTGTGTGAGTCAGGGACTCTGTAGTATATGTCTGGTTTGGCTGGTGCAGGAGGTAGTGAATCTGGGTTAAGGCTAGATTCTGAATAAACATCACCCACAATGTCTAACACGGGTGGAATAGCAAGTGGTCTGTGCTGGGGTAGTAAAAGGAACTCTGTGAGCCTTTTCTTAGAAGCAGAGTAATCCTGGCCTTCCCAGTGGAAATGTTCCCTCATGGTATGTAAAGTTTCCCCAGAAGAGTAGTCTTCTGGGTGAGATGTTGAAGGGATAGACTCTTCAGCATCAGAGTCTTCATAAGGGGGAAAAAAATATTCCTGTTCCTCAAAAGAATCTAAGGAAATTGAAACCTGGTCAGAGGAAGCGTAGTCCTCCTCCTGTCTTGGCCTTTTATCAGGAGGGGGATGGGAACCCCTGATTAGGGTAATTAAATCTTCAGCCATCTTAAGCATCTGTTTCTTAGGCATGGGGCCTTGTACTTGAGACTGCTGTACAGTCTTTGTTTTTAAAGGGGTTTTCAGCTTTGCATAGGATTTAATAGTGAGTGTAGTCGGTCTGAAGACACCTTCTGCAACTGAAGGCATTTCAACTGCACCGGAATCTCCTTCAGCCATGGAGTCGGAAGGGCCTAAAGGTAAAGGTTGTGCAGGCCTAGCAATCTCCCCTTGGGGATCGGATGCCGCCTGGGGTTCTAAATCAGCGGTCATCAGGGGCTGCGTAGGCACCTCACTGAAAACCTGAGAACCGGCAACTGGCCTAGCAGAGGCCTCGGAGTCTGGTTTGGGTCTCAGCTGCCTGTCCTTATCTTTGCGTTTTTTATGCATTCCGGTCGTCGGTTGCCCCGACGGCATGGTATAATTAAATTTCCTACCAAAATAATGTCGGGCGAAATCAAACCGATGTTTAATAGTTCGTTTGTTAAACCTAGCACAAAACCGACAACCTGTGATGTCGTGGTCTGGGCCTAGTCAAGGAATGCAATAAGAATGAAAGTCCTTATGAGGTATTTGCTTCCCACAAGAAATGCAATTGTTAACTTTTTCTGACATCGGACTGAGGCAAGAAAAGGTTCCCCAACGGGGTACTTAGCTTTATTGAAGACTTCAGTCTGAAATTCGATTTGAAAATCTCAGGAGTCGGCTGACCGGCACTTGCGAACTACTTCTGCTTCGGGCACCGCGCGGCAAGAAAGACTGAAGAAAATGGCGTTGGATGCCTCTTATATACCCCTGGCACACTGACGTCAGGGAAGAAGCGACAGCAACCGACGCCGGAACAAGACTTTGGAACTCTGGCCGACTGCGGGATCACCTGAAGGCAGGATAACCCAAGTGTGATGACTGCAGCAGTGTAACACGATGAACATCTGCTTCTGCTTCGGGCACCGTGCGGCAAGAAAGACTGATGTAATGGCATCGACTGCATGTTTTATACCCCTGACGTCATGGAAGAAAAGACAGCAACCGACACAGGACCCAAGACTTTGTTAATCAGACCGATTGAGGGCAACCTGCCAGCAGATTACCCAAATGTAATGACTGCAACACTGAAACACGAAGAACATCTTGGTAAACCTACTAAGGTACAACAGCATTTTTTCAGGAGTGACTCTTGATCACTATCTGGTTAAATAACACTCACAGAGTCACAAAGCAGGCAAATGGAGACTGGGGAAGAGGGAGTTTGTGCTAGTGTACAAAGCCTGTTAACAACAGATAGCCTTAATTCACTATGCTAAACTTGGTGAGCCAGCGACTGGAATTGTTCTCTCCTGTTCCATATAGGTACTTTTTTGTTCTCTGAACCTCCGACTGCCTGAGGGTGCACATGCCCTATGCCTATGCATACTGCAATGACACAAATCTCACCACAAGAGAGTAGCTAGTCCCCTGGCCCATCAGTCCATCCCCAGTCAGTGAGAGTAAACATATTATAAACCAAGAAAAACAACAATGAAGATTTGACATCTACACTGTTTATAAATAATATACATTTAATGCTGGATGAAACAGGCCATCCAAGCACAGAAGTGATTGTGGGACAATACTGAAGACCCATACAAGAGGATCTCCTTGTAGACCAACTGATACAGTAAAAATAATACAGTGATGTATGTGACTTAACACTAAAAGTTTGAGAAGTAGATAACCACTGCAATACTACCTCCAACTTTAAGGATTTGTCAGAAGGCTAAAAGTCCAGATTATGAACGGCCTTCCAGAATTTTCTCCAGTCATCTCTACTAGTGTAGCTCCTCCTTGTCTGACATCAGACATGTCTGATATAAAAAAAGGCAGTATATGAGCCATAACGTTTGTTCTTTTTGGTGTGATAAAATGCTTATGTATGACACTACACTTCTTATCTGCACCTAAGATATTTTACTCTAGCCCAAAGTATGTGGGCTGAAGTGAGGTAGGTAAGCAATGCTGGCTGTCTTCCTAGAAAGGATCAGATGGGAATATCTTGGCACCCCCTTGGAGATGAAGGTGGGTAGGAACCTGTACTGCAGTGGTGATGTCCCACTCAAACCACTAAAGTTATGATAAGTTGTACACACAAAAATACTACTTCCATTACAGGGAACAACATTAAAGGAGCATTCCCTACATCATGGAAAGCACTAGAACTAACCAAGGACAAGAGGGTAGTAGATTAAAGTAGGCCCTGAAGTCCAGCAGCAAGGAAAGTTTTCTTGCTAATGAACTGGATGTTTAGTTTACAGTACTTCAAGAAAGTGTGGACAGATGTCCATGTTAATAGCTCACCAATGTCATGGACTGATAACACTCTTAACGGAGTCCACCATTGTAGCTTCATCCCTAGTAGAATATGCTCATCCCACAGAGTCTGGCTTCTTGTTTGCTGATTCAAAACACAAGTATCTGCAGGCAGTTAAACAGTGCCTGTTTTGGATACTGGAATATCATCTATTCCCAGCCAGAAGCAGACAACAGTTCCTTCACTTTACCACCCAGGTCATATCAATGTAATGTTTCAGCTGCCAGTGGACATCTAACAAGTGTAGGTTTCTTTCACTCTTATGCTGTGGGTTTGAGAAAAGTCAAGGGTGATGAATGTTTTAACTGAGGTTTACTTCTGACACTACTTTTGGCATAAAAGAAGGATTAGTCATTGGGCTAGACTGAACTTTGCAGAAAACTGCAGGAGACTCTCTCCACAAGGGTCTTAAGTTTAAAAAAAGTCTTCAGGCAGATACAAAGGTCACTAAGTAAAGGTTTTTCTGAAGACAGGAAAGTACAGTTGTGCACACTTACCATAAATGTAGATGTTCGAGTGTATTCATTGTTGCAGTCATTATATTTGGGTAATCTGCTGGCAGGTTGCCCTCAGTCGGCCTGATTAACATAGTCTTGGGTCCTGCGTCGGTTGCTGTCCCTTCTTCCATGACGTCAGGTCATCAGGGGTATAAAACATGCAGCCGACGCCATTACATCAGTTTTTCTTGCCCCAAATGGGGAGCAAAATATATCTATATATAGCTATATATCTATATATATCTATATATCTATATATATCTATATATCTATATCTATATCTATATCTATCTATCTATATATATATATATGTGTGTGTGTTACCCGTTTGATTCTCAGTTAGAGCGTCTTCTGTGTGGCGACATGCGTGAATGGGCGTTCCTTCGTTGAAGGTTGTGCATTAGGCCCAGCAAGCCAGCACGTAAAAATCTACTGCCAATCATTAGCGGACCGGAGTTCCGCTGTGACGACCCCTAACCGGGAAAAGCCGAAAGACACGATCGATAAAAATATACCTCCAAACAAAAGCAAATACACCAAAACGGCTTTTAAGCATAGTAAAAGAAAGTAGAGATATAGTAAGAGAAAAACAGGAGGCTGGAGGGAGGGTAACTAGGACTGCAACAGTGAATATACTCGAACATCTACATTTATGGTAAGTGTACACAACTGTACTATGTTCTTCGAGTTTCACTGTTGCAGTCATTATATTTGGGTAGATTCCCAAAGCTATGGTTGGGAGGATGGATTTATATAGCATTAAGACCAGCTATAAGGCCCTGCAGGACAGCAGTGGCAAAGCCAGCTCTGGATTTAGAGAAGAAAGGTAAATGGTAATGTTTGGTGAACGTATGAACTGAGCTCCAAATAGCAGTTTCTAGAATGTCTCTGGTAAGAACACCTCTGAGAAAGGCTGTAGAAGTAGATGCATCCCTGGTGGAATGAGATCTGATCCCTTGGGGGATAGTTTTACCATGGTGCATATAGCAGAAACTATTGCAATGGCTTATCCATCTGGAAATAGTCTGCTTTGAAATAGCCTTTCCCTCTGCCCCTGCAGCAAATGCCACCAGTAGTTGTTCTGATTTTCTTGGAGATTTTGTCCTGTTTAAGTAAAATCTAAGTTGTTTGTGTACATCCAATGAATGCAGAATCTGCTCCCCCTTGTTCTGTGGATTGGGAAAGAAAGTTGGCAAATGAATGGTCTGATTAAGAGCCACACTGGATACCACCTTAGGAAAAAAGGATGGATTGGTCCTGAGAGACACCCTGTCCGCATGAAAGGCTCCACTGCCATAACAGCCTGTAATTCAGAAATCCTTCTAGGTGAAGTGACTGCTAAAAGGAAAGCTGTTTTCCAGGAGAGAAATTTTAAGTCTGCAGTAGCAGCTGGCTCGAAAGGAGGGAGAGTGAGTTTTTCCAATACAAAATTGAGGTTCCAGGCAGGGTTGGAGCTCTCCTGGGTGGTCTTAAGTTTTTGGCCCCTCTGAGACACTGCTTTAGCAGAGAATGAGAGAAGAGGGGAGGTTCTGTGTTGCAATGAGCTGAAATGGCTGAGGCATGGATTTTTATGGAAGAAAAGGACAGGCCCTTGTGAAGCATTACAGTTAAGTATTGTAAAATCTGAGGAATATTGTGCACAGCTGTGCTTATTCATTGTGGTTGATTCCAGGCACAGAATCTTTTCCATTTGTCAGCATAAGATTTTCTGGTACTAGGCCTTCTCGCCTCCAAAATGACATCCATCACAGGTTTGCTGAGGGATGCTAAGGGTGAATTTAGGTGAATTTAGGTGATTAGCCACGCTGCAAGATTCAAAGTTTGGAGATGAGTGTGCAGAAAGTACAGTTGTGTACACTTACCATAAATGTAGATGTTCAAGTGCATTCACTGTTTCAGTCATTACATTTGGGTAATCCTGCTGGCAGGTTGTCCTCAGTCGGCCTGAATTCCAAAGTTTTGGGTCCTGCATCGGCTGCTGTCGCCCTTTCCCTGACGTCAGGTCGTCAAGGGTATAAAAGAAGCAGCCGACGCCATTTTCTTCAATTTTTCTTGCCCCAGATGTCAGGTGCCCCCTAAAAGGGTAGCCAAAATTTATATATATATAAAAATACATGCACCAATATAAACTTTACCTTCATCTACAAGCAAATACACCACATAGGTTGTATAAATCAGAGAAGGAAAGAAAAGTTCCAGCAGAAAAAAGGGGGATGGCGGGTGGGTAACCTAGACTGCAACAGCGAATACACTCGAACATCTACATTTATGGTAAGTGTACACAACTGTACTATGTTCTTCATGTTTCACTGTTGCAGTCATTACATTTGAGTAGAGTCCCAAAGCTATGGTTGGGAGGCTGGAGCTAAACAGCATTAGGAGCGGCTATGAGGCCCTGCAGAACTGCAGTGGCAAAGCCTGCCCTGGATTTAGAGTAGAGTGGAAGATGATAGTGCTTTGTAAAGGTGTGCACTGAACTCCAAGTAGCAGCCTCTAAAATGTCTTTGTTTGGTACTCCCCTGAGAAAGGCTGCTGAAGTGGCTGCAGGTCTGGTTGAATGTGGCCTAATGCCTTCAAGCACTGGTTTGCCATGGTGTAAATAGCAGAAACGAATGCAGTTGCCTATCCACTTTGAAATAGTCTGCTTTGAGATAGCCTTTCCTTGTGATCCTGCAGCATATGCCACTAGTAATTGCTCTGTCTTCCTGAACACTTTGGTTCTGTTCAAGTAGAATCTAAGCTGTCTGTGTACGTCCAAAGAATGCAGAATTCTCTCCCCCTAGTTCTGTGGATTTGGATAAAAAGTTGGCAGATGAATAGTTTGGTTAAGAGCCATACTGGACACCACCTTAGGCATAAATGTTGGGTTTGTCCTCAGAGAGACCCTATCTGCATAAAAAACGATAAAAGGTTCCACAGCCATGAGTGCCTGTAGCTCTGAAACTCGTCTTACAGAAGTTATTGCTAGGAGCAGAGCTGTTTTCCAAGATAAAAACTTTATATCAGTAGTAACAGCTGGCTCAAAAGGAGGCAGGATGAGTTTTTCCACGACATAGTTGACGTCCCATGCAGGTATTGTTGATCTCCTTGGAGGCCTTAAATTTTTGGCTCCTCTGAGGTACTGCTTTAATAAAGGATGAGAAAAGATTGCTGGCTTTGTATTGTAATGAGCCGAAATGGCAGAGGCATGAATTTTAATTGATGAGAAAGATAGGCCTTTGTCCAGCATCTCAGTTAAGTATTGCAAAATCTGAGGAATATTTGGTACAGCTCTATCAGTTCCTTGTGCCTGGTTCCAAGCACAGACTCTCTTCTATTTTCCAGTATAAGATTTTCTAGTACTAGGCCTTCTGGCTTCCAAAATGACATCCATCACAGCTTTACTGAGAGGTGTGTTTTGTATGACTACATTATCCGCCATGCTGCCAGGTTTAAAGTACTGAGTTGGCTGTGCAGGATCTGATTGTTTTGCTGGGACAACAGGTGAGGTATTTGGACTAAGGTCCAAGCTGGGCATTGAGACAAGTTCCTTAAGACTGGATACCAGTACTGGCGGGGGTAGTCTGGGGCAATCAGTATCATCTTTGGCTTCTCCTGTCTGACCTTTAGGAGTACCTTGGGGAGAAGAGGCAGTGAAGGAAAGGCATATACTGATAGGTTTTTACAGCTGAAAGATAGGGCGTCCACTTTCAATGCTTGTCTGTGATAAGTCCTTGTGCAGAATCTTTTTAGTTAGTAGTTGTGAGAGAAGGCAAATAGATCTATGTCCGGGCATCCCCATTTCCTTGTTATCATGCTGAAGACTTGTGGATCCAGCTGCCACTCGTGGGGATCCATGAGGTTTCTGCTTAGTTCGTCTGCCAGAGTGTTTTCCTTTCCTGGCAGGAATTGTACCTGCAGATGTACTTGGTAAGTCAATGCTGTGTCCCACAAAGTCATGGTTAGTCTGCAAAGGGGGTAAGAATGTGTGCCCCCCCTGTTTGTTTATATACCACATGACTGTGGTGTTGTCTGTCTTTATCAGTAGTTGTCCCGGATGAAGTAGGTCCTTGAAGGCTGTCAGAGCATTTTGAACAGCTAGCATCTCTTTTTGATTGATATGTAGATGCATTTGGTTTGAAGCCCATGTGCCCTGAATGCATCTTCCTGCCATGTTGGCCCCCCAGGCATAATCTGATGCATCCGTTGTTAGTGTCTGCCTGGCTGGGGGTAATGTGAATGGCTGTCCCTTGTTCTGGTGACAAGCCTTCGCCCACCATCAAAACTCCTGTTGCAAGCAGGGAATGAGAGTAATCGTTGTTTCCAGGCTGTGGCAATGTTGAGTCCAAACACTCTTTAGGTACCATTGAAGTTTCCTCATATGCAGTCCTGCATATGGAATTAGTAGGATGCAGGATGCCATGAAGCCCAAAGCCTGCAGAATATTTCTTGCAGATAACTGGGCCTTTGTTGCCAACATTTTGAAATAGGTTGTCAGTTGCCTTTGTTTGTCTGGTGTGAGATAAGCCATCTGGGCAGTTGTATTTAAGCTTGCACCCAGGAATCTTGAGAGGGTACTACTTTTGATTTCTTTGTTGGCTGTGTACCCTAGACATGTTAGAAGTCTTTTCACAAATGCCAGATGCTGTAGAAGAATGTTCTCTGCTTGAATTAGACAGTCATCCAAGTAAGGATACATTTGTATTCCTCTGTCTGCAGAATGCAATTACTGGTGCCAGGCACTTTGT
Source organism: Protopterus annectens (assembly GCF_019279795.1). Lineage (NCBI taxonomy): Eukaryota > Metazoa > Chordata > Ceratodontiformes > Protopteridae > Protopterus > Protopterus annectens. The sequence goes on from NC_056736.1 coordinate 528,454,701, forward strand.
AAAGACCGAGCGCAGTAGATAAGCCAAAGGGCAGTGCAGAGAATTGGTAATGCATTGAGCCAGCCTTGAATCTGAGGTATCTTCTGCATAACTGTCTGATTGGGACATGCAGGTATGCCTCTTTTAGGACTAAAGTCACAAGCCAAGCATTCTTGCCCAGCATGGGCAGAAGCTGCTGCAAAGTCAACATTTTGAATTTTGGTATATCCAGGAATGTGTTCAGAATAGATAGGTCCAGTATTGGTCTCCAGGCCTTGTCCTTTCTAGGTAACAATAACAGTCTTGAGCAAAATCCTTGTCCCTGCTCTTGTGCTGGTACTTGTTGAATGGCCCCCATGTCCATGAGGGAAGAGACTTGTTTTTGCGCCTCTGCCCATTGATTTTTTGGCAGATCTGGCCAGCAGTTTGCCTTTGGCAGGGAATGGAAATGGAACTTGTAGCCTTGTGACACTATGTTTAGAACCCACTTGTCCTGGGTTATAATGTGCCAATTTTGAGAAAAAAAGTGCTAATTTTCCCCCTAAGGGTGCTGCTAAGAGAGAAGTGCTTGGTGCATAGGGAGGGGGAAGTCATTGGGACTGTTTCCTGTATGGTTGTGATTTGTCTTCTCCAACTTTGGAGGTAGAAGAACCCCATTGCTTTGACCTGTACGAACCTTGCGCCTGGGATCTGCCTCTAGGGCGTCTGGATCTGCCCCTTTGAGGTCTGTCTGACACATGAAAGGACCAATTCTTTGTAGGCCAGTGCCTACTAAACCTAGGTGGCTGTACTTGTAAAAAATCTTTGACAGTTTACATAGATTTAGCTTTGTCCTCCATTTTCTTTAACACCTCTTCTGCCTTAACACCAAACAAAGTATCATGCTGTAAAGGTGCATCTAATAATTTTACTTTGACATGATCAGGCAGATTTTGTTCCTTTAACCAAGCATGTCTCCTAATTACAGAACCCGTATCTGCGGCCCTGCAGGAGGCCTCCAAAGAATCAAAACCACATTGCAAAGTATGCTTTCCGACTTGTTCAGCTGCATGCAATAAATCCGGCATTTCCTTGTTTTCTGCACATTCAGAGTTTAACAACATTTTCTGTTGCTGATATTTGAGCATATGAAACTGACAGTTTAAGGCCCTTATAACCAAGGTAGCAGATGTGTAAACCTTTTTCTCCCCATCTATCCAGTGCCCTAGAATCCCTGTCAGAGGGGGTAGGTTTTTTTGTAGCGGAAGCCTCGACTCCTTTGGGACCCTGTGAAATAGTTTCTGGGTCTGCTGCAGGGTTTTTAAAAAGGAATTTAAGAGAGTCAGGAACCCTGTAATATCTGTCAGGCTTAACAGGAGCTGGAGGTAAGGAGTCATGGGTCAGACTAGACTCAGAAAACACATCATCTACAATGTCTAACACAGGTGGAATGGCTAGAGGCCTGTGTTGAGGAAGTGAAAGGAAAGCCCTAAGCCTCTTTTTAGATTCTGAAAAATCTTGGCTCTCCCAGTGGAAATGCTCCCTCATGGTATGCAAGGTTTCCCCAAAAGAATAGCCCTCTGGAGGAGAAGCTGAAGATATAGATTCTTCAGCATCAGAATCCTCATAGGGGGGAAGAGAATATTCCTAATCAGAAGAGGAATCAGAAGAAATAGAAACCCGATCTGAAGCTTCATATTCAGTCTCTTGCCTAGACCTCTTATCAGGAGGGGGATGGGAACCCCTGATCACGGTAATCAAGTCTTCGGCCATTTTGTGCATCTGTTTTTTGAGCATGGAGGCCTGTCCACGTGGCTCTCGAGTTTGTTTCTTTGCTTTTGAAGGTGCTTTAGTCTTTGCCTTTGAAGCTGAAGTCGGTTTAATGTAAAGAAGTTTAGGTCTGAATACACTCTCAGAAGCCGATGCCTGCTCAGCGGCTCCGGACCCATGTGAGGGGATAGTATCCGAGGCTCCAATACCTTGAGTTTCCAGCGGCAAGGCCGACTCCACATGGGAGTCAGTAGCGACCTGTGACTCTAAAGTAGCGGGAGTCAGGGGATGCGAAAGCACCTCACTGAGAACCGGCGACTGGCTTAGGAGAAGCTTAGTCGTCAGTTTTGGACCTCGGTTGTTTATCTCTCTCCTTTTCTTTGCGTTTTTTGTGAACTCTGGCAGTCGGATGGCTATCCGCCGACATTTCTGGATAATTAAACCAGCGTCCAAAATAGTTTAAAGCATAATCATACTGAAGCTTAATAGTGCATTGGTTAAATCTAGCACAAAACCGACAACCAGAAATGTTGTGATCAGGGCCTAGGCAAGGAATACAGTAGGAATGAAAGTCCTTATGAGGTATTTGCTTTCCACAAGAAATACAATTATTAACTTTTTCTGACATCAGTCTGGAGCAAGAAAAAAGTTTCCCCAATGGGGTACTTAGCTTTATTGAAGACTTCGGGTCTGAAACTCGAACATGAAAATCTCAGGAGTCGGCCGACCGGAACTTGCAAACTGCTTCTACTTCAGGCACCGCGCGGCAAAAAAGACTGAAGAAAATGGCGTTGCTTCTTTTATTCCCCTGATGACCTGATGTCAGGGAAGGGGGGACAGCAGCAGACGCAGGACCCAAGACTTTGGAATTCAGGCCAACTGAGGGCAATCTGCAAGCAGGATTACCCAAATGTAATGACTGCAACAGTGAAACACGAAGTACATTTTGGTTGTTCTGCTGAGACAGTAAGTAAGGTGTCTGAGGCAGGTGCCATGGTGAAAGGTGGGACACATTGCGCAGGAGTGGATACCAGTTTTGGAGAGGCCAGTCTGGAGCAACCAGAATCAGTTTTGGCTCGTCCTGTTTGACACTTAGTAGAACTTTGGAGAACATTTATGGTAAGTGTACACAACTGTACTATGTTCTTCGTGTTGCACTGTTTCAGTCATTACATTTGGGTAGAATCCCAACGCTATGGTTAGGAGGATGGAATTGTACAGCATTAGGATCAGCTAAAAGGCCCTGCAGGACAGCAGTGTCAAAGCCTGCTCTGGATTTAGAAAAGAGAGGTAAATGGTAATGTTTGGTGAACGTATGAACTGAGCTCCAAGTAGCAGCTTCTAGAATGTCTCTGGTAAGAACCCCTCTGAGAAAGGTTGCAGAAGTAGATGCAGCCCTGGTGGAAAAGGATCTGATCCCCTTGGGAACAGGTTTACCATGGTGCATGTAGCAGAAATGAATACAATAGCTTATCCATTTTGAAATAGTCTGGTTTGAAATAGCCTTTCCCTCTGCCCCTGCAGCAAATGCCTCCAGTAATTGCTCAGATTTTCTTAGAGATTTTGTTCTGTTTAAGTAGAATCTTAGTTGTCTGTGTGCATCCAATAAATGCAGAATCCGCTCGCCCTTGTTCTGTGGATTTGGGAAAAAAGTTGGCAGATGAATGGTCCAATTAAGAGCTACACTGGATACCACCTTAGGCATAGGTTCATAGATTAGTACTAGACCTACTGCCCTTGCGAGCCATTTTAAGCTTAGCCAATTATCCCTTGTGAGACTCAGACCCCTGCACCTTACGTTTGTAAGGCAAACACCTTAATCATTAGGCCACCCTCCTAACTCCAAAGGATGGATTGGTCCTGAGGGCCACCCTGTCTGGATAAAAGATAATGAAAGGCTCGACTGCCATGAGAGCCTGTAGTTCTGAAATCCTTCTTGTTGAAGTGAGTGCTAAAAGAAAAGCTGTCTTCCAAGAGATACATTTTATGTCTGCAGTAGCAGCTGGTTCAAAAGGAGGTAGGGTGAGTTTTTCCAGCACAAAATTGAGTTCCCATGCAGGAGACGGTGCTCTCCTGGGAGGTTTCATATTTTTGGCCCCTCTGAGGTGCTGCTTTAGCAGGGGGTGAGAAAAAAGAGGAGGCTCTGTGTTGTAATGAGCTGAAATGGCAGAGGCATGGATTTTTATAGGAGAAAAAGATAGGCCCTTATGAAGCATCTCAGTTAAATATTGCAGAATCTGAGGAATACTGGGCATTGCTGTGTTTATTCACTGTGCTTGGTTACAGGCACAGAATCTTTTCCATTTATCAGCATAAGATTTTCTAGTACTAGGCCTTCTAGCCTCCAAAATGACATCCATCTCAGATTTACTGAGAGATGTGACTGGTGATATTAGTTGATTAGCTATGCTGCAAGATTCAGAGTTTGGAGCAGAGTGTGCAGAATTTGATAGTTCTGCTGAAACAGTAGATAAGGTGCCTGAGGCAGGTACCACGGAGGAAGGAGTGACATACTGCGTAGGAGCGGGTACCAGTGTTGGCGAGGCCAGTCTGGAGCAATCAGAATCATTTTTGTTTTTTCCTGTCTGACTATTAGTAAACCCTTTGAGAGCAGAGGCAGAGGGGGAAAGGCATAGACTGATTGGTTTTTCCAGCTGAAGGATAGAGCATCCACTTTCCAAGCTTTTTTGTGATGAATTATTGTGCAGAACTTGTCCAACTGATAGTTTTGGGGAGAGGCAAAAATATCTATGTCTGGGCTCCCCCAGTTTCGTGTCAACATGCTGAAGATTTGTGGATCCAGTTTCCATTTGTGTAGGTCCATAAGATTTCTGCTTAGTTCGTCTGCCAGACTATTTTGCTTTCCTGCCAGGAATTGAGCTTGTAGATGTATTTGGTAAGTCAAGGCTGTGTTCCACAAAGCCATGTCTAGTCTGCAAAAGGGGGAGGAGCGGGTACCCCCCCTGCTTGTTTATGTACCACATAACTATGGTGTTGTCCGTCTTTATCAGTAGTTGTCTTGGATGAAGAAAGTCCTTGAAGATTGTCAGAAAATTCTGTATAGCTAGCATTTCTTTCTAGTTGATATGTAGGTGCATTTGATTTGGGCTCCATTCGCCCTGGATGCATCTCCCTGCCAGATGGGCCCCCAAAGCATAATCTGATGCGTCTGTAGTCAGGGTTTGGGTGGCAGGGGGTGGAATGAATGACAGTCCCTTGTTTTGGTGACAGGCCTCTGCCCACCACAGCAACTCCTGTTGCAGGCAAGGAATGATAGGAATCATTGTTTCCAGGCTGTGACATTATTGACTCCATAAGTTTTTAGGTACCACTGAAGTTTCCTCATATGCAGTCTTGCATATGGAATTAGTAGAATGCAGGAAGCCATGAACCCCAAGGCCTGCAGAATTTGTATTGCAGATAGCTGGGTTTTGTGGCCACTTGTGTGAAGTATGTCATCAACTGAATTTGTTTGTCTGGCGTGAGGTAAGCCATATGGGCAGTTGTATTCAAGCTTGCACCCAGGAATGTAATTATTTGAGAGGGTACCAGTTGTGATTTATTTTCATTTATGACGTACCCTAGGCATGTTAGAAGCCATTTTGCAAATGCCAGATGCTGTAGAAGAGTGTCATTGTTTTCTGCCTGAATTAGACAATCATCCAGATAAGGATAAATTTTAATATTTCTTTGTCTGCAAAATGCAATTACTGGTGCCAGGCACTTTGTGAAGACCCTGGGCACAGTAGATAAGCCAAAGGACAGTGCAGAGAACTGGTAATGTAAATAGCCTGCTTTGAAGTGGAGGTATCTTCTGCAAGATTCCCTGATTGGAATATGCAGGTAAGCCTCTTTTAAGTCTAGAGTTACCAACCAGGCATCCTTGCCCAGCATAGACAGTAAGTGTTGTAGAGTCAGCATCTTGAATTTTGGAATGTCCAGGAAAGTATTTAGAATGGATAAGTCCAGAATTGGACGCCATGATTTATCTTTTCTGGGTACCAGGAAAAGTCTTGAATAAAAACCATGTCCTTTTTCCTTTTCTGGTACTGGTTGAATAGCCCCCATATCCATGAGGGACATAACTTGTTTCTGGGCTTCTGCCCCTGATTTGGAGGCAGATCTGGCCATCCATTTGGAATTGGCAATGTGTGGAAATTAAATCTGTATCCCTGGGATACTATATTTAAGACCCACTTGTCCTGGGTAATTAGATGTCAATTTTGAGCATGAAGTGCTAGTTTTCACCCCTAAGGGGCTGCCAAAACATAAGTGCTTGGAAATGGCAGAGGAAAGTCATTGAGACTGTTTACCATAGGGGGGTGCCTTGCTACTTCCAGATTTGGAGGTGGAGGCGTCCCATTGTCTTGTTCTGTAAGTTCCTTGTGACTGAAACCTGGAGCCTTTGGAGTGTCTGGGTTTGACCTGAGCAGCTCTGGTGGGTACTGGAAAGGACCAATTCTTAGTAGGCCAGTGCCTACTGAACCTGGGTGGTTGCACTTGTAGGAAATATTTTACAGTTTGCATAGATTTAGCTTTGTCTTCCATCTTTTTCAAAAACCTCTTCTGCTTTATTACCAAATAGACTGTCCTATTGTAAAGGAGCAGCCAACAATTTTGCTTTAACATGATAAGGCAGATTTTGCTCCTTGAGCCAAGCATGCCTTCTTATCACAGATTCAGTTAAGGCGGCCCTGCAAGAGGCCTCCAAGGAATCAAAACCACATTGCAAAGTATGCTTTCCAACTTGTTCAGCTGAATGCAATAAATCCTGTAACTCTATTTTATTCAGGAACCCTGTAATATCTGTCTGGCTTACTAGGAGCTGGAGGCAGGGAATCAGCAGCCATGCTGGATTCTGAGAAAACATCATCAACAATGTCTAGAACTGGAGGTATTGCCAAAGGCCTATGCTGAGGAAGAAGAAAGAAATCCCCAAGCCTCTTTTTGGATTCTGAAAAATCCTGACCCTCCTCCCAATGAAAATGTTCCCTTAAGGTATGCAAAGTTTCTCCGAAAGAAAAATCCTCAGGAGGAGAAGCAGAAGGGATGGATTCCTCTGCATCAGAGTCCTCATAAGGTGCAACAGACAATTCCTGATCAGAAGAGGAATCAGTAGAAATGGAAACCTGATCTGAAGATTCATAATCAGTGTCTTGCCTAGGCCTCTTATCAGGAGGGGGTTGGGAACCCCTGATCAAGGTAATTAAATCCTCAGCCATTTTGATCATTTGTTTTTTAGGCATAGGGGCCTGAGCACGTGGTCCATGCATCAGTTTTTTAGACATAGAAGTTGGTTTTGGCCTTGTTTTTGATGATGGCATCGGTTTAATATACAAATCTTTCGGCCTGAAAACACCCTCAGAAGCCAGTGCCTGCTCAGCGGTTCTGGACCCAACTAAGGGAGAGACATCTGCGGGTTCAATACTTGACGTGTCTCGCAGCATACCAGACTCCGAATGGGTCTCGGTAGAGGCCTGCGAATCAAAAGTAGCGGGCATCAGGGGCTGCGAAAGCGCCTCACTGAGTACTGGCGAACCGGCGACTGACTTAGGAGAAGCTTCGTCGGTTTTGGACCTCCACGGTCTGTCTCTGTCTTTTTCTTTGCGTTTTTTGTGAATTCCGGTAGTCTGATTGCTAACCGACGACATTTCTAGATAGTTAAATCTTGAGCCAAAGTATTTAGAAGCAAACATATACTGACACTTAATAGTGCATTGGTTAAATTTAGCACAAAACGGACAGCAAGGCATGTTGTGGTCAGGGCCTAGGCAAGGAATACAGTACAAATGAAAATCCTTATGAGGTATTTGCTTCCCACAAGTAGTACAATTATTAACTTTTACTGACATCGGTAAGGAGCAAGAAAAAGTTTCCCCAACGGGGTACTTAGCTTTAGGTTGAAGACTTCGGTACTGAAACTCGAAAACGAAAATTTCAGGAGTCGGCCGACCGGCACTTGCAAACTGCTTCTGCTTCGGGCACCGCGCAGCAAGCAAGACTGATTAAAAATGGCATTGGATGCATGTTTTACACCCCTGATGACCTGACGTCATGGAAGAAGAGACAGCAACCGACGCAGGACCCAAGACTTTGTTATTCAAGCCGACTGAGGGTAACCTGCCAGCAGATTACCCAAATGTAATGACTGCAACAGTGAAACACGAAGAACATCCCCAAGTCTCTTTTTAGATTCAGAGAAATCCTGACTTTCCTAGTGGAAATGTTCCCTTAAGGTATGTAAACTTTCCCCAAAAGAAAAATCCTCAGGGGGAGAAGCAGAAGGAATGGAGTCTTCTGCAACAGAGTCCTCATAAGTAGGTATAGACAAATCCTGTTCATTAGAAGAGTCAGAAGAAATAGAATCCTGTTCAGAAGATTCATAATCAATGTCTTGCCTAGGCCTCTTAGAAGGAGGTGGTTGGCTACCCCTGATCAGAGTAATTAAATCTTCAGCCATTTTGATCATTTGTTATTTAGGCATAGGGCCTGCACATGTGGCCCAGGCGTCGTTTTTTTAGACATGGATTTAGATTTTGGCCTTAGTTTTGAAGAAGGCGTCGGTCTAATATACAAATTTGTAGGCCTGAAAATACCCTCAGAAGCTGGTGCCTGCACAGCGGCTCCAGACCCATCTAAGGTAGAGACATCTGCGGGTTCCTTAATTGAAGCATCTCGCGGCATACCAGACTCCGAATGGGTCTCAGTAGAGGTCTGCGAATCAGACGTAGCAGGTATCAGGGGCTGCGAAAGCACCTCACTGAGTACTGACGAACTGGCGACTGGCTTTGAAGAAGCATCGTTGTCAGTTTTGGACCTCAACAGCCTGTCTCTGTCTTTTTCTTTGTGTTTTTTAGGTATTCCGGTAGTCGGATTGCTAACCGACGACATTCTCGATAATTAAATCGTGAGCCAAAATATTTAGAAGCAAAAATATACCGACGTTTAATAGTGCGTTAAATTCAGCACAAAACCGACAGCAAGGTAAGTTGTGGTCAGGGCCAGGCAAGGAATACAGTACAAATGAAAATCCTTATGAGGTATTTGTTCCCACAAGTAATGCAATTATTAACTTTTACTGACATCGGTAAGGAGCAAGAAAAAGTTTCCCCAACAGGGTACTTAGCTTTTTAGTTGAAGACTTCGGTTCTGAAACTCGAAAACGAAAATTTCAGGAGTCGGCCGACTGGCGCTTGCAAAATGCTTCTGCTTTGGGTACCGCGCGGCAAGAAAGAGTGATGTAATGGCGTCGGCTGCATGTTTTATACCCCTGACGACCTGACGTCATGGAAGAAGGGACAGCAACCGACGCAGGACCCAAGACTTTGTTAATCAGGCCGACTGAGGGCAACCTGCCAGCAGATTACCCAAATGTAATGACTGCAACAGTGAAACATGAAGAACATCTTGAGGAGGGCTGAAAACTCCAGTATCTATTGTATAGTAAAGTACAAGTTGCAAGGAGACAGGACTTGTTCCTGGGTGGATTTCTGCGCAGGAACCCCCTACAAGAACTGCTTCACCAAGCTGTAGGAGGAAGAGAGAGGTTCCTTAGCTGCCATGCAGAAATGGCGCTGAGGAGTGCATCTGACTAAAGTATAAGAAAACCTTTGGCAAAAAGTTTTGTTGGGTACTGCAAGACTTTAGCACTAGGGCAGTATTTGGGAGAGAGATTATTAGTGACATACCACAGAAAAGTATAGTTTTGTAAAATCTTACCATAACTTTAGATGTCCTTCTCTTCTATATGCTGCTGTATCCATAACATAAGGGAGTTGGCCTCTAGTAGACTCATGTGTCCAGCCATTTTACAGAAGACAGTTGCTGCTGTGAAGGTACATGTGATGTCCTGGGTCTCTCAACGAACGTCGGCCATAAACGGACGTCGAGTACAAAATGGACATCAGCAGGCATTACCTCAGAACTGAATACCACCAGAACCAGGGACTATGGAGTGGGTACTCAGGAGTCAGGCAAGTGTCAGGGAAAAGGCTGGGTGGGAAAGTATACAGCAACAAATAGAAGTGAAGGACATCTAAAGTTATGGTAAGATTTTACACAACTATACAATATCCTTCTATTCATATGCTGCTGTATCCGTAACATGAGGGAGAGTACAAAAGCTCATGCTATTAAGAACTGGGTGGAGGAACAGAGATATTTTCCACAAAGCCATGAAGGATGGCTCTGGCAAATCTTGCTCTGGACCTAGAAATAATGTCCAACTTATAGTGTTTGGTGAAGGTATGGACAGATGACCATGTAGCTGCTTCTAAAATGGTAGTTGTATCCAAACCCTTAAAGAAGGCACCAGAGGAGGACACTGCACCCTAGTGAAATGTGCCTTTAATGGGAAGGGAAGCCTTTTGCCATAGGTTACATAGCAAAACGGCAAGTACAAGTATGACACAGTCATTGTCCATGCTGGTGTGAACGACCTGAGACGTACCTCCCTGGACTACATGAAAAGAGACATAGAGGAGCTCTCTGATTATGTAGCCCAGGCAGGTATGACCCTGACCCTGAGCAGTATCCTTCCTTCACCACGAATGATGCCACAATATAGTGACAAGATGATCAGCTTTAACAATTGGCTTAATTTCTGGTGTCATTCAAAGGGGATCCAGTGTCTGTCTGCTTGGGATGACATGCTTGACAAGCCACGCTGTTTCATGAGGCGGCTTGCACCCTGTCACCCCTGGGATTCCGGATATTGGCTAAGGCTCTTGCCACCCCCATAGTGCCTTTTTTAGGCAAGGCTCAAATTCTAAACCTACCACCCTAGAAAACAAAAACGGGAAGAAACTAAGGGTAATGCTGCTCAATACCAGAAGTCTAAATCTCAAAATGCACGCACTTGAGGCCCTTCTCAGTATGGAGAACATCGATGTCTGTGCTGTGACTGAAACCTGGTTCAAGGCTCTTGAGAGCACCCCGGCACTATCAGGTTTTACCTCATATCATGCGTTCTGGCCCCAAAATCTATATTCATCAAGGATACCCACACCTCCAGGTTGGTGGCTACGCACGAAGCATCGGAAACCATCCAGGTGCAATTAACCATAGGCAAAACTGCTCTACAATTTGTAGCATGCTACAGGCCACCCTCTCAAACTCAGGAAACCCACACAGCCTTCCTGAAGATACTGGAGGGTATAAATGTATCACCAAACACCATCATATTGGGTGACTTCAACTACCCGAATATAGACTGGGAACATTACTCAAGCCCCAACATTCTAGCCCAAAGGTTCCTGGAGTTCATAAATTCAAATGCCATGGAACAACTAGTCACCGTCCCCACAAGAGGAGAAAATATACTAGATCTCATCATCACAAACATGGGGACAAAATGCTCCACACGAGTATATCCCTCTTTGGTGAGATCAGATCATAAACTAATCTCACTAGAAATCCACATCCCGCCCCCACCCCAAACAAAAAAAACCACAGTGAAGAACTTCTCTAAAGCAAACTTCACACTACTCAAGACAGGTGTGGTATCCTTCAAGGCCCCCGAGCCAATGGAAACCACAACCCAAGCTCTTGAAGCCCTTACAAATGCCTTCTATGAACATCTTCAGGACTGCATAGATCAGGCAATCCCAAATAAAACCAAGACTCTTTCCACCAAGGGCAAACGTCCAGTCTGGTGGACCCAGCCATAAACAAACTTTACAATAAGAGGAGAAAGCTATTACATGACAGAGCAAAATCCCAAAAAGGGAAGGCATCTTTGATCAGTACTAGCAAGAAACTACAACCCCTCATAAAATCATCAAAGGCCAACTTTGAGAAAAAAATTGCCATAGATTCAAAAGACAATCATAAGGCCTTCTTCAGCTATGTCAGAAACCTGGGTGGAAACTCCCAGATATGCTCAGAATTAGTCCAAAATGATACAAAAATCACTGAGCCCACAGACATTGCCAACATACTGGCAGACAGGTTCAGCAAACTTCACCCCCCAAAAGGAGAGATAACTATCCCAACAGAGTGTAGCCTCCCAGACATCTCAAATGTGCAGGTGAAAGCTGCTCTCTCTAAAGCTAAAAATACAGCATCAATGGGACCGGATGGTGTCCCTGGCTGTGTGCTACATGAACTCAATGAAGAACTAAACCCGCACATAAGGCAGCTGTTTAATCTTAGCCTTACCACAGGATATGTGCCCAAGGAGTGGCGTACGGCAACTGTGGTCCCACTCCACAAAGGTAGTGCCTCTACGGACCCTGGTAATTACCGCCCCATAAGCTTAACAAGCCTGGTCTGCAAAGCTATGGAGAGGATCATAATGGAACTCACAAACAAGGACATAGGGGACTTGCAGACCTTGGACCCAACCCAGTTTGGCTTTGTCAAGGGCAGATCTTGCCTTTTGAACCTGGTCGACTTCTTCGAAACAGTTACCAAGGCCATTGATGAGGGAAAGGCAGTCCATACAGCCTACCTTGACCTTGCAAAAGCTTTTGACACAATACCCCACTCGGGTATCATAGAGAAACTTACCAGCTTAAATGTAAACCCATATGTCACAAGATGGGTTGCAAACTGGCTAAAGGACAGAACCCACAGGGTTAGAGTTGCTGGAGCCATGTCAGACTCCAAGCCAGTTACAAGTGGTGTCCCACAGGGCTCAGTCCTTGGCCCCCTATTGTTCGGCATCTACTTCTCAGAAGTACATGCAAACATAGGAGGACTATGGCTGACAAAGTTTGCGGATGACTGCAAATTGGGTGCCATAGTGGATAGTACATCGGACACAGACATCCTTCAGAGGGGTCTCACGGAAACTGATAGCTGGTGTCAGAGCCATGGCCTGAAGTTAAATGCAAAAAAGTGTATAGTCATACCCTTCGGGAAAAACAAGGTAACCCCAAGCTACCATATAGGTGGCAACCCACTAAGCACAGAAGAGGTTATCAGGGACCTGGGTACCCAGGTTGACAGTGGCCTCTCGTTTGACACTCACGTTGCTAAAGTGGTTCGAAAGACCTTCTACATTGCCCATCTGATCATGAAGGGATTCACATCCAGATCAAGTGAGGTCATTGTTCCCCTGTACTCTTCACTTATCAGACCAATGATCGAGTACAATGCCCCATTCGGGATGTATCTCACCCGACACCTTCAGCAATTGGAGAGACCCCAAAGTTCCTCACCAAAAGGATAAAGGGACTCCAAAACCTGTCATATACTGCCAGACTGAAGAAACTCCAACTCTATTCAGTTGCATACCGTCTGCTCAGAGGTGACCTGTGCCTGACATACAAGGCCATGACCAACCAATTAATGGACATGCTCCACCTCAAAAAATCCAAATCCACCAGAACCACTAGAGCAAGTGACTTAAACCTTAGCACGGATATAAATAGGACATGCTGGAGGGATAGATTTATCACCCAGAGACTCCCCATGTTGTGGAATAAAATCCCGGTCCATGTGAGGCAGAGCACCTCGCTGGCTCTGTTCAAGAGAAATCTTGACCGGTGGATGGGAGATCGTAGGTTTACCCCGGGAATCATCTCTGTGTCACTGCTGGACAGAGGCACAACAAACTAATGGGCACATTATTTCTAACATAAGGGGTGGCGTAAGCCACATAACTTTGGGCTAGGCTTATAAATGCCTTAGGGCAGATAGCCTAGTATAAACCTATGAACCTATAAAAGGAAATAGTTTTAAAGATCCAAGAGGAGATGGTTTGCTTGGAAACAGCATGTCCCAGGGCTCTTGGATGGTAGGAAACAAAGAGCCTGTCCAATTTACGGGTGGATTTGGTCTTGGCCCAATAGTATCTGAGTTGTCTATATACATCCAAGGAGTGGAGGATCCTTTCAGCATGGGTTTGAGGCAAGGGGATGAAGGTAGGAAGATTGATGGCCTGATTCAGGGAGAGCTCATTAACAACTCTGGGCATGAAGGACAAGTTAGTACATAGGCAAACCCTGTCCTTGTGGAAAACTGTAAGGGGGGAGAGGCCATGAGGGCTTGCAGTTCAGAAACCCTTCTGGCTGAAGTAATGGCCACCAAGAGGATAGTTTTCCAAGTGCAGCGTTGGAGAGAACAGTCTTTAGCTGGCTCAAAAGGTGGCAAGGTTAACTTTTCTAGAATAAAATTTAAATCCCAAGGGGGTGGGATGGGTTTCCTTGGAGGTCTAAAATGCAGTACCCCCTTCAGAAAAAGCTTCACTTCTAGTCTAGAAGCTAAAGAGGGTGTAAGAGGAAGACATGCTGCGATGGCAGACAAGTGTGTCTTAATGGAAGAATAAGACAATCCAGAGTTAATCATTTCACACAGGTAAGACAAAACCACTGGAGGTTTTACTGTTAGTGGTTGGATATTTAGTTTTAGACACCAGACAGAAAACCTCTTCCACTTGGATAGATAGGATTTTCTGACAGTTGGTTTTTGGCCTCCTGCATAACCTGAAGCACATCCTCTGAGTAAAGGTGTCTGAAGGGAATTAACGCCCTATCACCCACAATGCAAGGTTAAGGGTGGCTAGTTGGGGGTGTATGAGAGTTCCCTTCTTCTGTGTGAGCAGGTCCATTCGGTGGGGTAACTTGTGGTGATTGCCCTTGGCTGGATGATGTAATAGGGGGAACCAATACTGCCCTTGGCTAGATGATGTAATAGGGGGAACCAATGCTGCCTTGGCTAATTTGGGGTCACTAACAAGATTTGTGGTTGCTCTCTCCGAATTCTCAGCAGAACGTTTTGTAAGAGTGGGAAGGGGGGAATGCATAAGCAAACACCCCCTTCCAAGGGAATGAAAGAGCATCCACCCTGCATGCTTTGGGAGAAGGTATCCTGAAGCAGAAGGTTGGGAGTTGTCTGTTCATGGGGGAGGCAAAGAGATCCACCTGCGGAATACACCATCGATGGATCCAGGTCCAAGAACACATCCCTGTTTAGCATCCATTTGTGTGATTGAGTCATGGTCCTGCTAAGAGAATTTGCCATTGCAGTTTCTCCAGAAGGTATGTAGATGGCTAGAAGGTTTGCTCGCCAAGCTGCACATGAGGTAGGACCCTGTCCCCCCGTTTGTTGATATACTACATGAAAGTGGTATCATTTGTGTATCATCTCAGCACTCCTGGCAGGATATGGTCCTTGAAGATTTGGAAGGCCAATATCAAGGCTCTCATCCCCTTGATACTGATGTGTTCCCTCTGCAGGTTCAGCGTCGAAGTGTTTTTCACTCTCTATACCCCTAAAGTCGTTCCCCAACCTGTGTCTGAAGCATCTGTATACAGGTCTTGATTTGGGGGCAGGGGTTGTAGAGTCAGGCTTGGGTAGGCAGATACCTGGGCTATCCATCAATTTAGTTCCCTGGAAAGGCATGGTAGCAGGGCCACTCTGAACTCCAGGGGGTGTAGGTGTTGCTTCCAGACTGTCCTTAAGTACCACTGGAATTTCCTCATGTGTAACCTTGCAAGGGGAACCATGGGGATGGTGGAGGCCATGAACCCCAGGAGCCTGATTAACTCTCTGTCCGTCAGGGCTTGGACAGTGAGAATTCCCTTGAAATAAGAAGTGAGGGACATAATATTGTCTAGAGGAAGACAGGCCATCATTTGCCTCTTTAAGACCTGCACCCTAAGAACACATGGTCCTGTGAGGGTATCAGGGAGGATTTTTTAAGGTTTATGGTGAACCCTAGACCTCTCAAGAGGGGGATGGTGAAGTCTAGGTGCTGTAAGACCAACTGAGTGGATGGTGCCTGAATCAGGACATCATCCAAGTAGGGAAAGAGTTGTATTCCCGCATACTTGAAAAGGCAATAACTGGGGCTAGGCACTTTGTGAACACTCTTAGGGCCGTACAGAGACCAAATGGCAAAGCACAGAACTGAAAGTCTGCAGAACCCACTTAAAAATGGCAGAATTTCCTGAAAAGCGGATGGACTGGGATGTGCAAGTAGGTGTCTTTTATATCCAAGGGCACCAAGAAGGCCTGAGGAAGGATTAGGGGAAGCAGAGTAGGAAGAGTGAGCATCCAAAAGGAGGAGATCTGGAGGGGATCTGGAGGAAGGTGTTAAGATGGGACAAATCCAAGATTGGTCTCCATGGACCTTCTTTTCTGGGGAACAGGAACATTCCGAAATAGAATCTTTTTCCTCTTAGCAGCGGAGGTACCTCTTCAATTGTGCATTGAGAGAGAAGGTCCTGCAGAACTGAGGGGAAAGGAAGCCATTTGGTCCTGAGGGGTTGAGGAATGCCTCTGAAAGTGGGTCTGGTTTCCCACACCATGAAATATCCCAGTTTTATAATAGATAGGACCCAAGAGTCCTGAGTAACCTGTTTCTAAGAATGGTGGGACAGGAAGAAATGCATGAACTTAAGGTATGGCAGTCACAGACTACCAGGCTTGGCCTGAAAAGGCTGTTTTTGAGCTGGGATAGAGAGAGTAGACCTACAAGAGGTCTGTTTCCTAGTATCCTTTTACCCTTTGGGTGGTGTCTGTCTTGCAGATCTTCTCCTAAATGTAGTTTTAGCAGGATAGTGCCTCTGAAAGCGGGGAAAGTACAGTTTTGTACCTACCATAAATGTAGATGTCCGATAGACATGCAACTGCAGTCATAACATGTGGGTTGTCCTGCCTCAGGCAGCCCTCGGTCGGCCGGATTCCAAAGTCTGGGTCCGACGTCGGCTGATGTCGCATTTCTCTCCGACGTCAGAGCGGCTGGAGTATATAAGAATCATCCGACGCCATTTTCTTCAGTGTTTCTTGCCCCAGATGCCAAGTGCCCTCCAAGGAAGGCTGTAATCAAATTGGAAGACAAAAACAGGATTCCAAACAAATACATGAGCAATAAAACAAATACACCAAAACAGATATCTCCAGCTAATAGTAAAGGGGATAGGAGTGGACCCTAAGCATAGAGGGGTATGGAGGGAGGGAAAACCCGACTGCAGTTGCATGTCTATCGGACATCTACATTTATGGTAGGTACAAAACTGTACTATGTCCTTCAAGAATGCAACTGCAGTCATAACATGTGGGTAGAATACCATAGCCTAGCTGGGGGAGGAGGTATGCTCTAGGAAATAGATGGTGTGGCAATCAAACCCTGCAGGACTGCCGAAGCAAAGCCTGCTCTGGATCTGGAATATAGAGGGAGATTGTAGTGTTTTGAGAATGTATGCATGGAGCTCCATGTAGCAGCTTCTAGAATGTCTTTTGTAGGCACCCCTCTTAAAAATGCTGTAGAGGTGGCTGTAGCTCTGGTGGAATGTGGTCTGACATTGGCTGGAACAGTCTTTCCATGAAAGGAATAACAGAATCTGATGCAATGTCCAATCCATTTAGAAATAGTCTGTTTTGAAATTGCTTTTTCTTGGACTGCAGGGGTAAGCTACAAAAGCTGTTCAGACTTCCTACTGGCCTTGGTTCTGTCCAGGTAGTATCGAAGTTGTCTGAATGTCCAAGGTATGCAAAAGTCTTTCCCCTTATTCTCAGGATTGGGGAAGAAAGCAGGCAGATGAATGGCTTGATTTAGAGAAACCCTAGATACCACCTTTGGCATAAAGGTAGGGTTGGTCCTTAATGAAACCCTGTCTCTGTGGAAAATAATAAAGGGTGGTATTGCCATTAGGGCCTGTAGCTCCGAAACCCTTCTTGCTGAGGTAATTGCCAACAGGAAGGCTGTTTTCCATGAGAGAAATTGCAAGTCAACTGAAGCTGCTGGCTCAAAAGGAGGTAGAGTCAGTTTTTCTAAGACAAAATTGAGGTCCCAGGCTGGCACTGGGGCCTTTCTCGGTGGCTTAATGTTCTTGATTCCCCTGAGGAATTGTCTCAGTAAGGGGTGAGAGAAAACAGGAGGATCAGTGTTGTATCTAGCTGAAATAGCAGATGCATGTATCTTTATTGAAGAATATGAGAGGCCATTCTGTAACATATCTGCCAAATATTCCAAGATAAGTGGGATGTTCAGTAATGATGCATCATGTCCTTTGCTGGTATTCCAATTGCTGAATCTTTTCCACTTTGCTAAGTAGACCTTTCTGGTGGATGGTCTTCGAGCCTCTATTAGTATCTGCTGAACTTTCTTGGAGAGGGATAAGCTGAAGTTATTTATGGGATCTCCCAGGCTGTTAGCTGCAGTGTCTGAAGGTTTGGATGCAGTGTTTCGAAATTGTGTTGAGTCAAAAGTAGAGGCCACTGAGGGAGGGCCCACCTCCTGGTGTGGCATATGCTCCGTAGTAGTGGGTACCAGTGTTGTATTGGCCAATCCGGAGCTATTATGATTCCCTTGGGCTTCTCTGCTTTGATCTTTAGTAATACTGAGGTCATCAGTGGCAGAGGTGGAAATGCATAGATTGCTAGGGAGTTCCAGTTGAATAAAAGGGCATCTATTTTCCAAGCCTTTGGATGGTATGTCCTTGTGCAAAATTTTGGTAGAAGATGATTGAGGTGAGAGGCAAATAGGTCCACTTCTGGCTTGCCCCACGTCAAAGTGAGTTGTCTGAAGGCCTTCGGATGTAACCTCGACTCGTGTGGATCTGTGAAATTCCTGCTTAGGCTGTCCGCCAACACACTGTCTTTTCCTGGAACAAACTGGGATTGTAACTGGATGTTTAGACTCAGTGATTTCTCCCAAAGCTGCATTGTCAGTCTGCAAAGGGGGTAAGAGTGGGTGCCCCCCTGCTTGTTTATGTACCACATCACCGTGGTGTTGTCTGTCCGTATCAATACGTGGCCTTGCTGGAGTTGGTTTTGAAAAGCCTCGATAGCATGCATTACTGCCAGCATCTCCTTTTGGTTTATATGCAGATGTGTTTCCTTTGGAGACCATTGTCCTTGTATACACCTGCCTTCCATGTGCGCCCCCCCATCCAAGGTCTGAGGCATCTGTAGTCATGGTCTGTGTTATCTGTGATTTTTTGAATGACATACCTGTGTTTTCCTGGCTCACCGAGGCCCACCATAGGAATTCCTTTTGTAGGCATGGAATGAGTGGTATGATCGTCTCCAAGTTGTTGCTGTGTTGGGACCAAATGCTTTTTAGGTACCATTGAAGCTTTCTCATGTGTAGTTTTGCTAATGGAACCAGTAGAATGCAGAATGCCATGTAACCCAGGGCCTGTAGGAATCTCCTTGCAGTCATCTGGGTGAGTTTTGCTAAACCTTTGAAGTATTGAGTTAACTTCTCTTGCTTGTCTTCTGTCAGGTAAGCCATCTGAGAGGCTGTGTCTAGTTTGGCTCCTAAGAAGATTATTTGCTGGGATGGCTGCAGTCTTGACTTTTGGAAGTTGACTGTGTATCCCAGAGCTTGAAGTAATCGTATGACATAATCCAGGCTTTTTGTCAACATCAGTTTGTCGTCCGCTTGTATAAGGCAGTCGTCCAGGTACGGGTAGATTTGTATACCCTGGAGCCTGCAATGAGCAATTACTGAAGCCAGGCATTTTGTAAACACTCTGGGTGCAGTAGATAAGCCAAATGGCAATGCTGAGAATTGATAATGCTCTGGCCCTGCAAGAAATCTGAGGTATCTTCTGCAGCTGTGTCTGATAGGGACATGCAGGTATGCCACCTTGAGGTCCAGAGTAATCAGCCACGACTCCTTGCCCAGCATGGGAAGAAGTTGCTGTAGAGTCAGCATTTTGAACTTTGGTACTATGAGAAAGGTGTTTAATGCGGACAAGTCCAGTATTGGTCTCCATTGAGATTCTTTTCTTGGAACAAGGAACAGTCTTGAGTAAAATCCCTGCTCTTGTTCTTTTTGTGGAACTCTTTCTATTGCTTTCATTCGAGTCAGCAGAGTGATTTGCTTGATAGCCTCTGCCCTTTGATGTTGTGGTAGATTTGGCATGCCTTGCTTTCTTGGTAAGGTATGAAAATGAAACCTGTACCCTCGGTCTATAATGTCCAAAATCCATTTGTCCTTTGTCAGTCTGTGCCAGTTTTTTGCAAACAGAGATAATTTTCCGCCCAAGGGAGCTTCTAGTTGTTCCCTGGTAGGCGGTAGTAGAGGAAAGTCATTGAGTTTGTGGTTGTTGGGCTAGTGAAACCCCTGCGTCACTTCTTTGGTTTCCTGGCTGCCATTGTCGTCCCATGTAAGGGCCTCTGTATTGGCCTCTTCCTCGGCCACGTCTGTTCTTACCCCTTTGAAACTTTTCTGGATTAGGAAAGGACCAGTTTTTTGAAGGCCAATTCCTACTGAATAGGGGGGGGGGGGTTGAACCTGGAGAAAATCCTTCACAGTTTGAACTGATTTTGCTTTTTCTTCGATGGTCTTTAACACTTCCTTAGCATTTGCACCAAAAAGCTTGTTCTTTTCCAAAGGTGCATCCAGAAGTTTTGCTTTTACATGATCTGGTAGAGGTTGATCTTTTAACCAAGCATGTCTACGCATCACTGCCCCTGTCATAGCTGCCCTACATGAAGTGCATCATATCCACACTGCAGGAAGTGATTGCTTACTTGCTGAGTGTTATGTACAGCTTCCTGCAAAGTCTTCCTGTCTAAAGGATCAGGAGAAGCTAATGTTTTTTGTAAATCTTCTAAGAGATAATCCTGATATTGGAACATATGAAAAAGGCAATTTAAAGCTCTCATGGATAAGGTAGTGGATGTGTAAACCTTTTTACCCCATCTCTCTAATGACCTTGCTTCCCTGTTGGAGGGCAAAGGATTTTTGGAGGTGGAGGCTGAAACTCCTTTAGGCCCCTGTGAAATAGTTTCCAAATCAGCAGTATGAGCCCTGAATAAATGGGAATGAGTTTCTGGGACTCTGTAATACCTGTCTGGCTTGGCTGGAGCAGGAGGAAGAGAATCAGGGGTAGCACTAGAATCAGAATACAAATCATCCAGAACATCAAGTACAGGAGGAATAGCTAAGGACCTGTGCTGAGGCTTCTTAAGGAAAGTCCTAAGGCGTTTCCGAGAATCAGAATATTCCTGACCCTGCCACTTGAAATGTTCCCTCATGGTGTGCAGAACTTCCCCAAAAGAAATATCCTCAGGAGGGGCTTAGTTTTGCTGGCTGCCTTAGCCCTAGTGTAGGCCTTAATAGACATGGCCATAGGAGGCCTGGCAGCTCCACGTGCAGGAGTGACCTTGTCTACAGCAATGGTCTCGGGTATTTCCTCGGTTTCGGTATCCGGAGGAAAATCTATAACTGGCGTCGGAGTAATGTCTGGAATCGGAGTCGTCGGTAATGCGGTGTCTTCGGTTCGGAGCGGTGGAAAGACCGTCTCAGAGGGAACCGGAGCACTCGCGCTAGGTTTTGGCGTGGAGTCGGTAGTAGATGCGGGCCGAGGATGTCGGTCCCGGTCTTTTCGCTTTTTGGGAGTTTGCGATGTCGGAAGATCCGACGGCATGGTGTAAGCAAATTTATCGCCGAAAAAATCTTCAGCGAACTCCGCCCGGCGCCTGAGAGTGCGCTTGTTGAAGCGAGCACAGGCTACACAGGCCGAGACGTCGTGGTCTGGGCCCAGGCAAGGGAGGCAGTAAGAGTGGAAATCCTTATGAGGTATTTGTTTACCACAAAGAAGACAATTGTTAACTTTTTCAGTAATTTCTGACATCGGCTGAGGCAAGAAAAGGTCCCCAACGAGGTACTTTGCTTTTTTGATGACTTCGGTATCGTAGAATACAGGAGCTGACCGACCGGCACTTGCAAACTGCTTCTGCTTCAGGCACCGCGCGGCAAGAAAGACTGAAGAAAATGGCGTCGGCTGATTCTTATATACTCCAGCCGCTCTGACGTCGGAGAGAAATGCGACATCAGCCGACGTCGGACCCAGACTTTGGAATCCGGCCGACCGAGGGCTGCCTGAGGCAGGACAACCCACATGTTATGACTGCAGTTGCATTCTTGAAGGACATCCAGGGAAACAAAAATGTGTCTGAGCTCCTAGAGCTCCTTGCCCTTCTCCTGAAGGGCCTTAAAGAGTTCAGCAGCTGCTGAACCAAACAAAGCTTTACTGTCCAATGGGCATCCATGAGTTCTGACTTAATATTATCAGGGAGAGGCTGCAGCCTAAGCCAGGAGTATCTCCTGATGACAGACCCTGATGCTGCAGCTCTAGATGAAGCCTCTACTGCATCAGAACTACATTTAATGGAGTGTTTAGTTACTTGACTGCAGGAATTTAAAATACTAGTAATGTTTGCCTTGGCAAGGGAATCGGGGAGGTCACCCAACTGCTTAATAGCATAAGAAAGAAGGGTCAATGAGTATTTAGCCATGTGCATCTGGTAGTTAATAGCTCTCACTGCTAAAGTGGCAGACGTGTAAACTTTTTTGCCTAGGCGTTCCATTAATCTGCTCTCATTGTCAGAGGGAAGGAGGGAGGTGGATGGAAGAAATTTGGAGATTTTTATCTGCAGCCACCGAAATGGAGGCAGGGTCTGCAGAAGGGGCCTTGAAGAGAAATTTTGCATCTTCAGGGACTCTGTAAAACCTGTCTGGGTGCCAAGGTGCAGGGGAGTGTGAATTTGGGTTTTTAGAGGCAGTCAGAACAGCATCCAAAAAGGCAGAATGCACAGGAGGTACTGCAGACGGGTTAAGGGACTCCATTTGTAAAAGGTCATAATACCTCTTTTGAGTCTCAGTAACCAGGCTGCACTCCCACTTAAAGAAGTCTTTCATCTGCACGATAGTTTCCCCAAAGGTAATGTCTTCCCCAGGGGAATCTGTACAATTTGACTCCTCCTCTGGATAAGCATATACCAGAGGGGAGGCAAATTGTGAAGTGTAAACAAGGGATTCATCCCCTGAAGAATCCTCTTCTTCAGATGATAGGTTAGTAACTAGTTTACTTTTAGGGGTAGAAGCTGAAGGGGCCTGGGCAGGAGCAGAGATCTGGTGCAATGCAAGGAAAGCATTAAGTAGGCCTTGAGTAAAAGCCTGTCAGTCAGGCGCCTGGTCGGACATCAGAGAAGGAGCAATGTGCTTTGTCTTTTGCTTCTTATTTTTGTGGGCCTCTGACACAGATGCGTCTGAGAAGTGATGCAGGGATGGAGGGCTGGACGCCAGACATCACTCCATAAGGTCTGAGCTAACATCTTCGCGGACAATAATTTGGGAAACCCCACGTGGGCCCTCGGAAATAATAAGCTTAGGTTCCCCCCTGGTGCCCGAGTCAGACACCTGCGACTCCCTCGGGGATGTGCCGGTAGCGTCTTTCACGGCTTCCACCTGGGTACCAGTCAGTGGAAGATCCACAGATTCTGACGGACTCAGAGACCTCACTGGTCTTGAGAGGTACAACCAGAATAGAGGGCGCAGTCATTGGATCAGGCCACGACTTTTTGGCCTTTTTAGCGGGTGGCTCTTCCAAGGGTCCTGACATTGGGTCCATATCTTTAGTTAAAAGTTTTAAGCGCTGGTTCTCTAGGTATAACTTTAATGTGGCAAGACAACTCCTGAGGGTTTGGGGACAAAGGCCTGAAAGATTTCACAAATGGTGTGGTTGTGGTCTTGGCCTAGACAGAATAGGCAGAGCTCGTGCGAGTCTTTATTTGGAATCTGGCTTCCACACCGACACTTACCCTTTCTACCTGTCATGAACTCAAAACACAGTAGCAAAAGAAAAATCAAAAACCCCTATAGCGTACTTATCTGAGAATGAACAGCACAAAATAACTTCAGCAAGTGAGCTCCGACCAGAGCTGGCAGTCACACAGGTGGTGGAAAAGTTCAGAGGTAGGTGGATGCTGACGTCCGTTTTGCACCTGACATCTGTTTATGGCTGATGTTTGCTGAGAGACGAGGGACGTCACACGTACCTTCACAGTAGCAACTATCTTTTGTAAAATAGCTGGATGTATGAGTCGACCAGAGGTAGGCTCCCTCATGTTATGGATACAGTAGCATATGAACAGAAGGACAGCAA
Source organism: Protopterus annectens (assembly GCF_019279795.1). NCBI lineage: Eukaryota > Metazoa > Chordata > Ceratodontiformes > Protopteridae > Protopterus > Protopterus annectens. Next base: position 528,478,280 of record NC_056736.1, read on the forward strand.
CCCTTTTCATTTTGACAGGTGTAATTTTCAAGTGCTTGGCTTCTTGGCTTCTTACAAGTTAAGAGAAACTGCATCAGAAATCTGTCACTGAAAGGATCCATGCTGTCAGGCCAGAGTTTTTACATGTGGCTGTACCAGTATACCTCATTATTACTCTGTCAGAAACATGCAGGGACAGGAAAAGGGATTCCTACTCAGCCAACGATATTAAGGCAGAGAAAGTACAGTAGTCATAGTATTCATAACCTGAGGGATCTCTTAACAAGGGTTGTCCAATGTTCGGCCAGTATATCAAAGCCTTTAGTACTTATAGGCACTGTATGTAACATACATGCTTTCCCATGCAAGGTGTACAGCATAAAGGTGATGTACAAACACATGCACTCAGAACTGGAAAAGCACAGAAGGAACAGAATTTCTCTAGGGACAAGGAAAAAAAAAACATGTGCATCCAGAAGGAGGAAAAAGAGAAGAGCCCCTTGGCCAGGAGGGCAAGAAAGAACGGGCTAGAGCAGAGGGGGAGGGAGTGAATACTGCAACAGTGAAGAGAAGGACATCTACTGTTATGGTAAGATGTAACACATCTGCACTTTGTTTACATATCCCTGTGGCAGTATTAATAACCTCAGGCAGAGTACAAAACCTCAAGAGAAAGTCTGGCAGGATGATGGCGTGGAACAGCTGTACAAAAACCCATGCAGGATAGCCCAGGCAAAGCCAACTCTGGCCCAGAAATAACATCCGACTTGTAATGCTTACTGAAAGTATGAACAGAGGAGTAGCAGCCTCAAGGATGGAACTGGTACTGAGTCCCTTGAAAAAGCAGCATATTAGGCAACAGCCCTGGTAAAATGAGCCCTCACCAAAGAGGAAAGACATTTACCATGAAAAGAATAGCAAAAAAGAAATGGCCTTAGAAATCCAGAAAGAGATGGTTTATTTAAAACAGCCAAACCCAAAGACCTGCAATGAAATGAAATAAAAAGCTGCTTAGATTTGCGAATGAAAAAAGTTATGTAATTACCATAACATTCCATCTGTGTGTTGTCCATTTTCATTCTTCCTCAACTGTTGGGTTCGCATCTGACTCTGCTGTTACTAAAGCTTGTGGCCACCAAAAACTCTTGAGGGCCTCCCCTATCCATAATGCACCAACTTCTAACATACCTCAGATCTTATTGCGTTGGTGTGAATAAAACAGAATTGTGCTTTTTATGTATTTCGATTCCGGTTTTTTTGGTTGTGGATTATTATACCTCAGATCTTGTTTGCTGTCTTAAAAAGTAGAATCACTACAACCTTCTTGACAGAAAAGTCATATCTGAAGCTCAGTATTAAGGACAGTGCTGTCTTTACAGTCTTTTGCTCTTCCAGACGTTAGTAACGGCAAAGGATAGAGGTTGGTGGGCGGGAAGTTCTGGAAGAATGAAAATGGACAACACAGATAAAACATTATGGTAAGGACACAACTTTTTTATCTGACGTTGTCAATTTTCATTCCATCCTCAAATGTTGGGACAGAGTCTGCAGCTACCTAAAATCCCGGGTGGACTCTAAGGAAGGATATTCCTGAGAACAGCTGAGCCAAAAGCTGCCCTTCCCCTCAAGACCAGATCTAATTTGTAATGAGTAATAAAGGTGTGAGGACTGGACCAAGTTGCAGCCGCACATATGTCGTCCATGGAAGCCCTAGACAGAAACACTGAAGAAGTTGCCATGGACCTAGTTGAATGGGCTCTTAGAGGTCTTGGTAAAGACAGGCCCAATTTGCTGTAAAATGGTATGCAATCAGTCAGCCATCTGGCTAAAGTCACCTTTACAACTGATTTGTCCAATTTAGAATCCGCAAAGGATACAAATAATTGGTCTACCTTACTAATTTCTTTTGTCATATGCAAGCAAAAACGTAATTGTCTGTGAACATCCAATAAATGCAACATATATTCACCTGTGTTTGCAAATTTAGGAAAGAAAACTGGCAAATTAATGGATTGATTGAAGGTGGATTCTGACACCACCTTAGGAAGGAAAGACACATTGGTACGTAAAGTGACTCTATACTTATGAAAGATCAAGAAGGGAGAAATTCTTCTAGCAGAGGAAATGGCCATTAGAAAGACAGTTTTCTGGGTCATGAACTTAAGATTGCATTCTGCTGCTGGTTCAAAGAGGGAATGGGTCAAGGCTTGCAGTACCAAGTTCAAATCCCATGGTGGAGTAGGGTCTTTAAATGGGGGTCTTGGCAGTATTGTGCCTTTCAAAAATGCTTTACGAAGTTTAGAAGAAGCCAGGGAAGAATTATCAAACTCCAATATGTAAATTAGAGATTGCTGCTAACTGAACTCTAATTGTTGAGGAGCTACCTCCCTCATTAAAAATCACTGCCAAAATTCAAGTACACATTGTGCAGGAGCTGAGAAGGGGTCAATGTTTTTTTTTTTTTGTGCCCAGGAAACAAACCTTTTCCGTTTACTTCTATGTAGAAGCCTTATGGGAAGATAAAAGTACAGGACAGATGGAAGAAGACATCATTGCTCATCTGGCTATTAATGGAAATGGAAAAACCATACTGTTAGCTTGAGGTTTGAGATATCCAGGTGAATCATTGTTGGCTGAGACAAGAAGGTCTGGAGTCAGATCCAGAATCCAAGGTGGATAAATCAGATGAGGCCAAAGAAAGGGGAACCAAATTTATCAAGGCCAATAAGGAGCAATTAGGATGACTTTGCTCTTCAACTGGGCAGCTTTCTGTAGGAATTTGGAAATTAGGGGAGTAGGCATGGAGGAGACTGATGGGACAACTGTGGAGTAAAGTGTCCCTCAGGGATTCCCCCAGTAGGGGGATCAGGGCAAAGAAGATTCTGTTCTTGTTGTTTAGGGGGATGCAAAAAAAAAAAAAAATCGCAAAGCTGGCCCCACTGACAAAAAATCATATCTGTCACATTCTTGCTGAGAGACTACTCATGAGGTAGAAGAATGGACCCGGTCATTTTGTCTGCTATCACACTGGACTTCCCTAAAATGTGCACAGCTATCAGAAAGCGGTTAGATGAGATCATCCACTGCAACACTCTGAGTGCTTCTTGACACAAAGGGTAGGATCTGGTTCTTCCTTGCTTTCTGATGTACCAAAAACTACTGACATACTGTGTTTGAATCTCAATTCTCCCTAAACAGAAATCATCCTGGAAGGCCTGCAATGCTAATAGCACTGCTCTAATGTCTACAACACTGATATGCAAATTAACCACTTTGGGAGCCCATATGCCTTGGAATGTTTTCCCCTGGAAGTGCCCACCCCCATCTGGAAGCATCTGTGGTCACTATGGCCTTGAGTTGAAGGAGAAAGAAAGGACGAACTTGTAGAACCTGACCTGACGGAATCCACCACTAAAGGTATCTCTTGCATGCCTGAATAACTGTTATTTGTGTTGACATGCACTGGGAAAGAATTGACCACCGTGTTGTTAACTTCCACTGAAATATTCTCATATGAAATCTTCCTAGAGGGACTAAGATGATGACAGCTGACACTGTCCCCAAGGCTTAAAGAATTAAGCGGGCTGGAATTTTGGTATTGCGATTTATTTTTCTGACCTGGAACCTGATAGTCTGCACTCTTGAGAGAGAAAGAGAAGCTGCCATTGATACTGTGTTGAAGACTGCTCCTATGAATTTAAAGGCTAAAGGCTTGAGATGGTTATAACTGAGCTTTCTTGTAATTTATAGTTATCCCCAGATGAGAACAAGTCTGGATCACCTGATCTCTTGCTGACAGAAGTAGATGCCTGATCGGGAGGTAATGTGCCAGTCGTCTAGATATGGAAACACTTGGAATCCTTGCAGTCTCAACTGAGCTGCTACCACTGCCATGCATTTGGTGAACACCCTGGGGGCTATGGTGAGGCCAAAGGGCAGTACTCTGAACTGATAGTGACTGGCTCACAGGTGGAAGCATAAATACCTTCTGGATTGTCTGTTAGTTTTATGTGATAGAATGCATCCTGATGGTCCATCAAGCACATCCGGTCATCCTTGCCCAGAAAGGGTAGAAAGGACTGAACTCTGACCACCTAAAACTTTGTACATTGAACTGATTTGTTCAATTGATTGATATCCAAAACTGGTTTCCAATCCCCTGTTTTCTTCAGTACTAAAAAGAATCTTGAGTAAGCTCTGGATTCTTCCGGTACTGGATCCACAAAAAGACAAACTTTACGAATGCTGCACCAAGTAGAAAACTCCCTTGAGGCAAAAGTAACGAAAAAATTCCGTTTATTGTAGAAAACTTTCTGCTTGGTGCAGCATTTCAGCATATATAGCGTTTATTAACTTTTACTTGTGAGCTACTGCATTTTGCTTTGGAACATTGCCCTTCCTGGGTCTTCTGGTTTCTTTCGTAAAGTCCTGGATCCTGTCTGGTCTGGTGGGACCTCTTGGATGACTGTCTTTGTCTAGCAGCTTTTGTATTTCTACTGCTGCTTCTTCACTCTGACTGGGTGGAACATCTGGAATCTTGCATACAACTGGAGGTGGCAGGGAAAAGGGAATTATACAGCTTCTGGAAATAATTCTCTGCACCCAAATATCTCTTGCTAAATCTAGCTAGGTTCTCTGGAGCAGGGATAGTTGACCCCTGACTGCCTCCAGAAGGAGACAATTGGGCTTCCTTTCAGGGTCTGTGAGAGAAAGAGTCTCTAGACCCTTGATTTGTAGGCCTCCTCTGCCATGTGGGTGTCGTCATCCATTAGAGTTCCTCCCTCTGCTCCTAGGGGAACTATCACTACGTGTGCCCTGGAAAAGGCCCTGGGACTTTTTGAACCACATCTTCCAACCACCTGATTGATTCCTAGAAAAGGATATCTGAAGGGTCGAAAAATGTATACCCACTGCAGAGTGGGTCTTGCTATCCTTACACCTGGAGAGTGAAGCCTTCACTTACGGGCCAAATAATAAACTGCCATCAAAGGGAGCATTGACAAATGAGGACTTGAAAGGCTCTGCAAAATCACATAAACATATCCAGGCATGTCTCATAATGGATATGCCTGAACCCACTTCCCTTGAGGCACTTTCGGCTGCATGCAAGATAAGCCACATGGATGAATTTGAAATGGATTGGAGGGTATCCAGCTAGAAGTCCACAGAAGATTGAGCCTCAGCAGTAATGGTCCCGGAAAGAGCCTTTGAAAGTTCTTTGGTCAAGTTCTTTTGTAGTCTGGTAAAATGTGCCAAATAGTTCAGCGATCAAAGGGCAAAGGTCACTAATACAGATGCATGCTTCTCAAACCTGTTCATCATCCTAGACTCTCTGTTAGGGGGATGGATAGAGGAACTATGCTCAGTGAGTTCCTTCTTGGTGCTACTGCCATGACCATGGTGCTACTGCCATGACCATGGCATCCACTGGCAACCCCTTACTCAAGAATTCCTTCCTGACAGATGGAGCCAGAATCTGATCTGGCCTCTTAGGATTGGCTCAACTGAGTCAGGTTCCTTCCACACCAGCCTAGAGACCAAATCAATGAGCTTGTTTAGCAGGTGGAGTAACCCAGGAGGTAGATGGGCAAGATCCAAAGGCTTCCAAAATACTTATTCCTCTGGTGAAGGGTTGCTGGAGGTCCAACCACCTCTCTGTTTAAGGATCTCGGGAATGTCTCCAAATGAGATGTCTTCCAGAGGTGATTGTTGGGACCCTTCTCCCTCATTGAAATCAGTATCCTCAGTGACGGACTCTTGCGGAGTCCAAGTGCCTCCACTTGCACTTCCGAGAAACGTCCTCTGTGGAATGATCCAGTGAAGTGTCAGAAAAAATTATAATACCCTGTTGGGTGATCTGGAGGCCTTGAGTTGTCTGTTCCTGTGGCATAGAATGACACGACTCCAAGCACAGACACATCTGGAAACTGGACTGGAGATCAGAAGGGGCTGGATCAATCAGTCCGTCCTGTCTCCTGTCGCAACAGAAAATACTGTCTTCACTACCTTGAAGGTAGACTACGCTGGACAGAAAGAAGAAAGCAGCTCCGAGAAGACAGGGTTCTGGATCACTGCCTCCCTCTGGTCTGAGAGCAATCCCCCCTGAGGCAGAAGCCAGAGTAGAGCTATCCAATATTGCAGCTCCAAGGGGCAGGGACGGCTCTTAAAACCTCAAAGTCAACTCCAATGCCTCAGATCTGACAAGACAGCTTCGGCCCAGAGAGTCATCAGAGAAGTCTTTGGACCTGAAGATAATAGTGGCTTCAGATTGGAGCCAGATAGACCCAAAAGGTTCAGATCCAAGGACTCTGAAACAACCAGTAGGATCAGAGAAGGAGCAGACAATGGCGGTGTAAAAGACTGATATGCTCCCTGACCCAAGGGTTTAGGAGCTAGGAGAACACCCATCTGAATCTGTGCTGAGAGTAACTTCCTCCTCACTCTGTCCACATCTTCTTCCATTAGACTCCTGGAAGAACAAGAAGAGACAGGGAACAGTGACCTTGAACGGCGTCTCTCCAGAAAGGGAGAGGGAAACCTAGAAGGATGGATCTAACTTCAGAGAACATCTTGTCCTCAGTAGAATCTCTGGATCCGAACAGCTTTGATTTCAAGATTTTCTTGTTAGATCCGAAGGAGAGAGGACCTGAGCAGATTTTGGATCCTCTTTAGATTTTTTTTGGAGGTTCTGAAGAACGAATTGGAAGAAGTAGATAGCCTTGGAGACTTTGCCAAGGTCTCCTTAATTTTCATTTTGGGGGATTGAGCCCCAGAGACTGTTTCTCCAAAGGAGGGTGGAAGCAAACCTTTAAATATCAATTTATTTTTCCATTTTGCCAAGGCCAATAGATTGAAATTTTATTCAGATAGTACAATCCTCTTGTAAATGTTGAGGACCTAAACAACAGACAAGGGTAATTTATGTCCATTCTTCTGAAATGTTTTGATGCCGGCAGGCCCTTTGTCTCACACACACACAGGCACACACACACACACACACACACACACACACACACACACACACACACACACACACACACACACACACACACACACACACACACGGAAAAATGCAGAAAAATACACAAACACTTGAGAGTTCAGGCTAACTGGGTAACCACGTCTTTCATGAAAAGCAACAAATGAGATCTTGGGTATGTTAAGGGTTGGGTGATTATGGGTTGGGGAGGGGCTGAAGAGTTTCTGGTAGCCACAAGCTTTAGCAATGGCCAAGTCAGACACGAGGGACAGATTGGAACTCAACAGTTGATGACAGAATTGAAAATGACTACATCAGATCTTTAGTTTCATCCAAATAATATCTGTGCTGTCTATGCAAATCCAAGTAGTGAAGAACCTTCTCCATGGCAGACTGAGGAGAAGGAAAAAAGCAGGGAAGATGAACAGACTGAATAAGGGACAACTCAATGACCACCTGGGCATAAAAGAAGTATTGGTACGAAGAGACACCCTGTCTCTGTGGAAAACTAAGAAAGGAGGAACAGCCATGAGAGCCTGAAGTTCAGACACTCTTGGCTGAAGTGACAGCCAAAAGAAAAACAGTCTTCCATGTACAAAGTTGCAAGGAAGCTGAAGAAGATAGCTCAAAAGGTCTCTCAGTCAATTTTTCAAGTACAAACTGAGGTTCTAGGAAGGCAGAATAGGCTTCCTGGGAGGTCTGATATGAAGGATGCCTTTGAGAAATTGCTTGACTCAAATCTAAACCCCAGAGGAGGAATCAAGAGCAGACAAGCATAAATTGCTAACAGTTGAGCTTTAACTGAAGAATAAGCTAACCCAACATAGAGAAGATCACACGGTTTACCTTTACGTGGATGAAAATTACTTGTGTGATTGCTCATATGAGCAAATCGTAAGCATGAAACTCAAAACCGCGACAGTTTCCAATGTTCAAAAATCAGCAAATCGAAAAAAAGATTTGCTGATTTTCAAACACAAAAGTCAAATACATAGTGTAATGAAGTATAATGCAGGGGGCAAGCCCCCCTGCACCTCCACACCCCCCCACTTTAATATACTAACTACGGGATCGCACTACAGTGGGGAAAGGGTCCGTTTTCCAATCCCCACTATAGTGCAATCTGCTCCAAAATGCCGAATCTGCAATAAGCGAATGTCACTCTGCATTCGCTCATTGTACATTCAAAGCATTTTGCGTTCGACGTTTGCAAATTTTGCAAATGTCCTTTCGAACATCTGCTGTTTGCCCGTGTGCAGAATGCACATATGAAGGTAAACCGATCACACAAATAAGATAGAAAGTGCAGTTGTGTACACTTACCATAAATGTAGATGTTCGAGTGAATTCACTACTGCAGTCCTGACTTGTGGGATTTCCTGCTGTGGAAGCCCTTGGACAGCCCAACTACCAGAGTAAACATCTCCCTCCTAGTAAGGCTGACAGACTTCCTACCCGGGCGTCAGCACACTTGGGTATAAATGGAGCCAGCCAATGCCATGACATCAGTTTTTTCTTGCTCCCTAGAAGGTAGGAGCCCCCAGGATGAACCAAAAGCAAGGGGCAAAGTTAGAAAAAAGAGCTCTGCAGAGAAAACACCCTGAGATCCTCTGATTTGTGAAGAAGAAAGCAGCAAACTACTACTGTAGGTAAAGGGGGAAGGAGGGAAAGAAGTCTTAACTAGTGAATGCACTTGAACATCTACATTTATGGTAAGTATACACAACTGTACTACGTTCCTTGTGTTTCAGTGTTGCAGTCCTGACTTGTGGGATGATTCCCAAAGCTGAAATGAGGGTGGAAGAAAGATTATGGGGAAGAGATAATTCTCTAAAGGATGGCAGTGGCAAATCCTGCTCTAGACTTGGTGAAAGCTGATAAGTGGTAGTGTTTGGTAAAGGCACACAGATGACCAGGTAGCAGCTTCCAAAATGTCTTTGGTACATATTCCTTTCAGGAAGGCAGCAGAGATATCAGTGCCCCTAGCAGAGTGAGTTCTGACAGCTTCGGGTGGCTTTTTACCATGATGGCTGTAACAAAAGAAAATACAGTGAAAGATCCACTTTGAGATCATCTGTTTGGAAATTGGTTTCCCTACAGAGCCAGTGGCAAAGGACAAAAAGAGTTGGTCTGATTTTCTGAGGGATTTAATTCAGTCAAGATAGTAGCAGAGCTGTCTGTGCACATCCAAGGAGTGAAGGGCTCTCTACTCCTGATTCTGAGGTATGGGGAAGAAGGTGGGTAAGTGTACACCTCAATTAAAGGATGTGTCCGTGACCACCCTGGGCATAAAGGATGGGCTAGTCCTGAGTGATACTCTGGGTGAAATATGAGAAATGGTTCCACTGTCATGACAGCTTTCAGCTCAGAGACCCTCTTAGCCGAGGAGATAGCCAGTAAAAGGGCAGTCTTCCAAGATAAGAATTTTAATTCAACAGAAGCTGACAGTTTTTTTTGGGGGGGGGGGTGTCAATTTTTCCAGAACAGAATTGAGGTCCCATGGAGGTGTGTGTTGTCTCCTGGGAGGTCTAATGTGAACCACTCCCCTAAGGAACTGTTTTATCAGGGGATGGGAAAGGATAGGAGGAAGAATAGGGATGTGGGTTGAAATGGCAGAGATGTAAATTTTGGTGGAAGAAAAGGATAGGTCTATGTAAACCAGAGTAGCCAGGTAATCTAAAATGGCAGAGATATTGGCTGAATTAGGACTGAGGCCTTCCTGCTGACACCAAATGGAGAATCGTTTCCACTTGGCTGAGTATGATTTTGTAGTACTAGGCTTTCCTAGCCTCCTTGAGAATGTTTTGAACTTGTCTGCTTAGGGTATGCTCAGAGGAGTATATTGAGGAATTATCCAGGTTGAGAGTTTGAGAGTCTGTAGGTTGGGATGCACAAACCTCGCATTGTCCTGAGTCAGAAAGTCCACTCTCTGAGGTAACTGCCATGGATTTCCATTGGTTAAACTTAGTAGCAGGGGATACCAGTGCTGCCTGGGACAGCCTGGGGCTATTAGAATTACCCTTGGGCCTTCCCTGATTTTTAGCAAGACCCCCTGGAAGAAGAAAAGGGGAAAAGGTGGCTCCAAAGGTAGGAGAAAGCATCTGTCCACCAGGCTGTGGGTAGTTTGTTCCTGGAACAGAATCTTTTCAGTTGAGCACTTTCTTTCGTGGCAAAGTGGTCTAATCTGTAGGGATCACCATTTCTGGACTATGCTGCGAAATGTTTCTCGATGCAGATGACATTCATGGGGATCCATCATGTTCCTGCTGAGATGATCTGCTAGAGTGTTTTGAGTCCCTGGAAGTACTGTGCCATGAGGTGCAACCTCAGACTGTGAGCTGTCTCCCAGACCTGCATAACTAGTCGACAAAGAGGGTAAGAGTGAATGCTTCTTTGGTTCTTTATGTACCACATGACTGTGATGTTGCCTGCTGTGACTAGCAGTAACCCTGGTTTCCACTGTTCTTTGAAAGCTACTAGGTCATTTTCAACTGCCGTTGGTTTTTTCTGATTTATGTGCTTATGTCTGAACTGATTCTCCCATCTGTCATGGGATTGAAGGTGTTGAAAATGAGCCCTACAGGCTGTCTCTGAAGCATCTGTGGTTAAAGTTTGGCCTTTAGGGGGGGTGAACCTATAGGATAGACCCAGGTTCTGGACACATGCCCATGTCCACCATGCAAATTCCTCCTTGAGGCAAGGGATCAGTTGAATTTATCTCCAGGAACTGTGAGTGATGGCACCACAGATTCTTGCGGTACCACTGGAGCTTCCTTGTGTGTAGCCTGGCCAAAGGGATAATGAGGATACAAGATGCCATGTAGCCTAATGCTCTGAGGAATTTCCTGGCTGACAGGCATTACCTCTGCATAATGTTTTGGAAGTACTGAGTCAGGAAGAAGACCTTTTTTGGACGAAGGATGGCCTTTTGAAGAGAGGAATCCAGAAGAGCCCCCAGGAAAACTATCACGATGGGCTGCTCTGTGTTGGATTTGCGAAGATTTATGGTGAACCCTAAGGAGATGAGGAGGTCTTGAGTGAAGGCCAGATCCTTGAGGAGCTTTGACCGACTGGTGGCTTGAATGAGGTAGTTGTCTAGATAGGGGTAAATCTGGATCACTCTTGTTCTGCAGAAAGTGATCACAGGAGCTAAACACTTTGTGAAGACCCTGGGAGCAGCAGACAAGCCAAAGAGCAGTGCAGAGAATTGAAAGTGACTGGTACCTGCTCTGATATGAAAAACATCTGCAAGAGTCCTCTACAGGAATGTGCAAGTAAACATCTTTTAGGTCTAAGGTGACCCCTAAGGCCTGAGGGGTTATCATGGGAAGAAGTTTTGAAGAGTCAACATTTTGAATTTTGGTACCAGCGGGGACTGATTGAGGATGGACAGGTCTAGAATAGGGCGCCAAGAGCCTTCCTTTCTGAGAACCAGGAATAGCCTGGAATAAAAATCCTTCCTTATTTGGTGTTCTGATACTGGTTCCACTGAGCCCTGTGAGCACAGGTTGCGAATTTGAAAAAGGGCCTCTGCTCTTTGATTTCATGGAATATCCGGGTAACCTGAGTATCTTAATGGCTCTTTGAAAGTGATCCTCTAACCTTGTGAGATAACTTTCAGATTCCACTTGCCTGAAGTAATGAGAGACCAATTTTATTTGTACAGGGATAGTCTTCCTCCTATCTTTTCTGGAGAGGGTGAGGGGGCGGGTAGGGGAAAGGTAAAGTCATTGCTGCTCTCTGCCAGGGCCCTGCGACCTAGAACTCCTTTGCCTGAGGGTTTCTGAGGACTACTGCTGGACCTTTGTGACTGATGCTGCTTTTGAGGCCTTTCCCTCCAGGATTTCCTTTCGCTGCTTTTTGATTGAGAAGGAAAGGACCACTGTTTAGTGGAAAAATTCTTATTAAACATAAGGAGGCTGAACTTGGAGGAAGTCCTTGACAGTTTGCATAGATTTTGCTTTATCTTCCATCTTTTTGATCAAAGCCTCAGCTTTTGTCCTAAAGTGGAAGTCCTATTCCAGGGGTGTATCTAGAAGTTTGGATTTGACATGGTCTGGTAGGGTCCGTTTCCTAACTCAAGCATGCCTTCTAATGACAGAACCAGATACAGCAGCTTGGCTAGAGGCCTCCAAAGCATCATAGCCGCATTGTAATGGGTGCTAGCCACCTGGGAGATAGAATAGCAAAGGCCCAAAAAATCCTTGAAATGTTCTTGTCTTCCATGGAGGATACCTTTTGCTTCACTGTATTTAAAATACTTTGTTGATATTTTATCATAAGAAACTGGCAGTTAATGGCCCTCATAGCTAGGTAGCAGAAGTGTAGAACTTTTTTTTTTAAACCAAACATATCAAGGGCCCTTGTCTTCTTTGTCAGCAGGTAAAGGGCTTTTTGAAGAGCTGGCTCTTGCTCCCTTGGGACCTGGAGTGACAACCTCTGGATCAGCAGAGGTTTTTTTGAGGAGATATTTAAGCTAGTCCAGCACCCTGTAAAACCTGTCTGGTTTTCGAGGGGCTGAAGGTAGAGAATCTGGATTCAGGGAAATGTCTATAAAAATATTCTCTACCACCTCCAATACAGTAGGAATATCCAAAGGTTTGTGTTCCAGTAGGTCATGGAACTCCCTAACCTTTTTTTGATTGTGGGTATTCCTGTGCCTCCCACTAGTACTGTTTCCTCATGGCATGGAGAGTTTCCCCAAAAGTGATGCCTTCAGGAGGAGAAGCTGAAGGCAGATTCTCTTCAGAATCTGAATCTTCAAAAGAAGTAAGGAAGGAGCCCTCCTCAAAGACAAGACTCCTCCTGGTCTGAATCCACATCTGAATCTGGAGGTTCAGAAAAAACATCAGTGGTAGGATCCCTCTTCCTTTTCCCTGGGAAAAGAGGTGAGAGAGGCACCAGACAGAAAATCTTTTCTATTTGGAAATATATATGATTTCCAAGTTGTGGGTTTCCTGGCCTCCTGTAGAACTTGAAGCACATCCTCAGAAAAGAGATGTCTGAGGGGGATCAAAACCCTATCACCCACAGAAAAGAGATTCTGTCCATATGGATAACTTCAATTAGGGAAACAGACAATAGGCAAGAGGGGCCTGGAATTTATTGCAGAAAACTGGCAAAGGATCCAAGGTATTGGGAGCAAACAACTAGGAAGTGAAAGGTAACAGAATGGGAAGATGCCAAGATTTTATTTGAACTGCAAGTTAACAGACTGCCTTCCCTATCAAGGATTGATATCAGAGTATAGGCAAAGAAAAAGAAATGGGGGGGCCAAATAAAAGACCAGCACTAGTAGAGTTTTTAATAGAATCTAAAACATAAGCTGCAGTTAAAAAAGAATAATTAGTAGAGCATATAAAAATATTGCATGACAGCTATAAGAATCAATCAGAAGAGCTTAGAAAGGATTGGAAAAAGAGACTGGATAAGCAATTCACAAAGAGACAATGGAAGGATATATGTTTATCTTCCAAATATGTAACAAAGTCTAGAAGATTTAGGATCTTTGCTTGGAAGTGTTTACACAGGTATATTTATACACCACGCAGACTCCAAAGAAGTTTTCCTCAGGTAGACAGCAAATGTTAGAGGCATGATGGAGAAGAAAGTAACTGGAAACATATTTTCTGGAAGTGTAACATGTTTAAGATTCCCTGCAGACTGCTTTGTCAGAGATACTGGATTAGCAAACTGGTTTAACTACGGAAATGGTCTTTTTGAGCTACGATACAGAATCAGAATTGCCTAGACATCGTAAGGGTTTGCTGAGTCTGATTATGGTAGCTGCAAAAAACAAAAAAGCAATTACTAGAACATGGAAATCAAAGTTTAAACCAACTTTACTAGAAGTAGTAAATATAGTAACAGAGATAAAGCAACTGGAATTAGGGTTGTTACAAAGGGGAAGAAGCAAACTACATAGGAAAAAATGGGAACTGTGGGAACATTACATACAGAGGAGGTACAAGGTTTCAAAGAAGGCAGGATTTGAATGAATTATGTAATACTTAAATGACAGTGACTGAATATAAGTGATGTATAATGTCTGCAACTACAGTTGTCTCAAAAGGGTTTGTGATGCATGTGTGCAACTAAAACTGTATTAATGTGGTTTGTTTTCCATTTACACAAATGTAAGACTGCTTATGTCATACATGACAATTAAATAAAGATGATTTTTTTGTTTAAAAAAAAAAAAAAAAAAAACTATCACCCATGGCATCAGGTGAAGAGTGGACAAGTGTGGATGGATAACAGACCCCTTGTCTTGTGTGAGAAGATCTACCCAGTGAGGTAACTTGTGGTGACTGCCCCTGGCCAAGTGAGAAAGAAAGAAAGGGGAACTAATACAGTTTGTGCCAATGGGGAATCACTAGCAAGATTTTGGGAGTGTTCTACCTGATCTTGTGCAAAATTTGTGGTAACACAGGAAGGAAAGGGAAGGCGTACAGAAACATCCACTTCCAAGAAAAAGACAGGGCATCCACTTTCCAAGCCAGAGGACTTGGAACTCTGGAACAGAAGAGAGGAAGTTGTCTGTTCAGAGTGGAGGCAAAAATATCTACCGGAGGAACACCCCACTGATGGACAATGCCCAGGAACACATCTTTGTGAAGCATCCATTTGTGAGCTTGTGTGCATGACCTGCTCAAAGAGAATGCCACTAAACTGTGCTCTGAGGGAATGTAAACTACCTGAAGAGTCATTTGATACTGAACAGCTTTATCGCAGGCCTGAAGAGCTTGTCTACAAAGAAGATGAGACCTTGTACCCCCCTGCTTGTTGAAATACCACATCACTGTGAAAAGTTTGAGGGGCCCAGGATGAAAGGGGAATGAAAATCCTTAAGAGCCAAAAGAAGAGCCCTCATCTCTTTTATATTGATGTGATCCGACCTCTGATAAGGAGGCCCGGGCCAGCAACCCTGAACCTTGACAGAACCGAAGAAGGCCCCTCATCCACTGTCTAAGAAATCTGTAAAACGCTCAAGTCAGAACTGCAGCTTGGAAAGGAAGGCCCGGGTTGAGATAAAGTTGATGAATCCACCACTGAAGCTTGAGCTTGAGACAGGGAAGGATGGGTACCAGGAAGTCCAGGGGGTGGCAATGTTGGAGCCACACTGACTTGATGTACCACTGATGCTTTCTCATGTGGTGCCTTGTCAGAGCATGGGAACTGCTGAAGCCGTGAACCTGGGGACCCTGAGAAATTCACTGGCCATGACTGAAGCCAGAGGAAGAACAGACTGGAAAAAGGCAGTGAGAGACAGGGCCTTGGGGACAGGCATAGATGCCAACATGGTGATGGTCCAAAGCCTGCAATAGAAGAAATATGATCCTGGAAAGGCATCCGAGTTGATTTCTGGACGTTTATGGTGAACCTCAGACTCTGTAACAGGGAAATAGTAAACTTGAGATCCTGAAGCAGAGCATCAGGGAAGAAGCCTGAAAGAGCAGATTGTCAAGGTAGAGATAGATATGCTCTCCTCTCATTCTGCAAAAGGCAACAGCAGGAGTGATGCATTTGGCAAATACCCTTGGAGCAGTAAAGAGGCAAAAGGGCAAAAGCAGAAAACTGAAAATGCAAGGAAGGAAGAAACAGAGAAATGTAAACATTTCCTGAAAAGGGGGTGGATGGTGATATAAAGGTAGGCATCATTGAGATCCAGAAAGGCCAGGGCTAGAAGAAGGGGAAATAAAGACAACATCCGAAAGGAAGGAATTTTGAGAAAGGTGTTGAGCTAGGAATGATCAAGAATTTGTCTCTCAAGTTCCCTCTTTTCTGGGAACCAAAAATATTCTAGAATAAAACCCCTCCCGACCTAGGCAGGAGGCACAACTTGAATGGTGCTCTAGACCAGAAGTGAATGGAGCACCTCTAGGAAAACAAGAAATCGTTCTCAAGGAGGTTGAGGAATGCCCAAAAAGGGAGGAAAGGATTTCCAAATCAAGAAATACCCCTGGCAGATGACAGACAGAACCCAACAGTCTGTTGTAACCCTTAACCAATTTGAAAAAGACAGGGAAAGATGGAGGAGTAAGGGAATCTGGCTGAAGGAAAAAGGAAACGAACTGTCAAATGGAACATGGCTTATCCTGAAAAGCAGGTTGGAAAGAGGCACATGTCTAGAACCCTTTTCCCCCCTTAGCAGAGGGCAAGACTGTCTATGAACAAAACAAATTGGAAGGATAATTTCTCTGAAAAGTAGGAATAGGAGAAACAAAAATATGTTTCAACTCCTGCAAGGCTTTACCCTTATCCTGGAGAGACATGCAAAATAAGGCAGCAGCACCAAAAAGATTTTTATTATCCAAAGGAGCATCCAAGGATTTGGCCTTTAAGTCATCATTCAAAGCCTGAGGATGAAGTAAAGAGTAACACCTCATAACTAAACCAAAGGCAGTAGCTCTACACGAGGCATCAGCTGCATTTGATAGAGTGGTGAGCAACTTAAGAGGTAGCATACAGCCCAACAGGGAAAGGGCAGAAGTCTTCCCCTCAAAAGTCAGGAAGGTCAGAAACCACTTTAGAAACCTAAGAAAAAAGGGTCAAAACATACCTGGTCATATGAGTCTAATATCTGATGGCCCAAAAGGATAAAGTGGCAGCAGTGTAAGCCTTTTTCCAAAGACTTTCCATGTGAAGGGAACAATGTGGTAGAGGACAACAGCTTGAGGGCTTGTCAAAAGAGACAGACACTAAAAAACACTTTTAATCGAAGTTGCTGGCTACTGAGACTTGTCTGCATATATCAACTGGACACAAGCTGATTTAAGTATACTTTTCTCTGCACTTATTTAAGATTTGAGTCAGTAAATATTGTGCATCTTTGATTCAGTAAATATTGTGTTTCTCTGTCTCTCTGTAGTTAAGTTGCCTGAAGTGTGAAAAAGTGTAGCCATTTGGGCTCACTGAAAGTTGTTAGATTGCTTTGAAATTCCTGTGTAAGTGTTAGTTAGCCTGGGGGTTTCTGCTAGCATTAAAATCTGTGTTGGTTACATTTCTAGTAATCATTTTAATCGGAGTTGCTGGCTACTGAGACTTGTCTGCATATATCAACTGGACACAAGCTGATTTAAGTATACTTTTCTCTGCACTTATTTAAGATTTGAGTCAGTAAATATTGTGTCTTTGATTCAGTAAATATTGTGCGTCTCTGTAGTTAAGTTGCCTGAAGTGTGAAAAAAAGTAAAGGCTCATGGGCTCATTGTTTGTTTTTTTAAAATATAAAAAATTAGTTAATAGAGTTTCTGGGGGGTTTCTGCAAGCATTAAAATCTGTGTTGGTTACATTTCTAGTAATCATTTTAATCAGAGTTGCTGGCTACTGAGACTTGTCTGCATATATCAACTGGACACAAGCTGATTTAAGTATACTTTTCTCTGCACTTATTTAAGATTTGAGTCAGTAAATATTGTGTGTTCCTGTCTCTATGCAGTTAGTTCCCCACCCCCTCCCTGTTTCCTGTTGAGGTGTTAATCTTGGTGGCTTTGGAATTGCCCACCCCAGCTGTAAATCTGATTTTGCACACTCCTCCTGGACCCATCTCATTTGCTCACCCAACTGAGTACAGTGAGATCATACTTTGATTTCAGATACTCCTTACCAGTCCCATCTCCTCTACTGTGTACAGAGAGAGCACTTGGGAAGGACATTCCCCTATAATATCTTAATCTGCTTTGTTTTCTCCCTCTCCAAAAAACAAAAAAAAAAATTGCTCTTCATCTGCTTTACTGTATTTGTGTTTCTTCATACTTTATTACCTTATTTTGCTTTTGCCTCTTCTTAAAAGTACTCAATTGAATTTATTCTGCTGCCTTTATTACTGCTTGTTAGTAGCCTGATTAAATTGAAACTGTTATTCTAAGGCCCTTGGTTTAAGCACTTGGGCTTCAAACCAGTTGTTTTGCATTAAGAAGGTTTGTGGTCTGCACTCTTGTGGGAGGAGAGACTAGATTCTGCCCTTCTGAGCTGGGAATTTCTGGTTAAAGGCTTATTGTGCATGCTTACTTGAACTGTTTCTTTCTAAAGTCGGTACGCCTTGTTTGCTGTAGCATAGACTAGATTCAGGCCGGCTGGATCTAGCTTTGTTTGTATAACTTGTGCACTTATCCAGGCCGTCTCTTTTGGAGAAGGTTTCTCTGTACCCTAGTGGCAGGACTGTGCAGTTAGAACTTGTCTGATTGAAGACTGCTGGAACAGGGCTCCGTTTTGAGCTTTTTAACTGGTTAATTGGGTAAAGTGTTGTTTTGATTGTATCTGCTCTATTTTTCTGGAAAAAAAAAAAAATATATATATATATATATATATATATATATATATATATATATATATATATATACTTATTTCCCACCTTTCTGAACTAGTAGAGTCCAGTTTTCAGGTTATTGCTGAATCCAGGGCTGTGTTACAAGTTTCTGTGTTGCCAATACTATACTTGGATAGAAGGAAGTTTCTCTGTTCACCTGTGAGAGAGGGGAGCTTTGAACAGCCTATCTGTCCCTGCAGGAGTGGTTTCAGCCCAGAAGTTAGTAGTTTATTGACCGTTTTGAGCTAATTTTGATTGCATCTGCTCTATTTTCTAAATATATATATATATATATATATATATATATATATATATATATATATATATATATATATATATAGTTTTTCACGCCTTTCTGAACTAGTATAGTCCAGTTTTCAGGTTATTGCTGAATCCAGGACTGTGTTACAAGTTTCTGTGTTGCCCATACCTTACTTGGATAGAAGGAAGTTTCTCTGTTCACCTGTGAGAGAGGGGAGCTTTGAGCAGCCTATCTGTCCCTGGAGGAGTGGTTTCAGCCCAGAAGTTAGTAGTTTATCGGCCATTTTTGGCTAATTTCTATCTCTTTCACTTCCCTGCTATAAAAACTACATTTGTGCGGATTTGTGCACTGGGCAGCGCCGTTTAGCTACAGTTAAACTATTCTCGGCTCCACGAAGTCTACTCTTCAATTTTTCCCTTGGAACTAGACAAACCTTCAACTTTAGCTCTCAAACCATTCATTACACAGTCAAGCACTTGCTTAAAACTCATAGCAAGCACTAATTAACCCTAGCACTAGACCCCCCTATACTGTCCAGAAGGACAAGGCTCTCTATTCGTCCCCACCAGCCAATCAGAAAAACAGCTTACTCTACCTATTCAGGCATGTCCAAAGGGCAGTTTCCAGTGTACTCTCCAGTCCCAACTCGTGAATCTGGGCATTTCATTTTGAGGCAATGTTACAACTGCCTCATGTACACAGACAACCCTCTCCTCCTACCACCAAACACTAATATATGCGAGAGATGCAATTATACAGCCAAACTGGAAGCAAAGCTCTCTCAACCCAAGACTGGAACTGACAGTCAAGAGGACAAGGGTAATACTTGCAACACACTACCAGTCTCACATAGACCTAATAAACCAACACCGGCAAATAAGCTCTAAATAAAAATCTGCAAAAGCAACAGAGACCTCCAAAGCAACCTCCACACCCCATCACCAACCATGAAAAACATACTTCACATAATCAGTGTGCCATGCAATCACAGCCCTTAACGCAAAATAACATACCCAACACACTAGTAATAGGCGACTCTATAGTCAGGCACACTGATGCCCCACTAACTAGGCGGTACAAGGAGAAGGTTACAGTTAGCTGCCTGTCAAGTGCCAGGATCCGCCACATAACACAAGCACTCAGGTCACTCCAGAACAAGTACAAATACAACTCTGTCATTCTCCATGTTGGTGTGAATGACCTGAGACGTACCTCCCTGGACTACATGAAAAGATACATGGAAGAGCTCTTTGATCATGTAGCCCAGGCAGGTATGACCCTGACCCTGAGTAGCATCCTGCCCTCACCAAGAATGATGCCACAGTATAAAGAAAAAACAATCAATTTCAACAATTGGCTAAGTTTCTGGTGTCATTCAAAGGGGATCCAGTATCTGTCTGCCTGGGATGACATGTTCGACAAGCCAGGTTGGTTCGCAAGAGATGGCTTGCACCTGTCCCCCTTAGGCTTTTGAATACTGGCCAAGGCTCTTGCCGCCCCCATAGTGCCTTTTTTAGGCAAGGCTCAAAAGACCAACCCACCAACATAAATAGCACAAGTAACCAAAAACTGAGGGTAATGCTACTCAACGCCAGAAGTCTAAACCTCAAAATGCACGCACTCGAGGCACTCCTCAGTATGGAGAACATCGACATTTGTGCAGTAACAGAAACCTGGTTTAAGGCTCCTGAGAGCACCCCAGCACTACTAGACTGTAACTCATACCATACCTTTCGGCCACAGAACCAGGACCAAAACACAAAAGGTGGGGGTGTATCCATATTCATCAAGGATACCCACACCTCCAGGTTAGTGGCGCAGCACAATGCATCAGAGATCATCCATGTGCAACTAACAATGGGCAAAACTGCAATCCAAATTGTAGCTTGCTACAGATCACCCACCATGGCCCAGGACCCCCATTCCACAATTCTGGAGACACTGGGAAATATGAAGGTCCTACCAAACACCCTAACACTGGGTGCTTTCAATTACACAAGCATAAACTGGGAGAACTACTCAAGTACTAACTCCCTTGCCCAACGCTTCCTAAAATGTATAAACTCAAATGCCCTGGATCAACTAGTCAACACCTCCACCAGAGAGAACAACATTTTGGACCTGGTCATCACCAACATGGATGACCGGTGTTCCACACCGGAGGTCAACCCCTCGCTGGTTAGATCAGACCATAGACTAGTCACTCTGGATATCCACATTCCGCCCCCACCCCCAATCAAGGAAACCACCATGAAAAACTTTTCAAAAGTGAACTTCAAGTTACTTAAGACCGAGGTGGAAAGGTTCACAATCCCCATGCTAAAGGCCAATGGTGTCCAAGCTGCTGAAACATTTACAAAGGCACTCTATGAGCATCTGCAGGAATGCATGGATCGTGCGATCCAAAGTAAAACCAAGACTCACTCCTCCAAGAAAAGGAAACTAGTATGGTGGACCCCTGCCATAAAGAAGCTATAAAACAGAAGGAGGAAACTAGTACAGAAAAGAGTAAAATCCCAAGAAGGAAAGACATCCCTGATCAGTATCAGCAAGAAACTATGATCCCTCATTAAATCATCCAAGGCTAGTTTCGAAAGAAAAATTGCCAATGACTCCAAAGATGACCACAAAGCGTTCTTTAGCTATGTCAAGAACCTAAGTGGAAACTCTCAGATCTGCTCTGAATTAGTGCAGAATGGCACAAAATACAGTGAACCGACTGATATTGCCAACATTCTGGCAGACAGGTTTAGTGCAAACTTCACCCTCCTCTCACCCCCTAAAGGGCCCATAACCATACCAAAAGAATGTAGGGCCCCGTCAACCACCGACACACAGGTTAAAACAGTCCTATCCAAAGCCAAAAATACAGCTTCAATGGGACTGGACGGTGTCCCAGGCTGTGTCTTACAAGAGTACCAAAATGAACTAACCCCTCACCTAAACACACTGTTCAAACTCAGCCTCTCTACAGGCTACATACCCACAGTGTGGCGCACAGCAACAGTTATCCCGCTCCACAAAGATGGAGCCACAACAGAACCCGGGAACTATCACCCTATAAGCCTGACTAGCCTGGTCTGCAAGGCTATGGAACGCATTATCATGGAACTCATTAATAGAGACATTGGGAACCTCCAAACCTTGGACCCTACCCAGTTTGGCTTTAAGGGCAGATCATGCCTCCTAATCCTGGTGGACTTCTTTGAGACAGTTACCAAGGCATTAGACGAGGGAAAGAAGGTCCACACAGCCTACCCAGACCTCACAAAGACTTTAGAGACCATTCCCCATTCTAGTATTATAGATAAGCTCACCAGCTTGAACATAAACCCCTACGTCACGAAATGGGTTGCCAACTGGCTCATGGATAGAACCCACATGGTGAGAGCTGCAGACTCTACGTCCGACTCTAAACTGGTTACAAGTGGCGTCCCCCAGGGCTCAGTCCTAGGATCCCTCCTGTTTAGTATATATTTCTCAGAGGTACAGGCAAGCATAGGAGGACTATGGCTGACCAAGTTCGCAGACGACTGCAAACTAGGGGCCATAATTGATTCTCCGGCTGATACAGACACCCTCCAGATGGGTCTCATTGAGACAGATACCTGGTGTAAAAATCATGCCCTCAAGTTAAATGCCAAAAAGTGCATAGTCATTCCCTTTGGAAAAAACAAAGTACCCGCGAACTACCACATAGGTGATAGTCCCCTAAATACAGAAAATGTAATAAGGAATCTAGGGACCCAAGTAGATAGTAATCTCTCCTTTGATAATCATATTGCCAAGGTGGTTAGAAAATCCTTCTATGTGGCCCACCTAATCACAAAAGGGTTCGCATCTAGAACAAAAGAGGTTATTGTGCCTCTCTACTCATCACTCATTAGACCCATCATAGAATACAACACCCCATTTGGGATGTACCTTACAAGACACCTGCACCAGCTGGAAAGACCACAAAAGTACCTCACCAAGAGGATTATTGGCCTCAAATAGATGCCCTATGCAGCCCGACTCAAGAAACTCCAGCTGTACTTGGTTGCATACCGCTTACTCAGAAGCGATCTCTGCCTGATATAGAAGGCCATGTCCAACCCAGAATTGATGGACATGCTCCACCTAAAAAAAAAAAATCCCGGAGAGCCACATGCTCTAGAGATATAAACCTCACCACAACGATAAATAGAACGTGTTGGTGGGATAGATTCCTGTCCCAGAGACTCCCCATGCTTTGCAACAGGATTCCAATATACATCAGGCAGAGCCCCTCACTAACACTCTTCAAGAGAAACCTTGACGGGTGGATGGGAAACAGAAACTTTACCACGGGGATCACTGCAGTGGCTCTGCTGGACAGTGGCACAGGGAACTAATCTAAGGAGGTGGCGAAAACCAACACATTCTGGCTAGGCTTATAAATGCCCTTGGGCAGATAGCCTAGTACTTACCTATGAACCTAAAAGGATCAGCAGAAGGTTATTTTGAAAGAAATTTACATTTGTCAGGCAATTTGTAAAATCTATCAGGTTTCTTGGGTGCAGGAGGCTGAGAATCAGGGGCCACAGAAGCAGCTGAAAAGTTATCCAGGAGGGCAGCCAAAATGGGGGGGGGGGGACAGACAATGGCTTAGGAGACTCCGTCTGGAGCAGCTCATAATACCGCTTCTGAATGTCAGAGACGTAAGAATAACTCACTTACAGAAGTCCATCATACGGGCAACAGTATACCCAAGGGAGAGTTCCTGCAAAGGAGAATCTAGACTAATAGAATCCTCTTCCTCTAAACCATAATCAAAGGAAGAAAGAATATGAGAAAAGTAAGCTAAGGACTCCTCCCTAGAATCCAGATCATCATCTGAAGAATCTAGTTCCCTGGGCCTTTTAAGAGGTGTGGAAGACCAGAGAGGGGCAGGCATACACACCCCTTGAGAAACCTTTAAAGCCATTAAAGCAATAAATAACCACAGAGTAAAATTATGCCATTCTCATTGGGGATCCTTAACAACAGGGAAATGCAACTCAACTCGAATATTTCAGTAGTCGGCCGACCGGCACTTGCAAAATGCTTCTGCTTCGGGCACCGTGCGGCAAGAAAGACTAAAGAAAATGGCATCAGCTGCATGTTTTATACCCCTGATGACATGACATAATGGAAAAGAAGACAGCAACCGACGCAGGACCCAAGACTTTGGAATTCAGGCCGACTAAGGGCAACCTGCCAGCAGATTACCCAAATGTAATGACTGCAACAGTGAAACACGAAGAACATCAGGGAAATGTGTTTTTCTTTTTGTTTCTTTTTCTGAGGGACATCCGCATGAAACGCCCTTGGAGGGACGGACCCCTGGAGACATTCAATAAGTGTAGAAGGAATCGCCTTCCTTATTAAGCTCTGTGGAACTCCCCTTGGCCCCTTGGATATAATCAGTCGAGGTCTCCCCTCGCCATCAAGAGCACGTTTGTAAAGTCTCCAAGGACATGCAAGAAGTCAAATTCATGCCAGTCTCAAACAGGGTTGTGGCAGAGGAATCCCAGGAAAACACCAGGCAATCTTCCAGGCCTTCCCTAGCCATGAGAGAGATGTCTGAGGGAGACTGGACAACAGCCGCACTGGACCTAAGTTTTTGTCCTTTTTCTTGGCAGATGGCTGACCCTCGGGACAGGAAGATTCCAGCTTAACATCTAGTGCCAACTAGGGTCTTAGGAACAAAGGCCTGGCAAATATAACACTGTGCAGGGTCATGGGAAGCACCCAAATAGAAAAATGACACAGGTTGTAACATTCTTTATGGCGAATCTGCCTCCCATACAGACATTTTCTTTTTCTGGATGATGTGAAACCAACAGCACTAAATAAAAAAAGAAAGATAAGTAGAAAAGTACAGTTGTGTACACATACCATAAATGTAGATGTTCAAATGTATTCACTGTTGCAGTCATTACATTTGGGCAATCTGCTGGCAGGCTGCCCTCATTCGGCCTGAATTCCAAAGTCTTGTGTTCTGCATCGGTTGGTGTCTCCTTTTCCATGACATCAGGTCGTCAGGGGTATAAAACAAGCAGCCAACGCCATTTTCTTTAGTTTTTCTTGCCCCCAAAAAGGTAGCAAAAAAAATATATATATATATATATATATATATATATATATATATATGTATATATATACATGCAACAATACACATTTTACCTTCATCTACAAGCAAATACACCACATAGGTTGTAGAAGATAGTGAAGGAAAGATAAACTCCGGAATGAAAGGGGGATGGCGGGCGGGTAACCTGGACTACAACAGTGAATACACTCGAACATCTATATTTATGGTAAGTGTACACAACTGTACTATGTTCTTCATATTTCACTATTGCAGTCATTACATTTGGGTAGAATCCCAAAGCTATGGATGGGAGGCTGGAGCTAAACAGCATTAGGGGCGGCTATAAGGCCCTGCAGAACTGCAGTGGCAAAGACTGCCCTGGACTTAGAGTAGAGAGGCAAATGATAATGCTTTGTAAAGGTGTGAACAGAACTCCAAGTAGCAGCCTCTAGAATGTCTTTGGTTGGTACTCCTCTGAGAAAGGCTGCTGATGTAGCTGCAGCTCTGGTGGAATGAGACCTAAAGCCCTTGGGCACAGGTTTGCCATGGTGTAAGTAGCAGAAACGAATGCAGTGGCTTATCCACTTTGAAATAGTCTGCTTTGAAATAGCCTTTCCTTCTGATCCTGCAGCATATGCCGCTAGTAATTGCTCAGTTTTTCTTAGAGCTTTAGTCCTGCTCAAGTAGAATCTTAGCTGTCTGTGTACGTCCAAGGAATGCAGAATTCTCTCCCCCTTGCTCTGCGGATTTGGATAAAAGGTTGGCAGATGAATAGTTTGGTTAAGAGCCACACTGGAAACCACCTTAGGCATAAATGAAGGATTGGTCCTCAGAGACACCCTGTCTGGGTAAAATATGATAAAAGGCTCCACAGCCATGAGGGCCTGTAGCTCTGAGACTCTTCTTGCTGAAGTAATTGCTAGGAGCAGAGCTGGTTTCCATGATAAGAACTTTAGATCTGCAGTAACAGCTGGTTCAAATGGAGGCAGGGTGAGCTTTTCCAACACATAATTGAGGTCCCATGCAGGTATTGGTGATCTTCTGGGAGGCCTTAAATGTTTGGCTCCTCTAAGATACTGCTTTAGTAAAGGATGAGAAAAGATTGCTGGCTCTGTATTGTAATGAGCCGAAATGGCTGAGGCATGGATTTTTATTGATAAGAAAGATGGGCCTTTGTCAAGCATCTCAGTCAAGTATTGTAATATCTGAGGAATATTTGGTTCTGCTATATCAGTTCCTTGTGCTTGATTCCAAGCACAGAATCTATTCCATTTATCAGCTTAAGATTTTCTAGTACTAAGCCTTCTGGGTTCCAAAATTACATCCATCACAGCTTTACTGAGAGGTGTTGTTTGTATAACTACATGATCAGCCATGCTGCCAAGTTCAGTGTTTGGAGCTGATTGTGCAGGATCTGACTGTTTTGCTGGGACAGTAATTGAGGTCTTTGAGGTAAGGTCAAAGCTGGGTATTGAGACAAGTTCCTTAGGATTGGGTACCAGTATTGGCGTGGCCAGTCCGGGGCAATTAATATCATCTTTGGTTTCTCTTGTCTGACTTTTAGTAGGACCTTGGGAAGAAGAGGCAGAGGAGGAAAGGCGTAAACTGATAGGTTTTTCCAACTGAAGGATAGGGCGTCCACTTTCCATGCTTGTCTGTGATAAGTCCTTGTGCAGAATCTTTTCGATTGATAATTTTGAGGAGAGGCAAACAGATCTGTGTCCGGGCTCCCCCATTTCTTTGTTATCATGCTGAAGACTTGTGGATTTAGTTTCCACTCGTGAGGGTCCATAAGGATTCTGCTTAAATCATCTGCCAGAGTATTTTGTTTTCCTGGCAGGAATTGAGCTTGTAGATGTACTTGGTAAGTCAAAGCTGTGTCCCACAGTGCCATGGCTAGTCTTCAAAGGGGTTATGAATGCGTGCCCCCCTGCTTGTTTATATACCACATAACCATGGTGTTGTCCATCTTTATCAGTAGTTGTCCTGGATGAAGTAAGTCCTTGAAGGCTGTCAGGGCATTTTGAACAGCTAACATCTCTTTTTGGTTGATATGCAGATGCATTTGTTTTGCGGTCCATATGCCCTGAATGCATCTTCCCGCCAGGTGAGACTCCCATGCATAATCTGATGCATCTGTTGTTAAACTTTGTCTGGCAGGGGGTAGAGTGAAGGGCCGTCCCACGTTTTGGTGACATGCCTTTGCCCACCATAGAAACTCCTGTTGTAGGCAGGGAATGAGAGGAATCATTGTTTCCAGACTGTGACAATGTCGACTCCATAAACTTTTTAGGTACCAATGAAGTTTCCTCATATGCAGTCTTGCATATGGAATCAGTAGAATGCAGGATGCCATGAACCCCAAAGCCTGCAGTTTGTCTTGCAGATAACTGGGTTTTTGTTGCCGTCAGTTTGAAGTAAGTAGTCAGTTGTCTTTGTTTGTCTGCCGTGAGGAAAGCAATCTGGGCAGTTGTATTCAAGCTTGCACCCAGGAATGTTATCTTTTGAGAGGGTACCAGTTGTGAATTATTTTCGTTTACTGTGTACCCTAGGCATGTTAGAAGCCTTTTCACAAACGCCAGGCGCTAAAGAAAAATGTCCTTGTTCTCTGCTTGAATGAGACAGTCGTCCAAGTAAGGATATATTTGTATACTTCTTTGTCTGCAAAAAGCAATTACTGGTGCCAGGCACTTTGTAAAGTCCCTGGGTGCAGTAGATAAGCCAAAGGGCAGTGCAGAGAATTGGTAATGCATTAAGCCAGCCTTGAAACGGAGGTATCTTCTGCACGATTCCCTTATTGGGACATGTAGGTATGCCTCTTTTAGGTCTAATGTCACCAGCCAAGCTTTCTTGCCCAGCATAGGCAGAAGCTGCTGCAAAGTTAGCATTTTGAATTTTGGAATATCCAGGTATGTGTTCAGAATTGATAAATCCAGTATTGGCCTCCAGGTCTTGTCCTTCCTGGGTACCAAGAACAGTCTTGAGTAAAAACCTTGTCCCTTTCCTGTTCTGGTACTGGCTGAATAGCCTCCATATCCATGAGGGACGTAACCTGTTTGTGCCTCTGCCCATTGATTTTTTGGCAGATCCGGCCAACAGTTTGACATTGGCAGAGTATGGAAATGGAATATGTATCCCTGTGATACTATATTTAGCACCCACTTGTCCGGGGTTATTAACTGCCAATTTTGAGCAAAAAGTGCTAATTTTCCCCCCAAGGGTACTGCCAAAAGGTAAGTGCTTGGTGATGGCAGAGGGAAGTCATTGGGACTGTTTTCTGTAGGATTGCGCTTTATCTCCTCCAGATTTGGAGGCAGAAACACCCCATTGCTTTGACCTGTAAGAATATTGTGCCTGGTATCTAGAACCTTTAGGGCGTCTGGATTTGCCCCTTTGAGCTCTGTCAGACACAGGAAAGGACCAATTTTCTGTAGGCCAGTGTCTACTGAATCTTGGTGGCTGCACTTGTAAGAAGTCTTTTACAGTTTGCATAGACTTAGCTTTGTCTTCCATTTTCTTTAAAACCTCTTCTGCCTTAACACCAGAGTGTCATGCTGTAAAGGTGCATCCAGTAATTTAGCTTTAACATGATCAGGCAAATTTTGCTCTTTTAGCCAGACATGCCTCCTAATCACAGATCCAGTAACTGCGGCCCTGCAGGAGGCCTCTAAGGAATCAAAACCACATTGCAAAGTATGCTTTCCAACTTGTTCAGCTGCATGCAATAATTCCTGCAATTCTTTATTTTCTGCACATTCAGAAATCAACATCATTTTCTGTTTCAGCAATCCCATAACATGTTGTTGATACTTCAGCATATGAAACTAGCAGTTTAAGGCCCTAATTGCCAAGGCTGCAGATGTATACACCTTCCCTCCCCATCTATCCAGTGCCCTTGAATCTCTGTCAGAGGGGGCAGGATTTTTTGCTGTTGAGGCCATAACTCCCTTTGGACCCTGTGAAATAGTTTCAGGATCAGCAGCAGGGTTTCTAAATAAAACTTTGTGCGAGTCAGGGACCCTGTAATATCTGTCAGGCTTGCTCGGAGCTGGAGGTAAGGAGTCAGGAGTCAAGCTTGACTCTGAAAACACATCATCCATAATGTCTAAAACAGGGGGCATGGCTAAAGGCCTCAATTGAGGGAGAAGAAGGAAATCCCTGAGCCTCTTTTTTTGATTCTGAGAAATCTTGACTCTCCCAGTGAAAATGCTCCCTCAATGTATGCAAGGTTTCTTCAAATGAATAATCCTCAGGCGGTGATGCAGAAGGGATAGATTCCTCTGCATCAGAATCCTCATAGGGAGGTATAGATAATTCCTGATCAGAAGAGGAATCAGAAGAAACAGAAACCTGATCTGAAGATTCATAATCAGTGTCTTGCCTAGGCCTCTTATCAGGAGGGGGTTGGGAACCGCTGATCAAGGTAATTAGGTCTTCAGCCATTTTGATCATCTGTTTTTTAGGCACTGCGGCCTGTGCACGTGGCTCATGCATCTGTTTATTAGCTTTAGAAGTTGCTTTTGTCTTTGGTTTTGCAGCTGTCGTCAGTTTTATATGAAAATGTTGAGGCCTGAATACACCCTCAGAAGCCGGTGCCTGCTCAGTGGCTCTGGACCCATCGGAGGGAGAGACATCCATGGGTACAATACTTTGAGTATCTCGTGGAGCGCCGGACTCCACATGGGTCTCGGTAGGTGCTTGCAACTCGAAAGTAGCAGGTATCAGAGGCTGCTAAAGCGCCTCACTGAGTACTGGCGAACTGGCAATTGGCTTTGGAGAAGCTTCATCATCAGTTTTGGACCTCGATGGTCTGTCTCTGTCCTTTTCTTTACGTTTTTTGTGTACTCCGGTAGTCAGATTGCTATCCGATGATATTTCAGGGTAGTTAAATCCGTTTCCAAAATATTTTGAGGCAAAAATATACCGACGCTTAATAGTGCGTTGGTTAAATCTAGCACAAAACCGACAGCCAGGCACATTGTGATCAGGGCCTAGGCAAGGAATACAGTATAAATGGAAATCCTTATGAGGTACTTGCTTCCCACAAGTAATACTATTATTAACTTTTTCTGACCGGTATGGAGCACGAAAAAAGTTTCCCCAACGGGGTACTTAGCTTTAGTGAAGACTTCGGATCTGAAACTCGAAAATTTCAGGAG
This sequence comes from Protopterus annectens, assembly GCF_019279795.1. Classification (NCBI taxonomy): domain Eukaryota; kingdom Metazoa; phylum Chordata; order Ceratodontiformes; family Protopteridae; genus Protopterus; species Protopterus annectens. Next base: position 528,508,064 of record NC_056736.1, read on the forward strand.
TCGGCCGACTGGCACTTGCGAACTGCTTCTGCTTCGGGCACTGCGTGGCAAGAAAGACTAAAGAAGATGGCGACCGTTGCTTGTTTTATACCCCTGACGACCTGACGTCATGGAAGAGGAGACAGCAACCGACACAGGACCCAAGACTTTGGAATTCTGGCCGACTGAGGGCAACCTGCCAGCAGATTACACAAATGTAATGACTGCAACAGTGAAACACGAAGAACATCTCCAATAGGGTACTTATCTAAACACGGCTTGGTAGCCAGCACAGCAGAAGAGCATTCAGACTGATGTTCAATAATAGTGTGTGCATCTGTACCTCACCTTTATGCTCTATGCCTTGTGTGGGAAAAATATGTGTAATGTACAGCACTTATAAGTACTACATTGGGCTACCCATGGCAGAAGATCCACTAGGTTATGAACTCTGCAACAGTAATATGGAAGGACATCCATGGTTACCAGAGTTAAAAAAAAAAAAAAAAAAAAAAAAACTAAAATGAGCTTAATTTTCCTGCTCTCACTTGATGTAGCTTCCAAGGGTTAAGAGAAGAGGATGAAATATAGAAGTCCTTTGCAGAAGTTGACTCTAGTCAAACCCTAGGATTGGGGGACTTGAAGTAGAAGGTGGAGAGTTGGTGGATTTCATATGAGAAGAGGTACACCAGAAGATTTCCCCAAGGCCTCTGAATTACTCCAGAACATCCAAGGGTCCCAGTCTCCAGTCATAGCTGACTAGTGATCAACTTTGTCTGTCTAAGCACATTCTGCCCAGAAGGTATGAAGCTGTGGGGGCTTGAAGATGCAGGTTCCGACAAGTGTCTGCCTCCTAAAGTAGCATAGCAAGAATGCACATCTGATAAGAGTGGGTTCTACCCATTTGCTGAAGTACCAAATAATCTCAGTGTTGTCTGTCACCACCCTTAGACTGCCCGGCCTGAGCTCACTCTGTCTCTTACTTAAAGAAATACAGCTATCATCGCTTTTACACTTATGTGTCTGTTCTGCATGCCCCTAGCACAGAGGCTGCTGACTATGAAGTGTGCTACATAAGCACTCCATGCCAAGTCCAAGGCATGTGTAGTCAGTGTCTCAGAAGGTGCCATGAAGCAGCTCTTGTTAGACTCCACCTGGGTCAGCTACCATAAAGAATAAAGAAGGTGATGGATACATTGTTAGAGCATTTGATGGCCTTGGCAAAATATGTTTTTTTAAAATAACAGTGAATTTTCAACTTGTGCAAACAAGCCAGTATCACAATCACAACGTAGACATGTGGTCTAGGGCTTGCAGTATTTTCCTGGTTTGTAGACCTTTTGCTTGCACTGGGATATGGAAACAGGACTACAACATCAATGTTTTATATTTAAGAAGAGGAGCTGGCCTTTCTCCATTTCCCACAGTGCTCCACAGAAAGTACAGTTGTGTACACTTACCATAAATGTAGACGTTCGAGTGTATTCACTGTTGCAGTCATCACACTTGGGTTATCTGCCAGCAGGTAGCCCTCAGTCGGCCCAAATACCAGTCTTGGGATTTCTGCATTGGATGCTGTCACCTCATCCATGATGTCAGGGGTATAAAACATGCAGGCGATGCTATTACATCAGTTTTTCTTGTCCCAGATGTCAGGAACCTCCAAATTAGGAAGCAATCAAATGGTGTGGAACACCTCCAGTAAAAAGTAAATACCATTTCCATAAGATATGGTCAAAAAAGCGGATAGGTAGAATGTATAGAAAGACATTGGGCTGGAGGGTGGGTAACCAGGACTGCAACAGTGAATACACTCGAACATCTACATTTATGGTAAGTGTACACTACTGTAGTATGTTCGCAGTCATCACACATGGGTTGATTCCCAAAGCTGAGGAAGGGTGGAGGAAGTCAAGAAGTAGTAGGGCTAACTAGCAGGCCTTGTAAGACCGCTGTGGCAAATCCAGCTCTGGATTTAGAAAAGATAGGTAAGTGGTAATGCTTGGTGAAGGTGCGTACAGAACTCCAGGTTGCAGCTTCCAGAATGTCCCTGGTAGGGACTCCCCCGAGAAAAGCTGTAGAGATTGAGGTAGCCCTAGTGGAATGAGGTCTGATCCCCTGTGGGGTAGGTTTTCCATGGTGTTTGTAGCAGAAATGGATGCAGTGTGCTATCCATTTAGAAATGTTTTGTTTCGAAATCGACTTACCCTCTTGTCCCTGTAGCAAAGCTGACTAGCAGCTGGTCAGATTTTCTGAAAGGTTTAGTCCTGTCAAGGTAGAACCTGAGCTGTCTGTGCATGTCCAAGGAGTGCAGGATCCTTTTCCCTTTATTCTGAGGATTAGGAAAAAAGTTGGCAAATGGATGGATTGGTTTAAAGCCACACTGGATACCACCTTAGGCATAAAAGATGGGTTAGTCCTAAGGGAAACCTGTCCGGATGGAAGGTAATGAAGGGTTCCAGAGCCATAAGGGCCTGTAACTCAGACGCTCTTCTTGCTGAAGTGATGGCTAGCAGTAAGGCTGTTTTCCAAGAGAGGAATTTTAACTCTGCTGTAGCAGCAGGCTCAAAAAGGGGAAGTATGAGCTTCTCTAGTACAAAGTTAAGGTCCCAGGCAGGAGTGGGAGCTCTACTTGGAGATCTTAAACTGTTAGCTCCTCTCAGGAACTGTATGATCAGAGGGTGAGATAAGAGGGGTGGGCGCAGTATTGTAATGAGCTGAGATGGCAGAGGCATAAATCTTAATTGATGAGAAGGATAGGCCTTTGTGGAGCAGCTCTGCTAGGTAATCAAGGATTTGACACAAGGAGGGAATGGCTGTATCTTTCCCCTGAGACTGGCTCCAAGAACAGTATCTGTTTCACTTTTCTGAATAGGATTTCCTAGTACTGGGCCTCCTGGCCTCAAGGATAAAATCAAGCACGTGTTTGCTGAGGGTTGCTGGTGATGTACTCAGGGAATAAGCCAGGCTGCCAGGTTCAGGGTTTGTAGCTGAGGATGCAAAATCTGTCCCTCATGCTGGGAGAGCAGAGAGGGGGTCTGATGTAGGTGGCAAGTGGGTACCAGTGCTGGCATGGCCAGTCTGGTGCAATAAGGATTGTCCTTGGCCTGTCCAATTTGATCTTGAGGAGTACTTTTGGAATGAGGGGCAGAGGGGAAAGGCATAGATTGAGAGGTTTTCGTATGTGAAGGATTGGGCATCCACTTTACAAGCTTGGCTGTGGGGAATTCTGGTGCAAAATTTGTTTAGTTGATGGTTTTGGGGGGACGCAAAGAGGTCCACCTCTGGTGTCCCCCACCTGTGTAGTAGAAGTTTGAATGAGTTTGGTTCCAATTTCCACTCATGTGGGTCCATTAGATTTCTGCTTAAGTCGTCTGCCCGTGAACTTTGTTTGCCTGGCAGGAATTGGGCTTGCAGGTGCACTTGGTTGCTTAAGGCTGTGTTCCACAGAACCATGGCTAACCTGCAGAGTGGGTAGGAGCGAGTTTCCCCTGCTTGTTTATGTACCACATAACTGTGGTGTTGTCTGCCTTTATCAGGAGTTATCCTGGCAGGATAAGGTATTTGAAGGCTGTCAGTGCATTCTGTACAGCTAACATTTCTTTTTGATTGATATGCAAGTGAATTTGTCTTGGGCTCCATTTGCCTTGAATGCATTTGCCTGCCATGTGAGTCCCACATGCATAGTCTGATATGTCTGTTACAGTTTGGACAGCACGGGATTGTGAGAAAGGGAGTCCCTTGTTGTGGTTGCAAGCCTCTGCCCACCAAAGGAATGACAGGAATCACTGTTTCCAGGTCCTGGGAATGTTGACACCAAAGACTTTTTAAGTACCACTTAACTTTCCTCATATGCAGTCTTGCATATGGAATCAGTAGAACACATGAGGCTATGAACCCTAGGACTTGCAGTATTTTTCTTGCAGATAGCTGGGTTTGGGTGGCCAGTAGTTTGAAATAAGTTGTCAAATAAACCTGCTTTTCTGGAGTGAGGAATGCCATCTGGGAAGTTGTGTTTAAGCTTGCTCCCAGGAATACAATCTTTTGGCTGGGTACCAGATGTGATTTATTTTCGTTGATGGTATACCCCAGAGAAGTTAGGAGTCTCTTTACAAATGTCAGGTGCTGAAGTAGCAATTCCTGACTGTCCACCTGAATCAGGCAATTGTCCAAGCATGGGCAAATCTGAATATTTCTCTGCCTGCAGTAAGCAATGGCTGGAGCCAGGCAATTTGTGAACACCCTGGGTGCAGTAGATAAGCCAAAGGAAAGTGCAGATAACTGATTGTGCATAGAGCCTGCCCTAAAATGTAGATATTTCCTGCAAGATTCTCTTATGGGGATGTGCAGATAAGCTTCTTTTAAGTCTAGGGTGACTAGCCAGGAGTCCTTGGCTAGCACAGGAAAGAGCTGCTGGAATGTAAGCATTTCGAATTTTGGTACCACCAGGGAGGTGTTTAGGGTTGACAGATCCAGAATAGGGCGCCAAGAGTTCTCTTTCCTGGACACCAGGAACAGCATGGAGTAGAAACCCTGTCCCCTTTGTTCTGTTGGCACAGGTTGAATAGCGCTGATACTGAGAAGAGAAAGTACTTGCTTTTGGGCCTCTGTCCACTGGTTTGGAGGAAGGTCTGGCAATCCGCTTGGGGTTGGCAGAGAGTGGAAATAAAATCTGTATCCCTGGGATACAATGTTTAAGACCCATCGGTCCTGGGCGATATACTCCCAGTTCTTTGCATGCAGTGCGAGTTTTCCTCCTAGGGGTGCAAGTACTTGGGCATGGCTAGGAAGGATTAAGGACAAGTCATTGTGAACTTTTTCCATAGGGGGTGGCTTGCCACTCCCAGTTTTGAGGAGGGAGCACTCCATTGTTTAGATATGTGCATACCCTGAGACTGTAGTCTTTGTGGTCTGTTGCTCCTGGGTTTGGGCTGAGAAGGTCTGGAAGGGACTGGAAAGGACCAGTTTTTTGAAGGCCAATGCCTACTGAAACTAGGTGGCTGTACCTGTAAGAAATCCTTAACAGTTTGCATGGATTTAGCTTTTTCCTCCATCTTTTTAAGAACTTCTTCTGCTTTAGAGCCAAACAAACATTCTTGGTTTAATGGAGCATCAAATAATTTTGCCTTGACACGGTCTGGCAGCATGTGTACCTTCAGCCAAGCATGCCTTCTTAAAACAGACCCAGTGACAGCAGCCCTGCAAGATGCTTCTAAGGCATCAAAACCACACTGCAAAGTATGTTTACCAACTTGGTTTGCAGAATGCATTAAGTCTTGTAAGTCCTTATTTTCTGCACAATCAGGAATCATCAACATTTTTTGTTTAATTAGATCAATAATATGCTGCTGGTACTTCAACATGTGAAACTGGCAATTTAAAGCCCTGATGGCAAGAGTTGCAGAGGTATACACCTTCTTACCCCATGTGTCTAGAGCCCTAGAATCCCTGTCCGAAGGGGAAGGGTTTTTGGCTGTAGAAGCCCTAATACCTTTAGGTTCCTGGGAAATGGTCTCTGGATCTGCAGTGGGATTTTTAAAGAGAAATTTGTGAGAGTCAGGTACTCTGTAATATCTGTCAAGCTTTCTAGGAGCAGGTGGTAAAGTATCAGGGGTAAGGCTGGATTCCATGAAGACATCATCTACAATATCCAGGACAGGGGAAATAGCTAGAGGCCTATGCTGAGTCAAGTCTAAAAATTCCCTGAGTCTCTTTTTGGACTGTGGGTAGTCCTGCCATTCCCAGCAGAAATGCTCTCTTAGGGTACGCAAGGTTTCACCGAAAGAAAGGTCCTCAGGGGGTGGGGGGTGGGGGGGGGCTGAGGGAATTTAATCCTCTGCATCGGAGCCCTCATAGGTAGATAAGGATATGCCCTGGTAATCACAGGGGTCAGAGTCATCAGACTCTTGGTCTGAGGAATCAGAAGGAAAATCAATTCTTTGTCTTTTAGAGGGGGAAGGCTGGCTTCCCCTAATTAAAGTAATAAGATCTTCAGCCATTCTAAGCATTTGCTTCTGTGGCATGGGAGCTTGAGAATGTGCTTTGGTTGTCGGTTTCCTAGGTGTAGTGTGAACTCTGAGCCTGAGAAATTTGGTAGATTTAATCATTAACGAAGTAGTCGGTTTAATACGAACATTGGAAGGTCTGAATACACCCTCAGAAGCTGGTGCCTGCACAGCAGCTCCGGACCCATCCAAGGTAGAGACATCCGCAAGTTTCATAGTCGAAGAAGTATCTCATGGCATACCGGACTCTGAATGGGTCTCAGTAGAGGCCTGCAAATCTGTAGAAGCGGGTAACAGGGGCTGCAAAAGTGCCTCACTGAGTACTGGTGACTAGATTAACAGAAGCATCATCGGCAGGTTTGGATCTATGCAGTCTGTCTCTGTCTTTATCTTTGCATTTTTTTGGAAGATCGGTAGTCGGATGGCTTACTGAAGCCATTTTGGAATACAGAGAATGACAGCGAAAGAATTTAGAGATAAAAATAGCCCGACAACAAATAGTTCGGGCGTTGAACAAGGCACAAAACCGACAGCGAGAGACGTCGTGGTCTGGGCCTAAACAGGTGACGCAGTAAGAATGAAAATCTCTGTGAGGTATTTGCTTTCCACAGGCAAGACAATTGTTAACTTTTTCTGACATTGGTTAGAGCAAGAAAAAAGGATTCCCAATGGCATACTTAGCTTTAGAAGACTTCAGGTTTGAAACTCGAAAAACGAAAATTTCAGGTAGTTGTGAACCGGCACTTGCGAACTGCTTCTGCTTTGGGCTCCCGCGTGGCCAGAAAAGCTGGTGTAATGGCGTTTTATTCCCCTGACGTCTTGGATGAGGAGACAGCATCCGACACAGAAATCACAAGACTCTGGTATTCGGGCCGACTGAGGGCTACCTGCAAGCAGATAACCCAAGTGTGATGACTGCAACAGTGAAACACGAAGAACATCATGGTTTTCTCCTCTGGCTCTAGGTTCAGTTGGGAATGTACAAGATGGAACTTAGGCAGGAAAGGGTGGATATTGTGTTCATTATCACACTATGCATTCCTAGCAGTGAAGAAGGCTGGATCCTTTTTTTTCACAAAGATTTTTACAAGGATTTGGGCTAGACATTTTGTGAAAACTCTACAAGAGATGAGAGTATGAAGGGAAGAAAAGTGAAATGAAAAAAGTTATCACCCACTGTGAACCTGAGTAAACATTTTGTAATCATGATATATGGGGACATGTCAGCAATTTTGAAATTATTCACTTCCAGGAATTTGTTCAGTCTGGAAAAGTCCAGAATTGATTACCATGGGTCATCCTTCATTAGTACAAAGAATATCCATGTGTAAAATCCCGTTTTGTGCTGATCTTTCAGAATGTTCTTCTACTTTTCCATTGCAAAGAGTTAGCCCCCCATTCAGTGTGAGTGGGGTCTCAGACTGCAGAAACCCCCCTCCCCAAAAAAAGGGGGAGCTAATAAAAACTCTATTTTTATAGTCTTGAGAGGTTATGGATCCTACCCACTGATGATGTTGGAAACAGGTTTCTTTGAAATGGCCAGTCTTGCTGATCAACTAAAGGTTTCCTAGTCAAGAACAAAGGCTCTGCTGCAGGACTTTTGTACAGGAATTGTAAATCCTCAGGAACACTGTATAATCTATCAGGCCCTTTAAGGTCTGGAGGCTGGGAGAAAGGTGTTGTGAAAGTGGATGCAAAGGCATCCAGGAAGGTCTCGGGAACAGGTGGTACAGGAGCAGAACAGGGGCTGCTCACCATCAAAAGGCTATAGTACCACTGCTGAACATCAGAAATTTCTTTGGATTTCCATTCAAAAGTTTCATCATACTGACAATAGTTTCCCCAAATGAAGCTTCTTCCACTGCAGAATCAGGGGAAATGGCATCCTCATCATCCAAGCCCACTTGATCTGGAGAATGGATATGTGATGAATAGGCGAAGGAGTGTTCATCAGAATCTGCGTTATTCTCTTCCTCATCTGAAGAGGTTTCTAAAGGTCTCTTTTGAGGAGTGGTAGGGGATGCTGAAGTCAGGGTAAAGCTCTGTGAAGGAGGGAGGCCTGAATGCCAAGATTGCTTTAAAATGGTCCTGAGAGAAGTCCATCCAGTCCTTTTCCAGGGACATCTGGGGGGGAAGAAACATTTTTGGTTTTATGTTTTTCTTCAGTGCAACAACTACTTTTACTAACTGTGGAGGTTCTGACCCTGGCACGTTTGAAAGACTGATCCTAGGATTTCATTCCTAATGAGAAGCTGCCAAATGCCCTTTGGTCCCCCTGAAATAATAATACAGCATTCCTTCTTCTCACCATCATCAGTAACTACAATTGCTTATTGCTTCGGACATAAGAACTTCAGATACCATACCAGTCTTCATCAGGATTGTGGTAGCAGGAGCCAGAATTGCTGTCAGGCATACCACAGGTTCTAACACCTCATTGAGTATGTCTGAGTTTGACTGGGTAGCAGTGCTTTCAGGACTAGGCCTCAAATTCCTTTTTATGAATAGTCGGGACTGTCGGGGGTAGAAGGGACTGCCAGCTTACTTTAAACACTGCGTTTCCAAATATGATTTGAGTTACGAAAGTCAGGTTTTTAAGATCTTTGGGACAAAAGTTTTTATAATTGTGCTCTGGCCAAAGTAGAAAGGTCACTGGGAGTGAAAATCCTTATAGGGAATCTGTCCACTGCAACTGCACTTTTCCCTCTAGCTGACATCTAATGGAGCAACAAACAGCAATATAACTGAGAAAGAAAAGGAAGTTTCCACAACAGGGCACTTATCTGAACCACTAAAGACCAACGGCACCAACAGCCACACGTAGACCAGATCGATAGGTGTAAGACCTCTGATCGGACTGGTAGCGAGACAGTCAGAGGATTTATGCTCATACATCTGCTTGTGTACCCTAATGCCTATGGGCTTAGGCCATATGTTGGACATATGGTTCTATGGAAGGTTTTGGTTTTGATACCCCAGACAGACATCTAGGTTATCTGGCGAGATAACCCAACAGTTTTGAATACTGGAACAGTGATCCAAGGAAGATCATCCACTCTTATTTCCAGGACATTGATGGACAGACTGGTGTTGTTTTGTGACCACATTCCTTGGACTGTCTACCCTGTCAAAGGTCCTCCTCACACTAGGGTTAAGGCATCCATAAAGACCATCACCCAGGGACAGGGAATCTGGAAGGGACCGCTGAGGGAGTAGTTAGCAATGACGAGCCAACACACCAGGTTATTGAAATTCTGATCTGACCTGACAAAGTCTAAGGACTGGCTCCACATTGTTTGAACTGTACACTGGAGGACTCAAGGTAACTCATGAATTGTATCAGGAAACCTATGGATGCCATTAGCTCCAAAGACCCTCAGCAGAGTGGCTGCTGACTCTGCTGTGGAATGTCAACTTTTATCCACAACGTGAATAGTGGGAAGAATTTTTTTCCGGGGCATACTGAACCTGTACAGAAAGGTTGTCCACTGAATAACCTATGAAAGTTATCATCTGTGCCTTCACAAAATTTACAGCAATCCTCATGGAGTGGAACTGCCAGAGAAGACAACCCCAGGAAGCAAAATGACATAGGGCTAACAACAAAGATAACATCAGGGAGAGAAGATGGCATTTGGGGGAGGCACAGTGGTGCAGAGGTTACTGTTGTCACCTCACATCAAGAGGTTCTCCAGTTCAATTCTCGTGGGGGGGGGGGGCTTCTGTGCAGAGTCTGCATGTCCTCCCTATGTTTGCGTGGGTTTCCTCCAGATTCTCCAGTTTCCTGCCACATTCCCAAAAAATGCTGCAGGTGGGTTGGACATCCTAAATTGGCCCTAGGCGTGTGTGTGTATGCACCTGAGGAAGACTGGGCACCGGAGCTGGCAACTCGACACCGTAAAAACTCTACTGCGACTTGTTCTGTGGCGACCTCCAACGGGAACAGCCGAAAGGAGAAGAGAAGATGGCATTTGATCAACATGCAAGAAAAGGATAAGGTATGCAAGAAAATGGAGAAAAAATGATAATCCTGAGGATGTACTTTTTAAGATTCTCAACCAGAAAGTGGAGCAAGCTACATATAGTTTAGTGGCCACAAAACTCTATTGGGTGACTTGGCTAGAGAGACAGAGGAGATAATTTTAACCAACACAGAAAGTGCTATCTACAGCTATGCCAAAGCTCACAATTAACAGCAAATTTTAACAGTAAGACAACTGCAGCATGTTCTCTCTCTCTCTCTCTCTCACACACACACACACACACACACACACACACACACACACACACACACACACACACACACACACACAGTAACTATGGTCTACAACTATTTCATCTCATGAAAACTTTTTTCTTCAATACCAGCACTGAAGGTGGTATTAATACCTGCTAAACAGTGGCAACCTCCACATAATGAGGAAATGCTGTTTATCTAGTTATTTTCCATAGCCAAAATTGCAATTAGATGCCTGGTAGTTACTGCAGAGGATTAACGGTCTGTGCTGTTTCTTGTAGACAAAGATTTGATTCAGTCCACTTCTATTTGTCTAGTGTGTGACCCATAGCAAGCAACTTAATGAAAAAAGCTATTGGGCTAAACTTGAAAAGAGACACGTATGTCTAGTGGGTTTACCCAGTAAAAAAATGAATAAAATAGAAAATACAATAAATAAGATTCCAAATAAGATACAGCCTACATAGTAAGTTTGAAAGGGTATGAAAATAAACATAAGAGATCCAAGTAAAACTGGGAAATGACTGGCAGGAAAATCAATACCCTCTGCAGGAGCTTCTTCCAAGTTTTAATATTATGGCATGCACTCATTTAATTGCACTACACTAAACAGAGATACTGTAGCATGTACCAAGTGCAGGGCAAAGTCTTACACACTGAAATACAAAGGAAAAGCAAAATATTGGCTGAAAAATAAAACAAAATTTAAGTTCTTACAACAATGCCACATCTGCATTGTCTTGTTTCATTTGGTTCAACAACGGGGTTATCAGATCTGACCGGACCCGACCTTGGAGCTTTTTTCCCAACCACTTGGAGCCAGGACTCTGACTTCTCCCCTACCCATAATTCTCTTTGGTCCCCCAATTACTTCAGATTGAGTTTGCCTGCTTGTAACTAATATTGTCCAAAGAGAACGACACAAGCTTAACTATCCAACTTAGCTAAACCATGGACATGTGCAACAGTGAAATGATGTTTAAAAGACAAGGCCTCTGGTCATGTTCCACAGATCACTCAGAAGCCCAAACAATGCAATTTAGTATGGAGGGATGGAGGGTGGGATGCTGAACAAAACAAGGCAACACAGACCTAGCATTGTGGTTGGTACATTACTTTATATCTGACGCTGTCTTTCTCAGCAAATTCAACAACTGGGACAGATTCCCAAGCTACCCTAAAAAAACAGGTGGTCTCAAAGAAGGATACTCCTAAGTACGGTGGAGCCAAAGGATGTATGAGTTCTAAACTGTATATCCAACCTGTAATGTGACACAAATGTATAAACCGCAGACCAAGAAGCTGCATTACAGATCTCATCAATGGGAACTCTACCTAAAAATGCAGTGGAAGTAGCCATTGCTCTAGCTGAATAATCCTTGGTTTGCCAGGTAAAGATAATTCCATGTCATAAACAAAAACAATACAGTAGAAAAGCCACCTGGATGTTACTGTAGAGACTTATTGTCCTAATTTAGCTTTTGAGAAGGAGAGAAAAGGGTGGTCAGGCTTTCTGATATTTTTTGTCCAGTGTAAATGAAATCTGATTTGACAATGAACATCCAGTAAATGTATAGTCCACTTTGTTTGGGAAATTTGGAAAGAAAATTGTAAATTGATAGTTTGATTAAGATTTGCTTCAGAGGCCACTTTCATAAGGAAGTAAGGATCAGCTCTTAAAGGTACTCTATCTTTAAGAAAGACAAGGCAAGGAGGTTTATGAGACAGCACTTGTAATTCAGAAATCTTCCTAGCAGACTTGACTGCTATCAAAAAAATTGTTTTTCAAGTGAGGAATTTTAGCTCCACTGAAGAAGCAGGTTTGAAAGGAGCCATCGTTAGAGCCTGCAGCATAACAGTAATGTGCTAAGGGGGAACTGGAGGTTTTAGGAGAATGGCTCCCTTCAAAAAGGCTTTGGAAATTTTTAAGGAGGCAATGGAAGTCTGGTTCTGTCCCTCATGGAAACTGTGAATAGCTGCTAACTAGATTCCGACAGTTGAAAAACTGTCACCTTTATGAAACAAATCTGCCAAAACATCAAACATAGAGAGAAGAGGAGCAGAAAATGATCCAAACCCCTACAGCAGGCCCATATAATAAATATTTTACATTTGCCAAGGTAAACTTTCCTGGTATTTGTTTTTTGTGATTATGATAAAATCTGAATGACTGGAGCAGACAGCCTGATGTTTCTGGCCACCACTAAAAATCGAAGAAGCCATGGGGTCAGTTTCAGGGTTTTTAAGTCACATTGATGTTGACCAGACTGGTGATAAAGGAGATCTTGATGCGAGTTCAACACTAAGAATGCTTCAGATGTGGCCAGAGAAAGGGGAAACAAACCTGCCAGGGCCAAAAGGGGGCATGGAGAATAACCTTGGCCTTGCACCTCCTGAAGAAATTTTATCAGACTGAAGGGTGGAATACATAAAGGTGACGCAGGGTCACTGTGAACTGCAGCATCCCTCAGTGACTGCCCCTGTGGAGGAATCAGGGCAAAGTAACTGCTGCATTTGTTGTTTAGCTAAGAAGCAAAAAGACTGCAGCAAGACTGACCCCAACAACTGACTATCAACATTGCTATTTACTGATTGAGGGACCACATATGGGGCATAAGAACATATCTGTTCAGCTTGTATGTCAGAACACTGGAAGTCCGACAGATATGCATTGTGACTAAAAAGATTCAAGAAGACATTGCCCTCTCCTGGCTTCCTAGCACAGTGGATATGAATGGGTTTCCTGCCTGTCTGTTGATATACCAGACTACTGCCATGTAGTCCATCTGGATGTAAATCACACAGGTGGACAGTAGTCTCTCCTTTGATAACCACATCGCCACAGTAGTCAGGAAATCCTTCTACATGGCACACCTCATCACAAAAGGGTTCTCCTCTAGGAAAAAGGAGGCCATTGCTCCTCTCTACTTATCCCTCATCAGACCCATTAAAGAGAACAATGCCCCATTTGGCATTTATCTCACAAGATACCCACAACAATTGGAAAGGCCACAGAAATACCTAACTAGGAGGATTACCGACCTCAAACAAATGCCATATGCAGACCGTCTCAAAAACTCCAGCTCTACTCCATTGCATATCGCCTACTCAGAGGCAATCTATGCCTAACATACAAAGCTATGTCAAACCCAGAGCTGTTGGACATGATACACTTAAAGAAATCCCAATCTCTCTGAACCACATGCTCCAGGGACCTAAACCTTGTCACCACAATAAACAGAACATACTGGAGGATAGATTCCTGTCCCAGAGACTTCCCATATTCTGGAACAAACTACCCATTCACGTCAAGCAAAGCTCCTCATTGGGCCCTCTAAGAAAAACCTTGATGAATGGATGGGAAATAGAAAATTCACCCTGAGGATCACTTCTGTGGCACTGCTTGACAGGGGCACAGGAAAATAATTTTCTTGGGTGGGGAAAGCCAGGGAACCGTTTTGGCTAGGCTTATATAGGCTCCAGGGCTGATAGCCTAGTACCCACCTATGAACCTATGAATCCTTGGAGGAGTCCTGAAATGCCTGCACTGCTATGAGGATTGTCCTCATCAGCAAGAAAATGATGTGAAGACTGGCCTCTGTCGAAGACCAAGAACTCTGAACCATCTTCCCTTTGAAATTGTTCCCCCACCACTCTAGAAGGGAAGTGTCCATTGTTATGGTTGCTGCTGGGGGTGGTAGGGAGAATGGTAGATCTGGTGACACTATGAGTGAGATCAGCCATCAACTGATTTGCCTTCTGCATACTGACATCAGACATACTGATGCATGAAGGAGGGTCAAACATCAAGGACTACTGAACTGAAAGTGTCCACTGCAGGACTGCCATGTAAAACCTTACCTAAGGTGCTAGAGTGACTGAAGCAGCCATTGAGCCGAGCAGCTGAAGAATAAGCCTCACTGGGAGGGATTGGGATGATGAAGGACCTCTGAACCCATATGATGTAGAGACAGGATTCTGGATTGTGGGAGTCTGGCTGTGAGTAGTTAAGTCCAGGTGGCATCCAATGAACTCTAATCATTTGTGTTGGTCTCAACTGGCTTTGACAAAACTGATGGTAATCCCCAAGTGCAGCGCCAAGTGGAGCAAAAAATCCCTGCTCTCAATTAGTAGATCCCTGGCTGAAATGGTGAGGAGATAATCATCCAAATAGGGGAATACATGGAACCCTTGCAGCCTGAGATACACTACCACAACTGCTAACCACAACTGCTATGCATTTGATAAACATCCTGGAGGGCTGTGGTAAAGCCAAATGGCAGTGCTCTGAACTGAAGATGTCTGGTTCACAGCCGGAGATGGAGAAATTGCCTGGACAGCTTTACTGTTTTGATATGGTAGTATGCGTCCTGGAGATTTATCAAGCACATCCAGTCATCCTTCCTCAGAAAAAGTAGAATGGACTGAACCGTGACCATCCATAACTTCATCTGTTTTACGAAATGACTGAGGTAACTTAGGTCCAGAATAAGCCTGAGGTCCCATTTTTTTCTCTGAACCAAAATTAACCTTGAACAGACTCTGGATCCCTACTGGATCTGGTGGGATCTCCAGGCTGACTCTCTTCTAACAACTTTGCTACCTCTTCTGCTGCCAGTTCCATCTAACAGGGTGGAATGTCAGAAATGCTCTTCCTCTTATGAGGAAGAAAAACAAAGGGAATAACATAGCTGCTGGTGAATAGTCTCTGCACTGAAGAATCTTGGGTGATGGCCTACCAGGTTTGAGGGTACAAGGATAAGAGCCCCCCGACTGCATCCAGAGTTCAGAGGCGCTGTAAGGGTTTCTCCATAAAAAGGACCACGGAACCCTAGGTTTTGTGATATGCCTCTGCCCCCTGGGGCAACATCTGTTAAAATTATCCACCCCTCTTCTACCTAGGGAAGTCTGTCCACAGAAACATTCTGGCCAGATCCCTTGGATTTTCTTAACCATGACTTCTTTCCACCATTTTAGTTTTAGGAAGAAGTCCTTTATGAGGGCTGGAAAAATGTATGCCAACTGCAGACAGGGTCTTGTCTTCCTGTTTACTTCAGTTAAGGGTTTCTTTTACCCTAGGTCCAAAGGAGATTGAACCATCAAAGGGAGCTCCAATAAAGAAGGTCTTAACACCTTCCACAAAATTGCATAGGTGCATCCAAGAGCAATGATGGTGCCTGCTGCCCTTGCTGAGCCATCAGCTGCATTAGAAAGCAGGTACATTGTCACATTAGTCATAGACTGAAGGGTAGACAGGTGAGACTCCACCGACTTCTGGATGTCTCTGTGCAGGTTACCAGATTGACATTTTGACAGCTCTTTTGAGTACCTCGGGAAGACAGTCACGTGAGCCAGACAATTCGGCATTCTGACTGCAAATGTCACTGAAGCGTACATCCATTTCCCAAATCTGACCAATGCCCTAGATTCCTTATTAGGAGGATGAACAGATGTGCTCTTCTCCCAGAGTCCCTTTTTTCTGGCTGACACAACCATGGCATCTACTGAAGGATCTTTGCTCCAGTGGGACTTTTTCCTAGGGGCCACTAAGATTTTATCTGGCTTATGTGGGATCGCTTTCAGTATATCAGGTTCCTTTCAGGACCAGGAGGTAGAACAGCCAGCCCTGAATGTCTTGCGAAATACAGACTCCTCTGGGGAGGGGGCTTCGGTGGACCAATCCCCTCTTTGATTTGTTGAAGGGGAGGGTCTTGGAGAAATTCTGTAGTTGAAGCAGTGTCTTATGTAACTATCTACTGAGGAGTCCAAGTGCCTTCTCTTAAAGGCCCGTTTCCTTGGGTCCTCCCCCATAGGGACTTCTGGGGAAGGGTCAGAATCAGAAGGGAAGCTTGCCAAGCGAGAGTCCCTGAGGCTGAGTGAGCCTGGGACTGTCTTGTTGAACAGAATGAGCGGATATGGCAAAAGGACGGGAGGTTGAGATGGAACTGAGTGAGGTAGAGCCACCTCTTGTGTGGATCTGGAGAGAACCCTCTCAAATATCTGAAGCCAAAACCAGAGCCAAATCAGCATTCCCCTGACCCAAGGAGGACAGAGATGAAATGTTTCTGGCTCCAATCTGACTTGGCTCTGAGGCTGACAACAGCACCGAGCTGTCCAAAGCTCAAATGCCAAGGGGCAAGGAAGACTCTGAAAACTTCAGAGTTGACCCCAACCCTTGGGCCTCAGCTCAGAGACTCATCACAATCCAACAAAGCTGGAGTCAACAGTGTGAGGGAAACAATTGGGAGTCAAAGTAGATAATGCTGCCAGCACCAACATGGGTGTACTATAGGAGAAACTTGGACTCGTAAGCATCAAATTCTAAAGTTGGACTGGAACACTAGAGATCAATGGCAGGCAGAAGTACTATGCCCACAGCCACTAAAGGGGTAGGTGCTGGGAATACCCTTAGTTGGACCTGTGTCTGAAGAACGTTTCACTTTATCCTGTCAGCGCTGGCTTCCAGCAGATTCTTGGACGACTGGAGGGACCTGAAAGACAAAGCCAATGATGGTGATCAATATGAGCTTTGTTTCTTGTGTAAGAAAGGTAAGTGGAGCCTTGGGCTAGCTGGCTCTGGAGAGAAATGAAGGGGTGAAGATGGTGAATAGATTTGAATGGATCTCACAAACCTCCAAATCCAGTGGATCTTCGGAGCTGGACTGGACTGGTTCAATATGTCTGGAGACCTTTTTCTGAAATTTTCAACTTTCTTTTTTTTTTCTTGCTCTCCCTCCTTCTTACTTTTTCCCCCTTTCCTCAGATACTTTGGGTTTATCAGACTTTTTAGAAGAGGGAGATGTGAAGGAGCCGATCCTCCCACTTGAGCAGGAAGAAGGCATTTCAAAACTTGCTTGTCACAATGACCTTGTAAAGCCCTGGTCCAGAAAGAGTCACAAGCTTCACAATCAGCATCTAAATGCATCACCCCC
This sequence comes from Protopterus annectens, assembly GCF_019279795.1. Classification (NCBI taxonomy): domain Eukaryota; kingdom Metazoa; phylum Chordata; order Ceratodontiformes; family Protopteridae; genus Protopterus; species Protopterus annectens. The sequence continues at coordinate 528,525,217 of NC_056736.1, forward strand.
AGGCAATAAACACAAAGGGAGTGAGGACCTTGTGGTGGTATCTTGTGCACACAAGCTGTGCATTTTTTGAATCCAGCGGCCTTGTCAGACATGATTTACCCAAAAGGACAAAACAACCGCAAAAACAAATACCAACAAAGACCATGGTAACAAACCGTGTTAAATCTACGTCACTGCTAAGCAAAATCTCAGGGAGCAGGACACGGTACAAAAACAGAATCTGAAATACCAATGTTAAGAAGAGCAACCTTAGTGAAATATAATAAAAATAATCACCTATCTAAACACGAATGCAAAGCACTTGAATCACACGTCTTGCTGATCAAGAGGCTAATAAGATCTAAAGTAATTGTGGGATCATAGGGCATTGTGGGTAGGGGAGGAGTCAGAGCCCTGGATCCAGGCTCTTGAAAAAACATACAGAGGTTGGATTTAATAACCCAGTTGCTGAACTGAACAAAAAAGACATTGGAAAAATGATAACTGTAATAATATTAATACAAACAAGGGGAAACAAAGTCAAATGGGAGGGTTCTTACATAAAAAGGCTATACTTTTGCAGACCACGTCCAAATTAGTTCTAAATAAACAGCACTGACACAGGTCAAAGCAGAAATACTTGTCTACTAAGAAGACACAGTTCTGATGCTAGCACCAATAGTAGTCATCTCTCCATCTGAATTATTACTGAAAGCATCACTTACAAATCTTCCAATCTCTTTATGACAGCAAGTGAGGAAGATTACAAGATGTATGGGAATGCACGTTTTTCAGATTACACAGCCTTCCTTACCAATAACCAGAATACATTTTAAATGTCTTAATTTCTTGAACAACAGTAAATTAGGTGGTAGCGGACATCCAAAATATGAAGTATAGCTGTGTTAGAATAGCAACCCTGTAACAAGATGTTTCAATAAAATATCATACTATTCTATTGGAAGGTCAAAGCCGAACAGAATGAGTTCCAAAACTAGGAAAAAAATGTGTGATTCCCCTAACAGCACTTAATTTCACAACTTTGAGGATCACACTTCCAGTCCCTCAACTTACAATGGAAACCTGAGGATCTCTGGTACAATATTACTTATAACACCTGGGAATTAATCACTGTCTGATTATCCAGCCTTACTTCCAGGAATCATTACATCTCCTGTGGGGATGAGGTCTGTTGTACACCAAGGTCATCAGCGTGCACCATCTTCAGTTCTTTCCTGAATGACTAGGATTGCCACCAACAAGAAGATCTTTATCTCCTGGTTATTTGGGACTGACATATTCAGGCCAGATTTTTAAAGTCGTTCCCAAAAAGTTGGAGGGAAGATAAGAAGACAGGAACAGCAGAGAACCTCTGCCATCAAGTTTTCATATCTATTGAGTGAAGAAAAGAGAATAGAAGACAGGCTGACAGACAGCAGCCTATACTTCAGTGATCCTTGTATTTAAATATGCACTGTCATGCTGAATATGGTTAAAATAATTACACTGCTTTCACTATGATCACTTTTATAGTAGCATTCATAATGCTTGAGAAGAGTACTGAAGTTACAGGTATCTGGTCAAAGACCTGAGGTGGTGGAACAAACTTCACACATGCACACACATATGTACAAACACATGGAGATACACAAGCATTCAAAATGAGGAGTGCAGTAGCAGTAAACCATGCTTGGCCCCTAGAGTGAACATCCAGTTCATAACACCTAGGGAATGAAAGTATGGAGGTCCAGGATGCTTCTTCAGAAACATTTTGAGCCGACATATTTCTCAGACAGGCAGCCGAGACACCTGCTGCTCTACTGCAGTGAGCCTTAACCTACTCCTGCAAGGTTTTTCCGTGTTGTACTGTCAGCTAGCAATTTTTGAAAGAGTTTGATTGGAGACTGATTTGTCTTGCATTCCTGCCATAAAAGAAAAAGAACTGACCTGCTTGTCTGATCCCCCCCCCCATCCTCTCCTCAGCTGTACATGTCTGTCCACCAAGTGCAGGAGCTTTTCTCCATTGTTTGGAGGCTTCAGGTAGACATAGGTAAGCAGATAGTTTGGCTGATTCTTTGGGTCAATGGCAATTCTGAAACCAGATGGGACAAGGTGGACAAAGCATTTGTCCTAAATGCTATCCTATTTATGTCAAAAACAATGCTCTATTCTACGTCTAGTAAGGGATTCAATTAAGATTCTTTTGCTGAAATAACTGCCACCGCATGCAGTTCAGTGAGCATAACTGAATCAAGTTATGCTAGCTAGCTAAAGAGAAGTATTAATTCCTTTATCACAAAACTAAGATCCCAACAAGAGGAAAACAACATCCTAGAGTGCCTTAAGGAAAGATCCCCTTAGAAGCTGGTTAGTAGTGGGGAATGATGCAAATGGAGATTTCAGGGCCAAGCAAGCTGAGACAGCTGATACATGAATTTTCATGAAGGTGCATGAAAGACAGTCAACAAACTTGTTTGGCAAGGGTATTTCAAGCAAAGCAAAATGACATGATCATTACAACATCTGGTACATTTTGCCAGGTAATACCCTGGCTGGCTGGGTAGCAGGTTTCCTGGCATCCTGCATTAGATGCTATACTTAAATAGGGGGGGGGGGGGAGTCTGAGCAGCAGAGGAAAAGGATCACAGTTTCTAGGCTGATAATTTTTAGGCTCTTGAGTCTTGGCTGCATCAAGGTCCCCCTGCTGAATTAGCAGTGTGTGACAGGCTATGTAGAATCACTGGTTCTTCCCTGCTTACATAAAACAGCTGAATGAACCAAGTTGAAATCCATGTGAAATTTGCCATTTTTTCTCCTGCTTAGAGAAGAAAAATGGGGATAAAGAAGAAGGGAGGAGGAAAGGTATACAGCACCTCGTTTTAACACTGGACTGAAAAGGTATTTGTTATCCAACACAGGTTACTGGTACAAAACCTCCTTAGCTTGTGCTTCAGAGACAAGCAAAACATTTCTATCTCGGGGTACCCCATGCTGCAGCCAATTTTCTTTAAGACTTTCTGGTCCATATTGCCATTTGTGTAGACTGGGGATGTACCTACTCAACTGATCGGCCATAAAGTTTTTGGTCAAGGTGCTTTAAGAGACCTGGAAATGCAAGTTGTGCTGGGCCACTGGGTTCCATGTCCTAGTGGTCAGTGTACATAACTGGTAAAAAGGACGTTCTCCTTGACTGTTTATGTACCACGTGACTGTAGTGCTGCCTTACGATCATCTTCAGATCCCCTGGCTTCCAGATTATCTTGAACACAAGAAGTGCATCAATTAGGGAAAACATTTCCTTGACACTGATGTGTACAAGCCTACCTCAGTGCTTCCACCTCCCGAAGCCTTCAGTATTCCTGTACAAGTTCTCTGGGCAAAGTCTGAACATATCTGTCAGTGTTTGAGATCCAAGAGGAGTTGAAAATTACATACCAGCTGGCTAATACTTGGGATGCCTACCATATGAATTATTTTTGGATTGCAGGTATAATCATTAACATCTCTTGAGTGAAGGTTTTGGCACTATAAGTTCCTTAGGTACCATAAGATCTTTCTTGATCAGTCTGGCTAGGGGGACCTTTAGGACAGAAGCCGATATTTACACGAGTACCTTCAGGACAGTCTTTACTGTTATGGGCATCTTTTCAACAGCTTATGAGAAAAAGTAACTCAGCAAGGAGATCTGTGGTGGAAAGGACACTCCTCTACAACATTATTCAGGACTGCTCCTATGAAGTTCCTATTTAGAAGCAGAGTAAGACTAGAGTAAGACTAGATTTCTGACAGTTGACACAAATGTCCAAGCTGGTCAGACATGAGATTCTAATCTAGTACTTTTGCGATTTGTAGGATGTAGTCTGGTTCAGTCAGTCACATCCAGGTACAGGTAAATATGAATTCCCTCAACTTGAGATTATAACTAAGCATTTGGTAAATACTCTGGGAGCAGGGAACAGCTCAGAGGGCAAGGTTTGGAAATATAAATGCCACGTCCCTACTGCAAACTTCAGAAAACTTCTGTGTTCTTCTCAAAACTGAGACGCATGGCTAGGCAACCTCTACTTCTAAGGTTATTTATGGCAACATATTTATTTGGTTTGGAAAGGTACAAAATGGGTAAACAATGTTTGTCTGTCTATCCATATTTCCTGGGTACCAAAAGGGATTTCAGTAAAACTCCCATGAGGGATCCTTTCTACAGTAACAGCACAAAAGAAGCTGGTTTAAGATAGGACCTGCTAAGGCCAGCAAATCCAAAGGCAGATAGGGCACTTACTTGAACGGGGTAAAGTTCTGAACTCAATTTTGTATCTTGGAGCAATGAGGTCCCTCTCTTCCAAAGATGTGTGTTCAGGCCAACCCACTTATTTCTGATGTGATATAATCATCTTCCTAGTGCGTGAAACATAAAGAGGAAGGAAGGGTGGAGATAGTCAAAACTGTGAAGCAATCTCTTGGCTGGGAGAAGGGACATCTTTGACTCTGCCCTTTGACCTTTCCCAGATCCTGCCTCCTTTTCATTGTCCTTTTTCAAAGGATCTCTTTTGTCTGAACTGTTCTGAGCATGTGGAACTGTTTCCTATAAAAGGGCCACTACATGATATGAAAGTCCCGATTAAATTTACAAACAAGTGAGTATGGCAGCTATTTCACTGTCAAACGTTTTACCATTTTTCCAGCCTTTTAAATACTTCCTGGGAGGGAGGACCAAAAAACATTTAATGCATTTAAAAACTGTTCTTTTACTTTATCTGGTAAAGGCTGGATTCTGAGTGATGCATGTCTCCTGATAACTGTGCAAGAAACAGAAGTCCTAGAGCAGACACCAATAGAGTTAACTGTGTGCGTAACGACTTTCAGTGCTGTTTGAGATAATTTAAAAAAAAAAAACAGTCAAAACTGCACCTGAAATGTATTCAGTGTATGTTATCTGTACTAGAATATCCTTTTGATAATGGAGTATGTGGTCCTGGCAATTAACGGTTCTAATACTGATCGTGGGAAATGCACAGACCTTCCTGCACCTGTCCAAGGTAATACTCTCACTATTACGGGGAATAGTGTTATTAGATTTTGCTACTCACCCAGGAAAATAACCACAGGTGTCTGCAATACTTTTCTAAAGGTACCGTAATTTATCCTCTTGCCCCATAAGTTCTTTCAGGTTTCCTAGGTTCTGGCACTTGACAGTCTAGCTTTATTAAAGCTTTATGAAAGATATCCTCAAATGCCTCAAGGTATCATGGAATGGCCAAGGGCTTGGGTTCCAAAATACAAAAAAATTAAAAGCACTTCTTGGGAGAATCTGACAAAAATTTGGTTACTCAAAGAGTTTTCACAACAAACTGACCTTCTCTTCAAAGGATGGGTCATGAGGATAAGAGCCAAAAGAAAGTAATTTTTCATCCTTGTAGTGTCCTGGAAAAGTAAAGCTTGGTGGAATACACAAAAATCTTCTTCATTCCTAATGTCAGTCAGATTACTGCTTGGGGGAAGAAACCTCCTTTGTTCTGGTAGCAGGTGCCGCAACTGAGGTAGATAGATATCTGACTGGTGTTATAGGGATGTTTATACAGTGCTATACTAATACATATACATGGGCATTGGTGATCTCATGTAAATGAATGCTCTTGTATGCAAATTAATGTAAAAATTCATCACTTCTTAAGAAATGTGCTGTTGTACAACTAAACAATAAGAAATTATTAGCAATTAATATCACATTATATTATTGTTTTTTTTTTGAGTAGTACAGTTTTTTCTATAGCAAAATGCATGCAATAGAAAAAATGGACTGAAAAATGATGTGAAGATGAAGAGTGAAGCACAGCCACACACCCCCACCCCGAGTAAAAATATTATATTTGTCTTGTCCATCTTTTGGAAGCATCACTTTTGATGATTTCCACTCAGAATGAACATGGAATATGACAAACTGATAGGAAAATCCAGTGCTACCATGCTGTCTTTCAGCTGTAAATACTGGCAAACTCCATGAAACAGATCTGAAGAACTAAGTTCTTCCATACTATGTCAAACTATGACACAAAAGCAAGAGTTTAAGAAAGAGGGGGCAACAGTAAAAACATAAAATAAAATAAAACTCTGGAATAATTAAACACAAGGCTTAGGCTATTCACTAGTATCTATGCTTTAAAGACAAGAAGAAGTCTGTAGTTTTTTCAAAAGTAGGAAAGAATAGTTGTGTAAAATCTTACCATAACCTTAGATGTCCTTTTCGTCCATGTTGCAGTATTCCAAACCCTTGGGTTCTCCTCTGCTAGCTACTAGAATGTCCAGCCAGTATACAAAAGCTTCTAGCCAGTGCTAGGTACGTGGGACATCTGATGTTGGCTGAGGGAGCATGGGCCATAAAAGTGAGGTCTGCACATACCTTTCCTCAGAACTGAATGCCCCAGTCGGACTCCAGTCCCAGGATAGCTGTACAAGTACTGTGTCAATCAAGAAGGGACAATTTTAATTGAAAAAGAGGGTAGGAGGGAGGGAATGAATACTGCAGCATAGACAAGAAAGACATCCACTGTTATGGTAAGATTTTACACAACTATTCTATGTCCTTTTGTTCTCACGTTGCAGTATTCCAAACCCTTGGGTGAGTGCCAAAGCTCAAAGGGAAGAAGAGGGGAGAGGCATGGAACTGTTTTCTATGAAACCATGTAGGACTGCACTAGCACATCCTGCTCTAGACTTGGAGATATGATCCAGTCTGTAGTGCTTAGTGAATGGAAGCAGTATCCAGTCCTTTAAAGAAGGCTCTAGATGAAGAGTCTAGTGGAGTGGGCCTTAATTTTTGAATTTAAATGTTTTCCATGGTAGGTGTAGCAAAATTATATAAGCCCTGGAAATCCGGGCAGAAATTGTCTGTTTTATCACTGCTTTTCCCAGAGCCCTGGGTGAAAGGAGACAAATAATTGATCTGATTTCCTAATGGACTTGGTCTTATCAAGTTAAAATCTAAGCTGTCTATGAACATCAAGGGAATGCAAGACTCTCTCACTGTCGTTCTGGGCATGTGGAAAAAAGGTGGGCAGGTGAATACCTTGGTTTAAGGACAGTTCATTGACCATCTTGGGCATGAAGGAGGGACTCATCCACAGGGTCACTCTATCGTTGTGGAAGAGGAGAAAGGGAGGAGTTGCCATGAGGGCCTGGAGCACTGACACTCTTCCGGCTGATGTCAGGGCCATGAGGAGTGCAGTCTTCAAAGTACAGTATTTCAGGGATGCATTGAATGCTAGTTCAAAGGGAGCAACCGTGAGCTTCTCTAAAACGTAGTTCAGGTCCCATGGAGGTGGAACTGGCCTCCTGGGGGGGTATGAGATGCAGTACTCACTTGAGGAATAACTTTGCAGGAAGATGGGATGCAAGAGGTGGGTCAAGAGGCAGACAAGCTGAAATAGTAGCAAGGTGGGTCTTAAAAAAGGAATATGCCAGCCCTGCTTGAAAGAGTTCACACAGATATACTGGACAGCACTAAGGGGACCTCTCCTTGCAGTGAGTCCAGCTGTCTCTGGAGACACCACATGGAGAATCTTTTCCATTTGGACAAATAAGATCTCCTAGTATTCGGTTTCCAGGCCTCCTGCAGGACTATTAGCACGTCCTCAGTGTAAAGGGCTAGGTTCAGAGATTCCAGGTGGGGATGGATTACGGATCCCTTTGTCCTGTGTGAGAAGGTCCACTCTGTGAGGTAACTTGTGATGATTATACTTGGCTAAACGCAGAAAGAGGGGGAAGGTACAGTTGTGTACACTTACCATAAACGTAGATGTTCGAGTGTATTCACTGTTGCAGTCATTACATTTGGGTTATGTGCTTGCAGGTAGCCCTCAGTCAGCCTGATTAACAAAGTCTTGGGTCCTGCATTGGTTGCTGTCCCTTCTTCCATGATGTCAGGTCGTCAGGGGTATAAAACATGCAGCCGACGCCATTACACCAGTTTTTCTTGCCCCAGATGTCAGGTGCCCCCCTAATGGGAAGAAATTAAACATAAAAGCACAAAGATATACCTCCAACAAAAAAGCAAATACACCAAAAAAGGCTTTTAAGCATATTAAAGGAAAGTAGAGGAATAGCCAAAAGAAGTTAGGGGGATGGAGGGAGGGTAACCAGGACTGCAACAGTGAATACACTAGAACATCTACATTTATGGTAAGTGTACACAACTGTAATATGCTCTTCGTGTTTCACTGTTGCAGTCATTACATTTGGGTAGATTCCCAAAGCTATGGTTGGAAGGAGGAATTTAGATAGCATTAGGGCCAGCTATAAGGCCCTGCAAGACTGCAGTGGCAAAGCCAGCTCTGGATTTAGACAAAATTGGCAAATGATAATGCTTCGTGAAAGTATGTACAGAACTCCAGGGAGCAACTTCTATGTTGTCCCTGGTAGGGACGCCTCTGAGAAAGGCTGTAGAGGTAGATGTAGCCCTGGTGGAGTGAGGTCTGATCCCTTGGGGGATATGTTTTCCATGGTGCTTATAGCAGAAATGAATGCAATGGCTTATCCATCTAGAAATGGTTTGCTTTGAAATAACCTTCCCCTCTGCCCCTGCAGCAAATGCCAGCAGCAGTTGTTCAGATTTCCTTTGAGGTTTAGTCCTGTCCAAGTAGAATCTAAGTTGTCTGTGCACATCTAAGGAATGCAGTATCCGTTCCCCTTTATTCTGTGGATTGGGAAAGAAGGTTGGCATGAATGGACTGATTAAGAGCCACACTGGATACCACCTTGGGCATGAAGGATGGATTGGTTCTGAGGGACACCCTGTCCGCATGAAAGATGAGGAAAGGCTCCACTGCGATAACGGCCTGTAATTCAGATACCCTTCTAGCTGAAGTGATTGCTAAAAGGAAAGCTGTTTTCCAAGAAAGACATTTTAAGACTGCAGTAGCAGCTGGCTCGAAAGGAGGTAGAGTGAGTTTCTCCAAGACAAAGTTAAGGTCCCAGGCTGGGGTTGGAGCTCTCCTGGGTGGTCTCAAATTTTTGGCCCCTCTGAGGAACTACTTGAGCAGCGGATGAGAGAAGAGGGGAGGTTCTGTGTTGTAATGAGCTGAAATGACTGAGGCGTGGATTTTAATGGAGGAAAAAGACAGGCCCTTGTGAAGCGACTCAGTTAAGTATTGTAAAGTCTGAGGTAAATTGGGCGCTGCTGTCCTCATCCCTTGAGACTGGTTCCAGGCACAGAATATTTTCCATTTTTCAGCATAAGATTTGCTAGTACTATAGGCCTCCTTGCCTCTAAAATGATATCCATCACAGGTTTGCTGAGGGATGGTAAAGAAGAGATTAAGTAATTAGCCAGGCTGCAAGGTTCACTGTTGGAAGCTGAGGGTGCAGAATCTGGTTCTCCTGCTGAGACAGCACGGAAGGAGTCTGAGGCAGGTGCCATGGAGATAACCGTGACACACTGCGCAGGAGGGGGTACCAGTGTTGGCATGGCCAGTCTGGAGCAATCAAAATCATCCTTGGTTTGTCCTGTTTGATTTTTAGTAGTACTTTGGAGAGCAGAGGCAGAGGGGGAAGGCATAGACTTATAGGTTTTTTGGACAGAGCATCCACTTTCCAGGCTTGTTTGTGGGGAGTCCTTGTGCAAAATTTGTCCAATTGGTAGTTCTGGAGAGAGGCAAACAGGTCTATATCTGGGCTCCCCCCCATTTGCTTGTCAACATGTTGAAAATCCTTGGTTCCAGTTTCCACTCGCGTGGGTCTATGAGGTTTCTGCTTAGTCTGTCTGCCAGTGTATTTAATTTTTCTGGCAGGAATTGAGCTTGTAGGTGCACTTGGTAGCTCAAGGCTGTGTTCCACTATGCCATGGCTAATCTGCAGAGGGGGTAAGAATGTGTACCCCCCTGCTTGTTTATGTACCACATAACAGTGGTGTTGTCCGTCTTTACCATTTGTTGTCCTGGAAGAATGTGGTCCTTGAAGGCTGTCAGAGCATTCTGTATAGCTAACATTTCTTTTTGATTGATATACAGGTGCATTTGACTTGGGTTCCATTTGCCCTGAATGCACGTCCCTGGCAGGTGAGCCTCTCGTGCATAGTCTGATGCATCTGTTGTCAGGGTTTGGGCGGCAGGGGGTGGTGTGAAAGGTAGTCCCTTGTTTTGGTGGCAGGCCTCTGCCCACCAAAGGAACTCTAGGCATAGGCAAGGTATGATAGGAATCATTGTTTCTAGGTCTTGAGAATGTTGACACCATAGGCTTTTTAGATATCACTGTAGTTTCCAAATATGCAGTCTTGCATATGGAATTAGAAGAATGCAGGAGGCCATGAACCCCAAGACTTGCAGTATTTGTCTTGCAGATACC